>NC_139220.1:143860311-144297510 GCF_055691185.1 Crinia signifera
AGTATACTGTGTACTGCTGCTACTATACTGCTAAGTTTAGCTTATCCAATGTGCACTAAGGTTGCTGGGATGGACTTTTGAGCATGCTGACCTTGGCATTTCTATGTCTGTAGTAAAAATTGGGGATACTGATCTGATTTCACCTTTCCGTACACTTTTTAATGTGTCTCTTCATTTGAATTCATACAGTACTGTAGGAGCATCAGTTCTGAACTGACAGTATACAGGTGAAACTTGAAACATTTGAATATTGTGAAAAGTTCATTGATTTAAGTAATTCAACTTAAAAGATGAAACTAATATATTATATAGACTCAGTACATGCAAATTGACATATTTCAAGCCTTTATTTGTTATCATTTTGATGATTACGGCTTACAGTGTATGAAAACCACAAATTCAAAATCTCAGAAAATTAGAATATTACATGAAATCAATAAAAAAATAATTGAATTACAGAAATGTCAGCCCTTCTGAAAAGTATAATCATGCGTATGTCCTCAGTACTTGGTTTGGGCCCATTTTGCATGAAATACTGCCTTAATGCGGCATGGCATGGATGCTATCAGCCTGTGGCTGAGGTGTTATGGAAGACCAGGATGCTTCAATTGCGTCCTTCAGCTCTTCTGTATTGTTCGGTCTCATGCCTCTCATCTTTCTCTTGGCAATGCCCCACAGATTTTCTATGGGGTTCAGGTCAGACAAGCTTGCTGGCCAATCCAGCACAGTAACCCCACAGTCATTGAACCAGGATTTGGTACTTTTGGCAGTGTGGGCAGGTGCCAAGTCCTGCTGGAAAATGAAGTCAGCCTCTCCATAAGAATTGTCTGCTGAAGGAAGCATGAAGTGTTCTAACAATCTGTCCTGACAATCCTCCCCAGGCTGTGGTCATCCCTGCTGCTTGTGCACCGTTGTTGTTTTTTTCCACACTTTTACCTTCCACTAAATTCTCTATTAATGTGCTTTGATACAGCACTTTGAGAACATCCAACTTCTTTTGCATTTCCTTTTGAGGCCTTCCCTCCTTGTGGAGGGTGTCAATGATGGTTTTCTGCACAACTGTCAGGTCAGCAGTCTTCCCCAGGATTGTAAATTCTACTGAACCAGACTGAGAGACCATGTAAAGGCTCAGGAACTCTTCTGCAGGTGTTTTGAATTAATTATCTCGCATTGTATCTGTCCCTGGCATAACAGAAGCAGTCTGGGACAGACACACCCTTTGCCATGTAAATGATTGCCGCTTTAAAAAATGGGAAATTTCTCACAATCTCTTACTTTCTGATTCTCACACTTTGCCCTATATGTGTGACTATTGTTGTATATGCCTGCCATGGTTCTTTCCATATTTTTCTTAATATAACTGTATTCTACTGTATGCTTTCAAGAACTCCAGCATGTCTGCATAAATTGTAGTTGAAATGTGAATATCACTTCAATTCTCCTTTTTACAACACTTCTAATCATACACCTGACTATGAATCTAATTACCCAAGAACTGTTTCCATATGTACTGAAAATGGACTGAATAGAAATATCTTATTCTTCATGGATATTACGCTACGTGCTGTGACAGAATCTAACCAGGGTAGATAAATACTAATTGTTAGTTAAATGCTGCTCTCCTTTTTATTTCATCTTTTAGATTTCTTGCTTTAATTAGAAATATATTCAGTCCTGAAATGATGCAAGTACTAGACACCAGGAACAGTTGCATTAATAGTGTGAACTTAAGCCTATGTAACAATAGAGAAATATGACTCCGTTGATCATACATTTTAAATTGTTCTGGGGAAAAAAGACTTCCATGGCAACTGCCTAGAAGTTGGATAATGATGGGAACAGGGAACATTCAGAGTGAAGCATGACATATTTTCTTTCCTGTTACAGTGGAAAATGAGTGAGGATTGCATTGTCTGTCAGCTTATTATTTTGTAGTTCCAGAATCTTTATGAAAACTATAATAAAATGAACACTCTGATAGCGGAGACATGCCGTGGGAGTCATTATTTTGAGTTTTGGCTGTAAATCTATATATATATTAAAGACTAACATAAAGGTGTAATATAAGCTGTTTCTTGAAAAGGTGCAGAATAATAGATACTATGGGTGAAATGTAATAGGGTGAGAGAAACGGAAAGTGAGAGATTTGGCAAGAATTTTCCAGTTTTTTTAAAAGCGGTAATCATTTACACTGGAAAAACAGATTGATTTTGCTGTGTAAATGATTGCCGTTTTTTTTTTTTTTTTTACCAAATCTCTTACCCTATTACATTTCACCCCATATTAGTAAAATGTGTTAATGTGTTAACTAAGATATACATTATATGTGTGTGTGTGTGTGTGTGTGTGTGTGTGTGTGTGTGTGTGTGTGTGTGTGTGTGTGTGTGTGTGTGTGTGTGTGTGTGTGTGTGTGTGTGTGTGTAGTTAAGAATTTGAAAGTATAGGGATTTTGATCAAAGCATTTTAAACAGCCTTGTCTTCATGGGACCCAACTCTGTAAGTTCCTTCATTATAAAATATGCCCAATACACCCCTAGGTCAATTTAGGGGGTGGAGCTGAATGGTCTTGTCATTAGGCCCTACCCCCAACATAGGGAAACACCTGCAATTTACCAGTCCGTGGTGAGCTAAATCAGTGGTTCTCAACCTTAGTCCGCAAGTACCCCCAACAGTTCATGTTTTCCAGGTCAGTCAGTAGGTGCACAGGTGGACTCATTATTCACTGATACATTTTAAAAGATTAAAAGGTGGAGCTAATTACTTCACTTGTAATTCTATGTGTAGACCTGGAAGTCTGGGGGTCCCTGAGGACCGAGGTTGAGAACCACTGATCTAGATTATATAATTTAAAGATGAAAGATGCTTCATACATTCTCTCCAGCCAAATTGATGATTACTAACAAATAACTGTTACCAGGCAACAGGGCTTTCAGATCCATACTAATTTGCATACTATGCACATGCATATTCTCTATCCAGAGTAAAGAGTTCTATGCTTCATCATGCTCACCAGGGCCCTTATTCTGATCGGTGCGGTAATATCCGCATGCGTTCGTGCCGCCGATGTTTTGTGTCTGCGCATGTGCAGAGGCGTCTCTGCGCATGTGCGAGCGGGGCGTACGGCCAAATCCCGCATGAAATGTGAACACTCCGAACAGGGGGTGGAGAGGGGCGTGAAGGGCTATTTGGGCTCATTACTATATGCGTACGCCCCGCGTTTCATGGGCGTTCCCATGAAAACGCTGGGCGTACGTATGGTAATGCAGCCGTGACGCACGTGTAGGGGGCGGACATGTGACATCGCCGGATGTCAGCTGCCCACCCAGATCCCTGCTTTTGAACGGAAAAATGTCCGTGTGGTCTGAGGTTGCGGGAGCTGGTGGACCACTCGGTCCTGCATTCGATGGTCTGCGACCATCGAATGATGGGGGAGGTTCCCTGAGATGGAGGAGGCGTATTCCGTGAAAAATACACATGCGGTCCGTTCGGCCAGCTTCTTACCGCGTACGGACGGAGTTGGCGATCCGTATGGAAGGCGGGGTTTCGCACGCACGGTCCTGGCCGCATATTCGGATCCGGCCGCACCGATCAGAATAAGGGCCCAGGAAACTATATGAAAATTATGTAAACCATCTAAACTAAAAAAATTTCGTGCACAGTTCATTTTCTTCTAGCATGAATAAGAAGTAACCTTGTAAAACTAGTTTTAAAAAACCCAGCTAGCGTGCATTAAAAAAAACATGTAACACGTTAAGTGGTGACAAGCTGTGTAGGTCAAACATAAGCAGCCAGTGTAAATTTAGTTATATATCTGGATATCGCTGCTTGATGTTTAGATGACATGGAAATAGGTAAAGACACCCAGCTGCTATAAATGCATACTAATAGCTATGCTTTCGATATTTAAGGGGCATAAACGCATTCAAGCCTTGACATCAAGAAAAAAAAAATCCCTTATTTAGGAAAGACTTTAAAAGAAATAGGAAATGGTTGCTTTTAAAATGTTGTTGCTAGATACATTTCAGTGATGTATTGAAAGCAAGATCTGAGGACTAATATAATAAACAGCTTTTGTGATGTCACTCAGCTTATATATATATATATATATATATATATTTATTTATATATTTGATTTGTTTGCACACTTCTTATCAAATCAAAGTCATGTCATTATAAAGTATGAGGATGTCTAAGTTGAACACTTTTTTTTTACACTTCTGCTAAGTGTCCCGTGTGCCATCTTTTTATATGTGATTATATATATATATATATATATATATATATCTCTATCTATCTATCTATCTATCTATCTATATATATATATATATATATATATATATATATATATATATATATATATATATATATATAGATAGATATAGATATATAGATATATTGGATAATTGATTATTCTGTATTTCGGAATATTTTTATATTTCAATGAGGTATCTTGCCTTTATGTTGTACAAACACATGAAATGCACACAATAATATAGTATTTGTGCACGAAACAAGGTTTCCAAACATGAAACTAATGCCTGGTGCACATAAGAACGATGCAGGTCGTGAGCAAATCGTAAGACGATCGTATGATGGACTGTTGGAGCACACGATCTGCTCACAACCTGCACATGATCTGAATCCGATCTCAACCTGTACCCAGCAGAATGTTTTTTTTCCAGATCCTACCTGCTGCAGGTAGGATCTATGAAATTAACAAATGACCCGCGGGGCTGCGCATCGGATCGGAATCAGATCTGAAATGGCCCAAAACATGGCCAATTAACATATAATTGGTCGAGATTGTATCTAAATTGGGTGTTTTGAGGCCAAATCTTTGTGATGTGTTGCCTACATAAGTTTGTGTACAATCTCAGACACTGAATTTGAATCCTAAGTGGTCATTTTTTTGCACAGATTTAGTGCCAATTACATATCATATCCCAAGTAGTGCCAGTTACAGATGTCCCCAGTAGTGCCAGTTACATATCATGTCCCCAGTAGTGATGCGGAGAGGGTCATTCATAATACAACAGAACCGATTTATGCGGACCCTCAGTGTTCATAAAACATTGTATTTGCTAAACTTTTGCAAGTCCATACAAATGAACAGGAAATTCACTGAATGTTCACTTTCTGTAATACCAATCTTATTAGGTGACTGAAAAAAGTATATATTTACTTCTGCATATTGCACCAATAAAAAAATCTAATATTTTCTTTATTCTATAAAAATGAGCCTTTATAAAAACACAGTTCATATATCGGAATCCACAGTTCACTTTTAGATTAGCCGCATCCACAATTTTTTTCACAGCTAGGATATGTCCTCATAATAAACAATTTAAAAACTATCCCACAAATTATTTGGAATCGCTCCCAAAATGTTAAACCTAGCCCTTTCACAATTGGAGAAGGAAAAAGTCTTGCCACTATGGTCTCTCACTTTTTTATATTTTTTGTGGGTTTTTTCAATGCCAGGAGACTTCTCTATCCCTGCAAGCATATGTATACATATTTTTTCTTTGACATTATCACTTGAGAATTGATTTTGTTTTTCCCTCAGTTTTTCAGCTCTCTGGTCTTTCTTGCTCCCCTGCATCTTGGTCTGATCATATGGCAGTGTCTATCTCCATCCCTGTTTGTACCCAGACCTCTCAGACATCTCCCGACAATAGTTTTGTTAACTCACAAAGCCACAATCCACAGTCATTTTATTGCTGTAGCAGGAGTGCAAGACTACTTAAGGGTGAGCTCATCAATCTAAGGATTGTGGCTTTGTGAGTCACCAACACTATTGTCGGGAGATCTCTGTGGGATGAGACTCCTCCAGGGTGTCACCCACTTACTGTCACCAACTGTTTTGCTCTGTAATACTTTACCTCACTTTTTTTCTCTCCCTGTCACACACTGCCGTGTTGCATATTGTGAACTTGGGTTGGGGCAGAGGAGATGGGCCCAAATAATATTTCTGCACATAAGGATGCCCAAAGTAAGCTGACATATGATATAACATGTATTAGATGCTGAGTCCAAGAATTCTATCAGAAACTCTTAGGACAACCCATTCAATGTATCTAGCTCTTCTATAGGGCATAAAATAAATGAATTTATTTAATCTTGTACTCTGCTTTTTCTCTGATTCGCATAGTGCTGCTCTTAGCAAAACAATATATTGAGAAGAAGCTGATGCTTTCATCAAATCTCTTAAGAATACTTCTTCTCCGGGTCCCAATGGGCAAACAGCTATTTTATTTTTAAATTGAAAAGTTTTAGTCCAATTCCTATGAGGCCTTTTCAATGCTATTCTTGCTGACACTCCCTTTGCAAGCCCCAGGCCTGAAAATGTAGTATTTCCAAATCTCCCTCTTAAATTCTGTACTCAAACTGTTACAACAATTACCCTAAGTAGGTGGGAGTTATTCCAGGTCACAGTAATCTGACTCTGTGTATACTCACTGATGGTGGCCTTGATGCAGATAAGGTGTTTGAGAAGGTCTCTTCACATCTAAGGTTTATAAACTACTTCACTAATGTATGTGTTCTCAGTATGCTTCTTAATGGGGTGTTAAGTATTTATTGTACTCCATTGGCCTGTAGTCTCATCGATGGTTTGGTGTTGCAACCTTTCTCAATTCAAAATTGAATCAGACAGGGATGTCCCTTGTCACCTTACATATTTGCACTTATGATTATGCTTTGGCCACTAAAACCAACAGCAACTTTGATATCTGTGGAGTTTAGCTGGGTGTCTCTGGGTACAAACCTTCTCACCTCACCTCCTGATCTTATTAAAAATTTGCTACAATATGGGTGAGCATTCCAATTTTAAAGTTTTGGACCTGTACTTCTCTGGCTCTCTTTCTCTCAAATCATTGTTATTGCAAAACTTTAAATGTAACTGGAAACAGATCAGCCTTAAGTATCTCAGAGTGTTCCTCACTAAGCGATACTCCCAACTGTATTAGGCAAATAGGGCTCTTCATCACCACGGTCTTATTTTATCTCATTGACTGGTAGAGCTAATGCCCTTCACATGAATATTCTCCTAACACTCTTTTATGTGTTTCAAGTGCTTTCAGTTCACATATCCTGTATGGCCTTCCTTGATGTACATTAAAAACTTATGTGAAGATACCTAGGATAAATATATCAAAAAGGGTGGGGGGTTCGGGTGTCCAAGGGGTGCCTGGTACTTGAAAAGTTCTCTCTCTATGTTGGGTTCAACTCAAATATGACCTGCTACATGTAGTTTTGTTTCTTCTATATTATTGATCCCACACTCTCAGTGCCACCCCTCTATTCAAGATCTTTCAACTATTCCTTTTCCTACAGCCATTCGGGATTGCACTACAAAAGTCTCCTCTCTGTTGTCTTATCCCTCCATCCATTGTGGAACAACCCAAGCTTTTCTCTCCTGGCTATGAACATATGTATTCTACCTTTTGGATTAGTTTTGTCCATTTTTCTATCTGATATTACCCCATTGCACACATTTTACTCTTTCTCTGATATTCAAGATCAGCTCCTTCTCCCTTCCCAAAAATATTATCAGTTATTACAATTAGGCAGTTTTATACCTTTACATACCTTTAATATTTGGTGCCGCCTTGTGTACAACATTGGAATCTTGATCTGGTTATATACTGTAGATGCAGATAAGAACCACTTGGTCAATCTAGTCATTTTCTTACTGTATTAGCCTCTACCACCTCTGGTAGGAGGCTAGTCCACTTGTCCACTACCATTTTATTTAGATATATTTAGAAGTTTCTATCATGTTCTGCATTTTTTATTTCTCTGCTCCAAACTGCACCTATTAAGATATTTGGGTATTTTGGATAAATTTTTAAAGCCAAAGTTTAACATACTCACTCTCCCTTCCCCATTTACCTCCCCCCCCCTTTTTTTTACAGGCAAGCACATCATTGTTATTCTATTGTACCACAAGCGCTCCCTTTCTTTATATATAAATCAAATCCATTACAAAGGAGCTGCTGAAACCTAGCGCGGTTATATATATTTTTTCAACATGTGCAATTTTAGTTGTAACATTAAGAATACATGTCCTGGAAAGGAGACCAAAATTAACTCAGACAGTATATTTTAAAGTTGGCTGAGTGCCCATGATCTTGTAAATGAAAAATAAAATGTGCCACTTGGTGTTGGATTACTTTTTCTTTCAATAAATGAAATAATAAAAAAAAAAACTCTATTTTCTAAGTTGTCTTTGTCTTACATGAAACATTGTCAAAGTGGATTCTTAACATCAATTATCTAGAATAAAACCAAAACCTGGTTCATAACAAACACTGGGCCAGATGTACAGCTGTTTTCATTGTTGCTGGCAAATCGCCAGTTCCCGCGCCAGCGATTGTGGACACACAAGCGTCTCACATGCTTACCGCACCAGGAGCTTCCAAGATTGGCTCCATCTGAATTAAGCTTCATAAAGTGATAAAATGAAGAGTGAAAAAACAGCCAGCCAATAAGCTCCTATCTGCCATGTCACAGGCTGTGTTTAAAAAAAGGATAGGTAGGAGCTGATTGGCTGGCTGTTTATCACTCTCCACTTTATCATTTTTGAAGCTTGATACATCTGGCCTATTGCCATGTAACCAAAGTTGTTTTGTGTTGAAAGAACCATATTCTAGATGTTAAGTTTATGGATGAAAGGAATAGCTGTAAGCTTAATGCTATGTTTTACTGTCTATCAAATTACCAGATATTGATGAGTGTGCCGAAGGTCGCCATTACTGCCGGGAGAACACACTGTGTGTGAATACACCAGGATCTTTCATGTGCATTTGCCAAACGGGCTACATCAAAATTGACGACTATTCCTGCACAGGTACAGACAGATCGCATTTCATATTAGTTACAATTACTTGTGAGTCTGTTTTTGTTAATTAATAACATGCTTTTTAAGGTTTCTTAAATTATGTATTGATGATTGATCATATTATAAGTGAAGTTTGTTAATCATTTCTGGACCGTAGTTGGCTTTCTAAATGTGATTACTCAATTAGATGCTTTTACGTATTTTATTTTTAAACTAAAATGCCATATTAAAAACACACAAACCACACATTTGCAAAAGGTTGTTATTGTATATACTATGGCTGTGCTATGATATATATATATAGGTGTCTTTTATAGGGGTTAATCCTGTTGTATGTGCAGGGTGCTATGTGCCTCCAAACTCGCACCCTTTTCAGGCAGAAAAAAGCCAGACTTAACACAAAAATGTCCAGAACCCTATGGTGCAGAGAGCACTTTTGAATGACTCTGGATCGATGCAAAGTGATGAAGACTCGAACTCATGAGATCATTGACAATAGGAAATACCCAATAAAATCAAAGTGTTGTCACTTTGTAATAGCTACATGCATTTTTGGACAGTTTGGGAATGTAGAAAAATACTGACTTGCTGGTTCGGGCATTTATCATTAAAGTAATGTGCAAGCAAGCTGCAAACTAATTATTTTTTGTATTTGTAGAGCTTTCATTTTAAAATGGAATGGGATCATTGGGTAGACAAGCATTAGGTCGACATGCAGGAAGGTCAACATGGGTTAGGTTGGCAGGGTCATAAGGCCAACATGGGGAAGGTCCACAGGGTCATAAGGTCGATATGGGGTTTTTAACTTTTTTTACCTGAATGTCAACATGGACACTGAAACGTAGCACCGCCATGCTTGGCACACTTTTTTATTCTCCCACCACACCCTATTTTTGTTTATTTATTTCAGTTACTTATATAGCGTACAGATATTCTGCAGCACTTTACAGATAATATTTGAACATTCACATCAGTCCCTGCCCCAGTGGAGCTTACAGTCTATATTTCCTACCACATGTACACACACACACAGACATTCAAGGGTTCATTTGTTGGCAGCCAATTAACCTACCAGTATATTTTTGGAATGTGGGAGGAAACCGGAGTACCCGGAGGAAACCCACGCAAGAATGGGGAGAATATACAAACTCCACACAGTTAGGGCCATGGTGACCTCAGTACTGTGAGGCAGTAATGCTAACCATTGCCCCAGTGGATGCTAGGGCATGAAATACCGCCTGTCAGCACATAGTTCAAAATACAGTTAAAAACCCCATGTCAACCTTATGATCCTGTCCACTTTCCCCATGTCTACCTTATGACCCTGTAGACCTAACCCATGTCGACCTTCAGTAAAGTCGACCTTAATGCATGTCAACCTAGTGGTGTCGATCTAATGCTTGTAGACCTAATGCTTGGTGACCCAGTGACCGTATCCCTTTAAAATATGTATAATTACCTAAAATGTAGAACATTTTAATCATAACTTCTGGTACTCTTAAAATCATTACACATGTCTTAATGCTTTTTGTTTTACACCGAAACCTCATCACAGAGCCACAGCACAATCACACCACAACTGTAAAGCACTCACAAAGGCACTACTTACAATGACTATAGTGAGGCAGCAAATCCCTGCCCCACTGACAGCAAAATCCCTGCCCCACTGACAGCAGCACATGCCTGCTTCACTGACAGTAGCATGTCCCTCCTTCACTTACAGCAGCACATACCTGCCTCACCAACAGTAGCGTATCCCTGCCTCCCACATACCCTACTCCCAGGATGGAACTGCCACGGACAATGGAAGTCAGTTGCCACCAGGGTCCAGCCTGAAAAGGGCAACTGCTCCATTGTCCCCCACCTGTTTCTGCTGATCTCAGTACCAGATGCCCCCTCCAGCCACCGCGCCAAAAATAAATGATGCTTTGTATGCTGCCTAGTCAGAGCCCAGTTAGGAGGGCTAAAGGCACACAGACACAAGAGATACAGGGAGTTTTGCTACTGACTGCAACTCTGCATCCAGTGGTGTCGCTAAAAGGAGGGCTGCAGAAGTATATTCCTCATTGCTGGCCCCCCTTCCAGTGGTACATGCCTGACCCTCACCCCCCCCCCCTTCTATGCCCCCCACACACACTGTCCCTCACTCCTCTATCTGCTTGACCCTCTCACCCGTTTCTCTTTTTCGCCATTATCCCCCCATCTCATATGCCTCAATCAACCCAACCCCCCTCTCTCTCTCTACCAAACCCCCCCCGTCCCACGCCTCTCTCTCTCCCTCCCTCTCTATATCTCTTACGCCCTCCCTCTTACCCCATCTCTCTATCCCTGACACTATCTTGCTCTCTTTCCATTTCTCCCTATCTCCGACCCCTCTCTTTCCCCATCTTTCTCAACCCCCTCTATCCCTGACATCCCCTCTCTCTCCCCTGTTTACGGGGTTTAAACAGCGAGGATGGCCGGTTTTCGGCGATGAAAACAAGTCATCCTCGCCATTAAAACCCCCTCTCTGTCCGCATTGAATACACCCCTTAGTGTCAGGGGAATATATTTGTTGGTGTGATGGCTGAAACCAGAGGCTCATGCTGACTTTAACATCCTGAGATCTCAAAAATGTTAGAACATTGGTTCAGCAAGACCTGTATGGACATGATTTATTACTCTGTTTGCCACAATACATAATATACATTTGTACATAAAACAGAGTCTGAGTAAGAGGATGGTTTCCCTAATGAATATCTCCCAGCATCTAAGGTGTGAAGTGTGCAGAAGAAGTGTGTCTAACAAGGCAATAGTTCAAGACCTAGTTGGAAACCCTGTACCTGCAAATCATGCCCCTCTTTCCATTTGGAATCATTTTCACATCCTCCTTTCCACTTTTCAAGCTGCTGGCTATGCTTCCAGTTCCTCTCGAAGATGAACAGATGTCTCATGCATGTTCACCACCAGATCTGCTAAGAAGTGCAGAAGGAGACAGGCCTCCCAACCTCCCCCACACTGTGGGACATGGAAAAGTGGAACTGTCCCTTCAAATTTAGGGGATTGGAATGTATGCCTAAATTAAATAATATTATACCCATTACCCACTTTACATAGTTTCTGATTGTTGCTCCTCTGAAACATTACAGCTGAGCCCTGCATTTATATAGTGGGTCATAAGATAAGACACTTGATTGCTATTGTACCTTTTATATTGAATCATGTTCATCTTACCCACCTGCTTTGTGGTTAGGCACTGAGTATATGTGTGTGTGTGTCATGTGCCGGTGGTGGCTTACCCATTCAGAGAGTTAGCACTCAATACTCATGTTACCATACTATATTCAGTTCTCCAAGTTATCCAGCCCACCTGGTAAATTCTCCAGTTCCAGGACTATCTTCAGTTCTCCAAGTTATCTGGTCTAGTCTCTCTGGTAATTCTTAATTTCCAGTATAATTACCAGTTCGGCAGTTTTACAGACATCCGGTCCAGTCCACCTGGTGATCCTCTGGAATTCTTTCAAATTTCTTCTCTAGGACCCTTGCTAACATAGGGAACCCAGGCAGGCAGATGCTTCCAAACTCTATCGCTAGTCTCCACAGTTCATAAGTAAATAGTACATCAGGTCCACACTTTTCCAACCACCTATCACACAGTCCTACAGACTTCATCAGGTGTTACACTAATATTTCTTTGTACTCCAACTAACAGGGGGGTTCATCTAGAGGTGCTGCTCCATCATCAGCACTCAGTAGGGGTTGTTACCAATATAAAGTATAATAGCAGAACTCAGCACTTACAATAATAAACAGTGCTTTTAAGCTTGCAGGCACTGATGAGGGGGATATAAGTCCGCCTCTGTGCAGCTGCTGATGCCCTCCTTTCTGTGTGGTAAAAGGGGGCATCGGCCAGGGCATAGTGACATCTCCCCAGATTTGGTCACATCCTTCTCTGTACCCATCCGATAGGCCACTGTTGGCGGCTCTGCATGTGGCTCAGAGCCCAACACTTGCCCATTTTCATTTTCACATGCATACCAATACACCCCACCCCATGACAGGTGCTATTGTAACTAGATAATTAATGCTTCAGTGGTTTTAATGTTATTGCTGACGGAATAAGGAGGGGAGGGGGGTTATCATCTGTTCCTCTGCACTGCCACCAGAATTCCAGACAGAGATCTAAAGTTACTTTATGTATTTGATCTAGCCAACTTTAAAATCTATAGCTTGCTAATTACAGAAAGGCAATTAAAAATATCTGCAGGCAATAGGAACAGATCACTTTGTTAGATGAATTCTTTGATCACTAAAGACACTTGGTGCTTTTGTGGCGTAATGATTTCACAGAAATTGTAACACATGGCAGGTTTTGTTGGAAGCAAATGTGAAAGCTATTTATCTGATATATCTGCTTGTGTGCATGCATGACACATGCAACAAATGACTTCTGTACTTTCAATAATAGTAGCAGTCTAAACTACATGTAAAACTTGCTCGCTAGTAATACACAGTCGAGTCACATTATTATGACCACCAGCTAATAGACAGAATGACCGCCATGTGCAGCTCAGACAGCAGCTATATGGGCTGGGAGTGACTCAATAAGGTGCTGGTAGGTTGGCATCGGTATCTGGAGCCATGCTGTCATCTGAGCATCCCACAGCTGCTGGAGGATATGTGTCCCACTGATGCGCACTTGGGTTCAAAAGTGGAAAAAAAGGGGGAGTGGAGCGCTAGATGGATCAATTGGATATCACAATTTTATTATATATAAAATATTTAAAAAAAACAACCAATTTATAATAACATTAATGTCAATGACAAAAAAACATATATTAAATAGTAAAGAACAAGGAAGACAATACTTATGTCTCTGCGTAGCTGCCTCGGTATCCCTTGGAATAAGGGTGGGGGGTGTGGTTTTGTTGCTCTCCGGGTAGTGCACTACCAAATTTGTAGTTGGCAAGTTGCCGTCCTCGATGGTATTGGGGAGACGCTGGAGGATGATCTATTTCCCAAAGTTGGGGTCCTCACTAAGGTGCGCTGATCCCAAGGGTAATTGCTGTGGTGAATTTTTTCTCGCTGGAGGAAGATCTTTAAACCTTCTTAAATGAAGGGTCCTCACGATGATGCGGTACTGGATATCCACAGGGTACGGGTTGTAACTTCCCAGATGTAGTGGGGAATAAAGGTGGGGATCCGGAGGGTGGCAATGAAAGGGAGAGCTTCCAGGAGAGTACCAATATAAAACTGGATGGGGGGGGAGGGAGGGCAGTAGGCAGAGTTGAAGATTCTTCCCAGTCCTTATTGATAAAAGCAAGTGCTGCCTAACATGTTTCGTCGTGGTCTCACGACTTTATCAAAGGTTAGATAAAGTCGTGAGACCACGACGAAACATGTTAGGCAGCACTTGCTTTTATCAATAAGGACTGGGAAGAATCTTCAACTCTGCCTACTGCCCTCCCTCCCCCCCATCCAGTTTTATATTGGTACTCTCCTGGAAGCTCTCCCTTTCATTGCCACCCTCCGGATCACCACCTTTATTCCCCACTACATCTGGGAAGTTACAACCCGTACCCTGTGGATATCCAGTACCGCATCATCGTGAGGACCCTTCATTTAAGAAGGTTTAAAGATCTTCCTCCAGCGAGAAAAAATTCACCACAGCAATTACCCTTGGGATCAGCGCACCTTAGTGAGGACCCCAACTTTGGGAAATAGATCATCCTCCAGCGTCTCCCCAATACCATCGAGGACGGCAACTTGCCAACTACAAATTTGGTAGTGCACTACCCGGAGAGCAACAAAACCACACCCCCCACCCTTATTCCAAGGGATACCGAGGCAGCTACGCAGAGACATAAGTATTGTCTTCCTTGTTCTTTACTATTTAATATATGTTTTTTTGTCATTGACATTAATGTTATTATAAATTGGTTGTTTTTTTTAAATATTTTATATATAATAAAATTGTGATATCCAATTGATCCATCTAGCGCTCCACTCCCCCTTTTTTTCCACTTTTGTACCCAGTAGAGGGCTTCACACCCCTCAAGTAGGAGCAGCTTAGCGATACACCCCATAGGGCGCCTATTTCTACTCTGAGTTCCCAATCTCGAGTATACCTCCCATTCTATTGCACTTGGGTTTAAGTCTGAGGAATTAGGTTGCCAGGGAGGTCCTTGGAAGTCTTGGTCATGCTCTTCAAACCACTGTCGGACATTTCTGTCTATGTCCAAGGTGTCTGAAGTTGTCGTCCATCCAGTGATGCCACACTGGCGCTGCAGCTGGGATCAGTCCAAGGTGCCATTCCTCATCACCAGCCTCTTTAGCGCATCCCTGCTTGCTCGCATTTAATAGATTATGTGGCTGTGTCATGATATCATGCTGCACATTTCTGTCTTGCAGATGGTTAGTTTGGCCCTCTTCATGGGGGAGTGTGTACCATATGTGTACTCAAAGCACGGTTGCCTGTCATGCATGGAGTGGGAGCAGGGTCTGACAGCAAATTCCTGATTACCAGATGCAGTGGCAACGGCTTGGGAATGAAGGGAGATGATATAGGAGTCTGTGCGAGTAGGGGGGCAGATGGTCCAGCAGATGGGGGGGGGGGGGGGTTTGGTGCAGTGAAGTGTTCCCTCTGTTCGAGCAGTGAAAGAGCCTGTCTGAGCAATGAGGGGGATGGGGGTGCTGTGAATAGAGGGGCAGTGTTTGGAGCAGTGAGCAAAGAGAAAGTACAGTAAAGACTGTGTAGGAGAGGGGGTTCGGAGTTGGAGATGCTGCAAATGGGGGGGGGGCAGAGCTTGGAGAAGTGGTGAACAGAGACAGAGGGGAAGGGAGGTTAGGATGCTGCTAGTGGGGGGGGGGTAGAGCTTGGAGCAATGATGGGTGACAGGGAAGCCAGTGTTGCCCCTAATGGGGAGGGGGGGGCAGAGCTTGGAGCATTGAGAGGAGACTGATCTGGGTGTGGAGCATTCGGTCACAGTATCAAGGTTGACAGGCAAAAGGCCGACATGGCCAAAAAAGGTCAACAAAATTAAAATGTTGACACAGGAAAAGGTTGACAAGATTTTCCCATGTTTTGAGTCTATGTTGACAGATGTCGACAAGCGTATGCTTGCCATGCTTCGGGCATGGTGCTTTGCTGTGCTCGGCACACTTTTATATTCTCTAAAAAAAAAAAATCATTAAAAAAAATCATGTCAACCTTTTCCCAAGTCGACAATTTGCATGGCGACATTTTGCTTGTGTCAACCTATTGACCATATCGACATAGTACATGTCGTCCTTTTTCATGTGTTGACCTATTGTATGTCAACCAATAGTGGTCGGTCTATTGACTGGCCCTAATCTCCGCGTACCAGCGATTCATGCTAGCATTAGCATATTTACAATGTGATTCAGCTTGACGATTGATAAATAGATGACGTTGTGGGATATAGTGTTATTAATTAAGGCTGCATCTACACATTGCATTTTAGCAGGATGCAGTCGAACAGGATCCTGTTTAGCAGGATGCAGCTTCTTATTTCTACACATTGCATTTTAGCAGGATGCAGCAGCCTTATGTATATATATCCTCTTGTTCTCCTGTCCTGCTAAACAGCTCCTGTTCCTGCCAAACTGGTCCCTTTAAAATGATGCAGTCCAGGTGTAGTGTACTTTAAAATGCAGTGAGAAGAAAGCTCTGCTGATAGAAGAATAGGTATCTACTGTCAGCCCTGTTGGGCTAACATCATGTAAATATAAAGTATGCAATGAAATACTCACTTTGCATGTTTTTATGTGTTGTCTTGTCTTCCTGAGTCAACGATAATTTCTATCAAAATGTTATTAAAACTTTAGTTATAATTTATGTAGAAGTGTTGCAACAAAGAGTCGTCTGTTCTCCCCATACTGCTGTTCACTGTTTCTACAATTCCTGAGAGCACCAACTGTACCATATTACTACAACATATTTTGTAGGATGTCACTGGAACAGTACTGTACATTTAAATATCACTCTAAACATATATAGTAGGGCGGAGTGAAAAAACTGAAATTGAGAAATTCAAAATCAGCTAGTGTGGAAAAGTTGTGACTTGACTTGAATAAGAAACGTGCAAAAGCATTTTGATCTGAGTCAACATCTTCTGTTCTGGCAAGAGGCCTAAAGTTTCACTTTTTAGGTGAAAATGACGAAACCTATGAAGATGCTCCAATCTAGTTATAATTATGTCAGGATGTCTTAGAGTGGTTCATTAATATACTTTAGCTTAGTAAAAGAGAGTACGAGATTGTCCTAGTGCAAAGTGACTGACTGGCGGGAGAAAAAATCCCTAATAATTGACCCATTTTCATGGTCACAATGGTGAATATTGTGTGTTTTCTCCTGAACGTGTTTATAATAGAAGCACAAATACTCTAAATGGAATTTCAGTGACACTGTGTGAAATAGAACACTGCATAATGGCCCTTAATCAGACCTGATCGCAGTACAAATTTGTTCTCAAAATGGGCAAAACAAATGCTGCATTGCAGGTGGGGAAGATGTAACGTGCTGAGAGAGTTAAATTTGGGTGGGGTGTGTTGAAACTGAAATCTAAATTGCAGCGTAAAAATAATGCAGCCGGTATTTACCCTGCACAGAAACAAAATAACTCAACACAAATCTAAAGGTGGCCATACATCTACAGATCGATTGTCAGATCTGGCTGGTTGGAACAAATACCTGGTAATATCTGAATGACAGTTTTTGGCAGTTTTCCAGCATTTCAAAGCAAAGTGCTCTCATCCATTACCAGTATTTTGTTCCAAACAGACAGATCCGACAATAAATCTGTAGATGTATGACCACATTAACTCCCTCTGCACATGTTACATCTGCCCCACCTGCAGTTGCATTACAGCATATAATTATGCCAAAGATAAGCCAATATATTAACAGTTAAATACATTAAAGTGCATTATGCTGTAATAAGTATTGCTGATCAATCCTGCCTAGCAGGGCCGTCTTTTTGTATGGGCTTAATGGGCACTTGCCCAGGGGCCCCAGGCGTATAAGGGCTCTATGTTGATAGCTGAGGATCCCCTTTTTCCAGGGATACCAGAATTTTGAAAATCGGCCCTGGGGAACTGCAGATATCCAACTTCAAAGCAGCAGTCCACATCCGACCTGTTAATTACAATTTCCAGTCATATTTCTCAGGTTCTCTCTGACACTAGCGGCTTGTCTCTATCATGCCCAGAACCAGAGATATCAGCCTTCAAGCAGCCGGTCCCTGCTCCAGCTCCAAACGTCTGGTGTAGTTTTATATTTTTGTCAATGGATTGCTCTGGCTCCTGATCTCTGATACCCAAGTTCCCAGCATCTCCTGAAAGTTGGGACTCTAGGTTTTCATACTATTAAAGGCTAAGAAATCTATTTCCAGATAATGGCGATATCTGCAGTCAAACAAGCTGCCCTTCCACCGGAAAATGACGAATATTAAGCCCACTCCATTATCCAACCGTCCCCTGTGTATAAAACACCCCCTACCTCCCTGGAAGTCATTTACAAGGGACCCTTCATTCAGCTCAGTGCCCCCTTCCACATGTTAGTGTTCTCCCTCCCACCAGCTGTGCAGTAAAGGAGTAATTAGCAGAAGTTACTGCTCCAGGTCCTACATGTTGAATGGAAGATAGAGCACCCCCTGCCACCCGTGGGACATCAAAGCTGCTGCTGATACCACCCCCCACCCCTTGGAGGGGAGAATGGGTAAGGGCCCCAGTGCATTGCTTTGCCCAGGTGCCCACACTGCTGTTAAGACGGCCCTGCTGCCTAGAAATGAACACAGTGATTGGCATATATGTACTGCTGGACACCACTCAGAATGATTAACCTGTTATTTTTTTGAATCAATGTATTTGTTTATTTATTTATTTACAGTTTCTTATATAGCTCAGCAGATTCCTTTACGCTTTACAATAGTAGACAGTGATAAAACAAACTGGGTAACAACAGACAGACTTGGGGGTTAGAGGGCCCTGCTGCAAGCTTACAATTTATTACATCATAATACACTTCAACGTATTTAACAGTTAATATATTGGCTTATCTTTGGCATAATTATATGCTGTAATGCAGCCCAATCATGTTCCCAGTATAGGGGATGCAACACTGTTTTTTCTGTCAATAAACAGAAGTGATATGTAAAATGATACATTAGACGGTTTACACTATTACTTGTAATACTTATTGTAACAGTTACTGTTTTTCAATAACAAACTGCAACAGTTATTTCTTATTTATATACACAGGATTGTCTATCTTTGTATATGCACTGCAAAGAGAGCAGCATAAATCCAATTTCATGTATTTCAGTGACACTGTGTGAAATATAACACTGCATAATGGCCCTTAATCAGACCTGATCGCAGTACAAATTTGTTCTCAAAATGGGCAAAAAAATGCTGGACTGCAGGTGGGGCAGATGTAACATGTGCAGAGAGATTTAAGGTGGCCATACATCTACAGATTTATTGTCCGATCTGTCTGGTTGGAACAAAATCCTGGTAAAAGATGAGAGCAAATGACAGTTGACCATTTGCTTTGAAATGCTGAAAAACTGTCATTCAGATATTACCAGGATTTTGTTCCAACCGGCCCAATCTGACAATCGATCTGTAGATGTATGGCCACCTTTAGATTTGTGTGAGTTATTTTGTTTCTGTGCAAGGTAAATACCGGCTGCAATATATTTACACTGTAATTTAGATTTCAGTTTCAACACACCCCACCCACATTTAACTCTCTCAGCACGTTACATCTGCCCCACCTGCAATGCAGCATTTGTTTTGCCCATTTTGAGAACAAATTTGTACTGGGATCAGGTCTGATTAAGGGCTATTATGCAGTGTTATATTTCACACAGTGTCACCAAAATTCCATTTAGAATATTTGTGCTTCTTCTATTATAAACACGTTCAAGAGAAAACACACAATATTCACAATTGTGACCATGAAAATGGGTCAATTAGGGATTTTTTCTCCCACCAAAGTCATTCACTTTGCACTAGGACAAGCTTGCACTCTCTTTTACTATGCTAAAGTATATTAATGAACCACTCTAAGACATCTTGACATAATTTTAACTAGACCGGAGCATCTTCATAGTTTTCGTCATTTTCACCAAAAAAGTGAAACTTTAGGCCTCTTGCCAGAACAGAAGATGTTGACTCAGATCAAAAAGCTTTTGCACGTTTCTTATTCAAGTCAAGTCACAACTTTTCCACACTAGCCGATTTTGAATTTCTCAATTTCAGTTTTTTCACTCCGCCCTAATATATAGGTCTATTTATTTATTTTGGCTTATACACTGGGGGGACATACACATAGGCGAATCTAGGGGGTGGTCCGGGGGTGCACAGGACCACCCATTAGCCCATTTTGTAGCTGAGGGATGGGGCTTTCCAACGAGCCCAGCCCCGTGTCTCTAGCCCCCTGGGAACCGGAGATACGGCCAGGCAAAGCTGGAACGTTTTCCGTATAGGATAACATGGGACCCACAACTTCCGACCCCCACCCAGTTCAACGGCTGCCAGTTCCCCCTTCGGCATCACTGAAGCTCGAGGTTGATCTCAGTCGAACCCAAATCGCTGGGCCTTCAATCTGATACCAGGATGGATCCATATGGGTTAATTTGCGTCACCCCTACAGCTTCCGCTCCAATTCTTCTTCCTGCTTTCACCTCAGCCCGTCCCCCCTTTAATCATGTGGTGCTAGCGCCCGGCGTGCTCCCCCGACATCACGCACAACAACAGCACGCACAATATTTCAAATGTCCACTCGGCTAGAGGGGTTCCCAGGAGGGGAGTGGGAGCGTGCTCTGTGCTGCGCTCTGCTCTTTTCCCCATAGAAGCAGCTGCACCGCTCTCTATCTCTCCCTGCAGCAGCAGCGAAGGCTCATATATAAAAAAAAAAAAAGTGGCACTTTTGGGGGCATTGCTTAAGTGACGCTACAAGTGGCGGTATGTGGGGGCATTACGCAAAATGTGTGGCTTAATGTGTAAGGGGCATTATGTGTGCAGCATCATGTGTAATGGGTACTATGGTGCGCGGCATCATGTGTAATGGGTACTATGGTGTGCGGCATCATGTGTAATGGGTACTATGGTGTGCGGCATCATGTGTAATGGGTACTATGGTGCCATCAAGCAAGAACCCCCTAGCAATGAGCACGTAGGTAAGCAGCACTTATGTGGCAAATATGTAATGGGCATTACGGTTTGTTATATAGTATGTAATGGGCATCATGATGTGTAGCACAATGTGTAATGGGCATTATGGTGTGTGGCCTTATGTGTAATTGGCATTACGGCGTGTGGCTTTATGTGTAATGGCTATTACGGAGTTTGCTAAAATGTGTAATGGCCATTACTGTGTATGGTCTAAAGTGTAATACCACACCCCTTTTTGTGATGCCATGCCTCCTTCCCATGAGGCCACGCCCCATTTTTGACGCACGGCTGCGCCGCGCAAAGGTCCCCCTACTGTTGTGTCTAGATCTGGGACCACCCATTACCATAGTTCTAGATTCGCCTATGGACATACAGTATGTTCTGGGCAGCCGAGCGGTATGCCGGGCCCCGGTAAAATTTAGGGTGTGTGGCCTAATCACAAGAGGCATGACCATCTCCCGCAATTAGGCCACACCCCAAACATATTTAGGGGAGTAATAAAACACTCTAAAGTCGGGGGGGGGGGTCCCCCTCAGTAGCAGCAGCACACACCTATCTACAGCATGTGCTGTGCTAACAGCACAGGATATGCTGTAGGTGTGTGCTGCTGCCTGGAAGGGACGGGGGCTCCTCCAGCAAGCCCGGGTAATTAGTACCTGCCCCCCCCCCCCCCTCTCGGCTACCCTGAGTATGTGCACCATCTAGTATAAACCCACATTTCCATGTACCCTGGTGCACTTAAACCAAAGGAGAAGATAATAGATAGCATCTACTGTATATAGAGTGCCTATTGCCCTGTGGAAGTACCTGGGCTAATGTGTGGCCATCTAAATTGTTTTGCAGAGCAGGATTATTAACATGAATAAAAAGTGTGTGTATATATATATATATATATATATATATATATATATATATATATATATATAGACTCTATTACACATTTAAACATAAAAAACCTCACATGTAATAACTGACAACATTTGGGTGTTTAGAATAGTTGTCACTTTGTTGTCAGACTGTCGACAATGGGATTTTATATGTAAACCTAACCATAATGTCAGCCTAACTCTAAAGTATGAGTTGACAGTCTGATAATATTCACAATATTTGCATTCTATCACTGTCAGCAGTGTAAATGTTGATATTCTAAAAATGTTGACATTATTATATTATGATATCAACATTCTGAATGTCAACATGATGACTAAAAGTTTTATAGGATGATGATAAAGTCAAATAAAATAGTACTCCAATGTGATAGTTTCACGTTTGCAAGTGTATGTACTTCCTCCACCTACCCCTATACATATTCAGGCAACAAGTGTAGACAGTTATACTATTGACATTGTTACATTATCAACAGACCACATTTTAAAGTTAGAATTAGGCTGCAGGGGGAGTGCTAGGGTCAGGTGCTAACTGGAGGGAGGGTTGGGGGTTAGAAACAGAGATAGGGAGAAATATTCATCAGAACGCCTGAGGAGCACAGCTGGCCAATGGGACCCAGAAGATAGCACTAGAGCCACTGCAGCCATTGGGAGCAAGTAAGCAACCAGTGACAATATGTTGTCATTTCATTGCTATCTAAATGATGAATGTTCACATGTTCACTGTCAATAATGATAGTGTCGACATTCTGGTGTCAGCACAATGAATGCCAACAGTTTGCTTGTAGACTAATATGATTCCACACCCATATGGAGTCCATGTGTTTGTGTTTGGATATATTGTGAAACATGACTGCAGGGATTTACAACCATTTCAGCTGCAAGAACATTAGTGAGGTGGATGGTTGGGCCCGACTCGCAGTCCGCATTATAATTCATCATGAAAGTGTTTAATGGGGTCGATGTCCGCGCTTGGTGCATCCACACCAAACTCGGCTAACCATTTGTTATGGACAATACTTTATGCACAGAGGTTTGTGTCTGGTTTCTCCAGACTGTTTCCTGTCAAAGTAGAGTATGGCTCTATAGATCTTCCTGGGTGCACATCCGAATCAGAATCAGCTTTATTGGCCAGGTATACTTGCGTATACTAGGAATTGGATTTGGATTGCTGTGCAACAGCTGTTTAGGTAACAGTTACCGTGACAGTACAGATATACATAACACATACAGGTATACGCTCAAAGTTCCCTGGGGATTGTAGACATAGGGAACATATATTCACTGAGCTGCACAGTACCTAGGCAGCCAACAGCGGTGCCACTGGTCATTGCAACAGCCAGGTAGCTAACAATGGGGCAGATGTATTAAGCCTTAACAAGAGATAAATGCAAGGGTGATAAAGAGAGATAAACGTCCAGCCAATCAGCTCCTTTCTGACTTTTTTCAAACACAGCCTGTAACATGGCAGTTGGTAGGTGATTGGCTGGACGTTTATCTCTCTTTATCACTCTTGCATTTATCTCTTGTTAAGGCTTAATACATCTGCCCCAATATAAGCAGAGACAGTACAGTTATCACACAGGGAACACCTACTCACCGAGCTGCGCAGTGCCTAGGCAGTCATCAGCGGCGCCACTGGTCATTGCAAGCAGCCAGGTAGGTAACAGTTAAGCGGGGACAGTACATTTTTAGGTTGCTATGCAGTGTGCGAGACAGGGGAGACACAGGGGTACATATGGCTGAGTGGCTCAGTTCCTAGGCAGCCATTTGCGGCACCATCTTGCTCATGCTGCTCAAAGGCAGCAGTAAAAACAATAATTCAATAATTCATATACATCCTTTTCATATGTGTCAGTGCTCCTTGTGCTATTCAGCATGACCTATTCTACTGAGTTACAGATGTTCGATGGGGTTAATGAGGATGTTGGTGGTTAGTTTATAAAACACTGTACACCCAAATTGTACAGCACATCATTCTGTGAAACAAGCAGGGGTGCACAAACCTTTTATTTGGAATGCTGACTATAACTACCACCCAAATAGGGTGCAACATAGGATACTTTTTAAATAACAAGATATAGGAAATAAATGAAACTGTTGGGTACTGAAGCTTTGTAATTACCCTGACTATGGGTTGCACTGGGCCACTTTGTTGCTTGTTCTATGACTAGAAAAGCAGTTGAATGTGACTGCATTGATGATGACAAAGGACACATCTGTAACGTGAAAATTAACCAAACAACATTCTTTACTGTAGCTCAGTTGACAAATGCACTGAGCAGCAGAACACCAGGACATGCAGTGAAACTAGAGGGAGGAAGATTCAGGGGAAATTTGAGGAAGAATTACTTCACAGAAAGAGTAGTAGATAAGTGGAATAGCCTCCCATCAGAGGTGGTAGACGCAAATACAGTAGTACAATTTAAACATGCTTGGGATAAGCATATTGATATCCTTACAAAAAAATAAGGATCAAATATGGTTTGAGGTAACATGTTTAAAAAAGGGGCAGACTAGATGGGCCAAGTGGTTCTCATCTGCAGTCAAATTCTATGTTTCACTGCAGCTGAAATGTAGCCAATTATAGTTATCAATAATAACGTGTAGGGAAAAACAAAAACAACCTGATAAATTGTAATTCATTTTTTCATTTTGTCTGGTAAAGTATATGTTAAGTAAGTGAATCTATATGCAAAAGTCCATAAAGATTTTACAACTACAGACCAGTATCTAATGTATAAATGCATAGGTTTACTTTCTCCCATAGCTATTGTGCATCTCTTGTGATTGTAGATTCACCTAATGGCTGTTCCTGATTGGTAGAGTGACATACACCAATCTTCTATTGGGATATAATACAAATAATGGGAAATAATAAAAGTGTAAAGTAATAATACAATAGTTTACTTATGTTTTGTTATATCGCAATTTACTTAGATAGTTTGCATGGCTGTGGTGCTAGACTGCTAAGAAGGCTCTACAGACCTGTTACCCATAATTACCAGAGAAAATTTATTGTCAGCAACAGTAATTACAGATGGTACTTTGTGTCATTTACCTTGTTATAGACCAATGGATGTGACTAACTTGGGACAAACCATCTGTCACACACAGTTAATTTTCAAGATATGGGATTTGTGTACTGCACAGGATGGCTGTTGATGAAGAAATTAACAATATCACCAATGACATCAGGCTTTATGAGCCTTGCTTCTGTGTAAAGTAGGCAGCTGTCAGAGCAGCATTTTTTTCTAATCAGAGAAGCATACAGTAATATTTTCATACAGGTTAACTCTCTACATAAATGTTATACATTTTAATTCCTACAAACTGTTTAGTTAACCTGTAGTAAAAATCATGGAATACTTTTTTACTTATCATTTCCTAACTGGGCAGAAGCTTCGTATGATATAAAGGGTGAGCAGTATATTGCCTTGGGGAGAGATAAAATGCAACCAATAAGCTTCTGTCATATTACACACTATACTTAAAAAAGTCATAGAAGCTGATTGGTTGGTAGTTTATGGACTTTACTTGTCTCCTAGTATCACCCTTATTTTTGGTGACACTCAGGGATATGCAGTACTGGCACTTTGTTTTAGTATTGTTTGTCTAGCTCCAGAAGCAAGAATTAAAAAGAGTGTGAAAACTAGTATAAAAACTGGTACTCTTTACCTAGAAGGGCGCCAGCGATTGAAATCGCGGTCGTCGGGGGTAAAAATTGCGGGCATCGCGGGTAAATCGGGATGGCCGCGATGCCCGCGATGACCGCGATCACCGCGATTTTTCCATAGGGAACAATGTTAAAACGGCAGATTGACCGCGATTTTACTGTTAAATGCCTCAATGGACCCGATTTGGGGCCAAATAGGCCAAATTAACCCTTAAATGTTCCCCCAAATTTTTAACGCCACCCCACGATCCACGCGAACCCGAAGCGTGGCGAGCGCAGCGAGCCCGCGAGGGGCGGCGGTACGCGTCCTCCGACCTTTTCATGCCCTACTATCCACTAGGGCGTGGTGTGAGAATATAATAGTGTGGCGAGCGCAGCAAGCCACCGAGCCCGAAGCGTGGCGAGCGCAGCGAGCCCCGCGAGGGGACGCGGATACCTTCACAGGTAAAGAGTACCTAAAAACTTTAGGTAAGTACTGATCTGTGCGTTTCACAATTCAAAAAGAAGAATGCACAATAGCATAAAATGCAGGGCTCTGTGCGTAGTCATAGCTTTAGTTCGTGCAGAGGGTGCCGTTGTTATGGAGCACTAGACCCAGGTTAATCAGTTGCATATCACTTTCCCGGATTTAAATGCTAAGCAATTAGTCCCGACCCATTGCCCAGCCTGAATGGGGTAACACATCAATTTCCAAGGTGTGTGTAGAGGATGTTATAATGGCAGCCTTTGTGATGTCACTGCTTATGTATAGAGCTTTAGTGATCAGAGTTATTTGCTTATTTCAATTTATTACAGAGTAAAGTAAGCTTTTTGTAAGATAGATGGATACATATTAGTAGTGAAATGATGGCAGGTTGTGATTATTTTTTAACCTGTGTGCTAATCATAAACAGCATCTGTGATGTCACTCAGATTGAGTACAGTGCATTAGAAACTGCTTGATAGAAATCTGTTAGTTATTACATAGAAACATATAATTTGATGGCATATATAAACCAGTGCCCCGTTTTAACCATTTTGTTGCCTGAAACTCAATTTGATTCTTGTTTCTTTGGTAGGAGATCCTTCTGTCTATCCATAGCATTTTTAAATTGCTCTAATGTCTTCTTCCTCTGATGAAAGGCTATTTCACCTATCCACTACCCTTTCTGTGAAGTCATTTTTCTTCAAATTTCTCCTGAACCTACTTCCCTCCAGTTACAGTGCATGTCTTCATATTCTAGTACTTTTCTTCCTTTTAAGAATGTCAGATTGCAGAGGCTCTTGATAGGCTGCATGATCCATTCAGCTGTATTATCCGGTCACACATGATTGTTGATCATGGACAAGAGGATGTGAAAGAAAAGAGAAAAAAAGTTTCTTGTGGTTAAAAGCTTAAGTACAAACAAGAGCTTGGAAAAGTAGTGTCCACAACCTTTGGATAGGAGTGGTAGATAGATTTGCACATTTTTGCTTGATTAAACATATATGGTACAATATGTTTCTAAATACCAGTCAAGCTGTAATTTAATATTTGAATTAACTAAATCTTAGGTACTTATGTAATATCTGGGCTCCCGTTTTTCTTATGAGACCGTGTCCCCTCGCGGGGCTCGCTGCGCTCACCACGCTTCGGGCACGGTGGCTCGCTGCGCTCGCCACACTATATAAAATCAACTCCATGTGTAGTTGGATAGTAGGGGTATGAAAAAATGGGGTGCATTTATCATGGAAGCCCAGATAATACATAAGTACCAAATCTTACATTAGCAATGAACATTTAAATTCATTAGACAAGATTGTAAAGGAACCATTGAATTAAGTCCCATACACACTAGGCGGTATGGTAACAATAGGGACTTCTGATCAATATAGTTTACAATATCGTATAGTGTGGACACTCAATATCATTAAAGATGAGTGATCTCTACTAAACATGCAGGTCAATTTGACAATATAGCCAAATGATCTGCAAGTTTATCGGGTCCCGGTGACATCACTGAAAAATTTTGGCGGCCGATACCATTCAGTGTGCCGCAGCCATGAATTATATGGTTAACTATATCAGCCAGGGATGTGTATTGTGTTTGGGTTCTTAAGTTAAGTGCATTGAATCATTTTCTGCTACAAAGGAACTATTTTGATTCAGAACTGATAACAATTCAACTTCAAAAATCGGTACTTGTTTCCTAGCATGGCGCCCATCCCATCGTATACCATAAGCCTTACAATGGTATGCGATGTGATGCGATGGCACCCGATGTTATACAATTTAAAATCGTATACCATTGTATATGGCATACAATGGCAAACAATACGATGGTATATGATTTTAAATTGTATAAGCACCCTAATGGGTGTTTTCAATGTTAAATGGCCCCCCTATAAGATTATTAATTGTATAAGCACAGTAATGGGTGCTTACAATTTTAAAAGCACCCCCACGCCACCCCCAGTATCAACGCCAACCTGAAGCAATGCGAGCGCAGCGAGCCCGCGAGGGTCAGCGGTACACGTCCTCCGACCTTTTCATACCCCCACTATCCACTTCGGCGTGGAGTTGATCTTAGATAGTGTGGCGAGCGCAGCGAGCCACTGAGCCCGAAGCATGGCGAGCGCAGCGGAATACATGTAAAGTAATACGCATCTCCTTACAGGGCAAGCTGCGCTCGCCACGCTTCTGGGCTCGGTGGCTCACTGCGCTCGCCACACTATCTAGAATCAACTCCTCGCCGACGTGGATAGTGGGGGTATGAAAAGGTCGGAAAGCACGTACCGCTGCGCTCGCCACGCTTCAGGTTAGCGTTCATAGTGGGGGTGGCGTGGGGGTGCATTGAACATTGTAAGCACCCATAAGGGTGCTTATACAATTAAAAATCGTATAGGGGGGCCATTTAACATTGAAAACACCAATTAGGGTGCTTATACAATTTAAAATCGCATTGCATGCTTCTATATGGCATGCGATGCGATACAATCCATACGATTGAAAATCGTGGGCGCCGTGCTAGGAAACAAGTACCCAAAAATCTTGGTTCAATTGTATCAAAGTTGTTTTACTGCTTTACAACATTATATACTGTATACAGCAGAACACAAACAATAGAGCAACAAAAATGTGGCATCTAACTCATTAAAATAGTTAAAACCACAGTTATAGTGCAGCTTTACATCTTGTGTGGACCAATCAATTCAAGTAAAAAATTATTGGAGGAAACGAGCATTGTTACTGAGGGCAAACTGCAATAAAGCTGCTCTAAAAACCAAACACTGTAGGAAAACATTAGTACAGGTTGAGTATCCCGTATCCAAAATGCTCGGGACCAGGAGAATTTTGGATAACGGATTATTCCGTATTTCGGAATATTTTAATATTTCAATGATGTATTTTGAAGTATCTTGCATGTATGCTGTATAAACACATAAAATACACACAAATATATTTTATTACCACATAAAATACACACAAATATATTTTATTTGTTCAAAAAACAAGGTTTCAAAACATGAAACAAAATTTGTGTACTATCTTAGATATTGAATTTGAATGCCAAGCAATCATTTTCTTGTACATATATAGTGCCAGTTACATATCATGTCCTCAGTAGGGCTGTTACAAATGTCCCCAGTGAGTTTTTAGCAAAAAAAAATATTTTTTTTTTTCACTTTCTGGAATGTACGGTTTTCGGAATAATTCGGATAACTGATACGGGATACTCAACCTGTAGTGGTTATGTAAATTCCATGTTACCTGCTGATTAAAGATCTGCAATAAAAGGGATACAATTCAAGGTAAAGTGTATATATTATAAGTGAATTTGTCAGCTAAAAGTAAATAGTTTCTTGTTTTTTGCAAAGCAATTTCTATTTGAGTTTGGATACAACCCTCTCATTTCTAAATCACTCTGCACATGTTACATCTGCCCCAACTATGGTGCAACATGGTTTTACGAAGGAACAAAGTTACGTACTTGCTCTTTTTACGCTTTGTTCCCAACCGAATCCACCCCACAGTGTTTGCCCTATTTTCTTTCTTGTCTTTTCATGCATATGAGCATGAGCAGCCCCATGCATTATTAACCAAGCTCTGTGTGCTCCAGAGAAACTAGTTGTGACATCATTTGTGCAGTGTCTCAGAACAGAGGTTCCTAAATGCAGTCCTCAATGCTCCAGAAAGCCATATATACAGGGGTAAATGTACTAAGGTGGGAGTTCTATTAAAGATGGGATGTTACTACGGGCAACCAATCAGATTCCATCTATTATCTTCTAAAAGGTGCTAAATAAATAAGAAGTAGATTGTGATTGGTTGCTATTGGCAACATCCCAATGTGTAATGCACAGTGTATCCAATGGGCTCTTAAGTAGTTTTATTGTAAATGTGAAGAAGTGCAAAAGGTCCATTTAAAAGTAGCTTATCTAGAAATAGTATGATTGTCCAATTTGAACTAGCACATAATGTGATGAAAGTAATTTATACTTTTTGCTACTGCACTTTTATATACAAGCACTTCTGACAGGGAATTCAAAAACACACATTATATCATTAAAATATCACCTTTTTAAAGATAAAATTTCTTATGCATATTTATAAAACAAAATCCAATTTCTTAATTAAAAGAAGTGGATCAATTATTTCTTAATGGCTATACAGTTCAATATGATACTGATCAGTAGAAGTTAAAAAGTTCCTTTAAAATAAGGTATCAGGCATCTCCTTATAATACATAATATTAGGTTATAACTGTCCAATTTTAGGCCCTTATACTGGTTCACTCACAAAGGCCAATTCCTTCTCAAATGGACAAAACCATGTGCACTGCATGGGGGGCAGATGTAACTTGTGCAGAGAGAATTAGATTTGGGTGAGGTTTACTTCAAAGTGAGATCTATATTGCAGTGTAGTTTCCCTGCACAGAAACAAATAACTCACCCAAATCTAAATCTCTCTACAAAGGTTACATCTGCCCCCCACCCCCCCTGCAGTGAACATGGTTTTGCCCAATTGAGAAGCAATTTGCCTTTGTGTGTGAACCAGAATAAGGGCCTTAGTGCTATTAAAATGTCCTGAGCCAGCTCTCCTTTCTTCTAAGCTTGCGGGTACTCAGATCATCTCCAGAATTACCTCTTAATGGGCCAGATGGACTAAGCTTCAAATATGATCAAATGGAGAGTGATAAACAACCAGCCAATCGGCTCCTGTCTGACATTTTTCAAACACAGCCTGTGACATGGCAGGTGGGAGCTGATTGGCTGGCTGTTTATCATTCTCCATTTGATCACTTTTGAAGTTTGGTGCATCTGGCCCAATACGAGAGCTAGAGCTGTGTAGGACACTGCCACTGAGATCCCAAATAGCTTGGTGGTAGTGTGTCCCTCGAATAGATTTGCTGTAGACAGTGGATAGTGTTTCCTTTCCGCTCTCTATCCCAATTACGATTATTCAGAAAAGCTGGATGCCAAGTATTAAATCAAAAGTGTCTTTCCCTTGTCTTTTCCATCCACATCATTCCCTTGCTTAGAGCTATAACAAAGGCCAGCTACCGCTGCCCTTATGGCACCTCTTCCCAGGGCAAATATACCCAATAGGCCCAGGGCCGCCGAGAAGGGGGGGGAGTGGGTACTAATTACCCGGGCCCGGGCTTGCTGGAGGGGCCTGTGGGGGCCCTGGTCCAACCCCTCCATCCTACCCGGGTGGCAGCAGCAGCACACACATACAGCATGTGGTATGCTGACCGCATTAGCGTCTCACTGACAGCGTGAGAGCTCATGATGGGCGGGATGTACTCAAGGGAAAATGCGGTAAAACAGGGGTTTTACCGCATTTTCCTATGTACCAATACCCGTCCGCCCCGTCTTCGTCTGGCAGGGTATCGCTAGCTCTGGGTGGTGATACCGTATAGAAGCCCCCCTCCCGTCCTCCATTGATCTCCTCCTCCCCCAGCAGGTGTCACAGCCGGGAGGACATCCGGCTGCAGGGGGTAGGAGAAGACGCAGGGGGACACTGGCAGCCGCCGGGATGTGACGGAGACCCCCGCAGACCACATCACAGGTATCGCGGGGGTCTGCGTCACCGCAACCCGATGCTAGCCGCATATGTTAGTACATATGCGGTAGCATTGCGGCGATGTATATTAATACATCCCGCCCGATGTGTCGGCTGTCAGCACAACCCATGCTATAGGTGCGTGCTGCAGGGGTGGGTGGATGGATAATAACCCACACAAACTCGACTTTCGAGGATTTTTTTCACTCTCCCCGTAATAATTTGGGGGCGTGGCCTAATTGCGGGAGGTGGCCATGCCTCCCGCAATTCGGTCACATCCCCAATTTTACTGGGGCCCGGCATACCTCTCAACTGCCCTGAATAGGCCAAAGAGGGCATGTTACAGGATCCCTGCTACACAGCAGCACCGTGGCTGAGGTGTGGTCTGTAAGGCTGACCGACAATGTCTAGGTTGGCACCATAACGTAGACATGCACAAGGTGAACATTATCAAAAGGTCAAAATTAATATGGTAAACATTGACAAAATGTGCAAGGTCGACATTGACAGGTCAACACAAGCAAAAGGTCTAAATGTCAATGATCAACACTAGCCAACATTAGCTTTCCAGCTTTATTTTTGGGGATATTCCAATACTTTACCATCCACATGGACTCCTATAAGGAAAGGTAAACTGTGTAGAAAGCAATGTGGCACCTGGCCCAAAGCATGGCGAGTGAGTCGAGGTACACTATTCGGGTACACATTTTGTCAATTTTGACTTTGTGCATGTCAATCTTTTGGTGTCCATCTAGACATTGATTTTGAACTGTTTAACACAGAATGTAAAGATGGAATTGGGTAGAGGAACATATTTAAAGTGTTACAAGTGTATGAAAAAAAAATCCATTAGTTCTGGAATAGGACCAGACTACACAAGTTGAAAAGTACATTCCCTCAATTCTATTTCTTCTAGATCATTACACTGATAGCCAATGTCACTGAATGCTTGACCACATGAAAGTTACCAACTAGTCCCTGACAGGTGTTGTATAGTTGGGCACACCGCTACGTTACTCAACAGTGGTGGTGACCAGTGTTCCCTCTAAGCTGTGCGCGCGTGCGCGCGCACACAACTCGACGAGCGTGCGCACAGACATTACAACAGAGCACACAAAGCAGCAGTGGTGGACCCAATTAATGTGTGTTTCACCCAATAACTACATTGTGTGCTGTGTTTTGAATGTTTAAATGTTTAATATCATTTTGAAGTAAAGTTAACACAAATGCTGAACGTCAATTTTCAGTTATATATAAGTGACGCACAAAAATTAAAATTTCCTTCCAAAGTTGCACAGCCAAAATCTTTTGCAGCACACAGCCTTCGTTAAATTAGAGGGAACATTGGTGGTGACCCAATAGCATATACACTGCCCGCACAGCAGAGAGGAACAAGTTCTTTAACAATGGAGGAGAGAGCTGGGAGACTTCAAACATATTTAGCTTGACCGAGTCACACAATGACAGGACTCCTGACAGAAGAGGCAGTACAGAGTGCTATCCTCGGACAAGAATGAGGGATATTTTGTGGTATATTTTTGGTTTATATAGTGGCATATATTACCTCATTTTATAAATTTACTAACTGTAACAAATAATAGATGATTTCAAGATATTTATGCTATTGCTAAAAATTGGTATAAGAAGAAAACAATATTTTTGCAGTATACTGTGCTAAAATGATGACTGTACCAAATATTCCCAGTGCAAGTAGCACAACTATCTAACCCCTATACCATAGAATGTATTGCCACATACTGTACAGCAGGGCTGGGCAACAGCGGCCCTCCAGATGTTGATGAACTACACATCCCAGCATGCCTTGCATCAGTTTCAGCATGGCCACATAGCAAAACTAATGCAAAGCATCCTGGGATGTGTAGTTTATCAACATCTGGAGGGCCACTGTTGCCCAGCCCTGCTGTACAGTATGACAGGTAAGGTGTTGTGTGGAATGTAATTGAACAGTCACGCCTTTGCCTAGAACTGTGCATTATATAATCTATGCTGTCGCTTCTGAATATATTTGTTTGTGCTTTAAGGTGTTTTCTATCTTATATTTGTTGGTATGGGTCATAGGGTTGACCGTCATTAGGTCGACCACGGTAAGGCAACAGTCACTAAGTCGACACATGAAATTGGTCGACATGGTAATTAGGTCGACATGGAAAGGGTTGACATGAGTTTTTCATGTTTTATGGTGTCTATATTGACTTAAGTCGACATGGACACCGTATAAGTGTTCTGCACCCCCCTATTATATTCCCCCTCTATGCCCACTTGGATAGTAAAGTATGAAAAATCACCTTTTTTGTGAAAAGCTCATGTCGACCTTTTTCGCGTTTACATTTTCCATGCTGACATAATGCTCATGTCGACCTAATGACCATGTCGACCTATTTCATTAGTCGATTAGTGACTGTCGAACTATATTGGTTGACCTAATGCTTGTAAACCTAGGGACCACATCTCATATTTATCCTCTCAGTGGGCCTTATTTTGGTTCATTCTTTCTGACAAAATCCTTCTTAGATGGGCAAAACCATGTGCACTGCGGGTGGGGCAGATGTAACATGTGCAGAGAGAATTAGATTTGGGTGGGGTTTTACTTCAAAGTGAGATCTATATTGCAGTGTAAAAATAAAGCAGTCAGTATTTTCCCTGCACAGAAACAAAATTGCTCACCCAAATCTAATTCTCTCTGCACATGTTACATCTGCCCCCCCCCCCCCCCTGCAGTGCACATGGTTTTGTCCATCTAAGAAGGATTTTGTCAGAAAGAATGAACCAAAATAAGGCCCTGTGAGTGGGATGTTCTAACATCCGCCACCCATTTTCGCCCCCCTCCACCGGCTACCGCATTGATGCTAATCGCATATGCTCTAACATACGGAAAAAGACAGCTCTTGCGACAAGAGCTGTCCTTTGTGATGTGGAGAGAAGGGGGCATGCTGGGAGGGATCGTGCGGAGAAAACGCCATAGGCTTCTACAGGGTAGTGCCAGCTTTTGCTGACAATTCCCTTTGCAGCGCTACCCCGATGGATTGGTTTTAGAGCACCCCGCCCAATGTTTGATTTTTTCCATTTTGAGTTTTATAGAATATACATATCAATAGCCATATTCTTTATGAATTACAATAAATGCTATTAATACAGTATAATACTGATTATTTTGGAACTGTACGCTTAGCAAAGTATTCTGAAGTAGCATATATGTCCTTTTCTTTTCCAGAACACAATGAGTGTGCTACAAAGCAGCACAGCTGTGATGAGAATGCATTGTGTTTCAATACTGTGGGGGGGCACCACTGCATCTGTCAGCCAGGATACACAGGAAATGGCACCATCTGCAAAGGTAATGTTGCAAAATACTATTGTGCTATAATAATAGTATCCAGTTTTTGCAGGGCTCCACCTTTTATGCATCATTGTACTTTTGCAAATGTAATGCTAGCATTAGAAACATAGAATTTGACGACAGATAAGAACCACTTGGCCCATCTAGTCTGCCCCTTTTTTGAACATGTTACCTCAAACCATATTTGATCCTTATTTTTTTGTAAGGATATCAATATGCTTATCCCAAGCATGTTTAAATTGTACTACTGTATTTGCGTCTACCACCTCTGATGGTAGGCTATTCCACTTATCTACTACTCTTTCTGTGAAAAAATTCTTCCTCACATTTCCCCTGAATCTTCCTCCCTCTAGTTTCAGTGCATGTCCTCGTGTTCTGTTGCTCCTCTTCCTGTGAAGAATGTCTCCCACCTGTACCTTGTTAAAACCCTTGATATATTTGAAAGTTTCTATCATGTCCCCCCTTTCCCTTCTCTGCTCTAAAGTATACATATTAAGATCTTTTAGTCTTTCCTGGTACGTTTTGTGATGTAGGCCATGCACCATTTTAGTTGCCCTTCTTTGTACAGTCTCTAATGTATTTATATCCTTCTGGAGATATGGCCTCCAGAACTGAACACAGTACTCTAGGTGAGGTCCTACCAATGACCTATACAGTGGCATTGGGGCAGATGTATTAAGCCTTAACAAGAGATAAATGCAGGGGTGATAAGGAGAGATAAACGTCCAGCCAATCACCTGCTTACTGACTTTTTTCAAACACAGCCTGTAACATTGCAGTTAGCAGGTGATTGGCTGGACGTTTATCTCTCCTTATCACTCTTGGATTTATCTCTTGTTAAAGCTTAATACATCTGCCCCATTATTACTTCTTTCTGTCTACTGCTGATACCTCTCCCTATGCAACCAAGCATCTGACTTGCCTTCTTCATTGCTTTGTTACATTGCCTACCTGCTTTTAAGTCCCCTGAAATAGTGACACCTAGATCCCTCTCTTCCTCAGTAGTTTCCATTATAGTGCCATTTATACTATATTTAGTCTTTGGATTTCTGAGACCCAAGTGCATGATTTTGCATTTTTTGGCATTAAACTGTAGTTGCCATGCTCTTGACCATTCCTCTAATCTACCTAGATCAGGGGTGGGGAATCTCCGGCCCGCGGGCCGGATACGGCCCCCGCACCCAGTATGTCCGGCCCGCCCGCCTGCCTATATTACAGCCGCCCCCCGCCTATATTACAGAAGTATCATCCGCCCGGCCGCCTATATTTTATTTATACCAGCCGCCGGGGATGGCTGCTGCCGCCGGAGAGATGTGCATAAGACGCGCCCGCCAATCACTGCCGGCGCATCCCCTCAGCCACTGTGATTGGCGGGCGAGTCTTCTACACATCTCCCGGCGGCGGCGGCAGCAGCAGCCATCCCCGGCGCCTGGTATGTAATATAGGAGGGCGTGCGGGCGGCTGATACATCAGTAATATAGGCGGGCGGGCGGCTGATACATCAGTAATATGGGCGGGCGGCTGATTAATCGGTAATATAGCCGGGTGGGTGGAGGGGCAGATATGCAGAAGATGCGCCCGCCAATGCTGCTTCTCTCCACCCTCCCTTTCCCAGTGACTGACACATCCAGGGGTTGTCATTTACCCCTGGATTCACCCCCAAACAGGTTAATGTTATTATGTCTGATTCTCATAATCAGACATAATCACATTAACCTGTTGGGGGGTGACCCCCCCCCCCCTTCCTCCACACTGTCACTTTTTATGGTGTCTCTGCCCACATGTATATGCCGCTGCCCGTGTGTATAATACCCACATGTATATGCCGCTGCCCTGTGTATAATGCCCACATGTATATGTCGCTGCACTGTGTATAATGCCCACATGTATATGCCGCTGCCCTGTGTATAATGCCCACATGTATATGCCGCTGCCCGTGTGTATAATGCCCACATGTATATGCCGCTGCCCTGTGTATAATGCCCACATGTATATGCTGCTGCCAGTGTGTATAATGCCCACATGTATATGCCGCTGCCCTTGTGTATAATGCCCACATGTATATGCCGGTGCCCTGTGTATAATGCCCACATGTATATGCCGCTGCCAGTGTGTATAATGCCCACATGTATATGCCGCTGCCAGTGTGTATAATGCCCACATGTATATGCCGCTGCCCTTGTGTATTATGCCCACATGTATATGCCGGAGCCCTGTGTATAATGCCCACATGTATATGCCGCTGCCAGTGTGTATAATGCCCAGATGTATATGCCGCTGCTCTTGTGTATTATGCCCACATGTATATGCCGGAGCCCTGTGTATAATGCCCACATGTATATGCCGCTGCCCTTGTGTATTATGCCCACATGTATATGCCGCTGCCCGTGTGTATAATGCCCACATGTATATACCGCTGCCCTGTGTATAATGCCCACATGTATATGCCGCTGCACTGTGTATAATGCCCACATGTATATGCCGCTGCACTGTGTATAATGCCCACATGTATATGCCGCTGCCCTTGTGTATAATGCCCACATGTATATGCCGGTGCCCGTGTGTATAATGCCCAGATATATATGCCGCTGCCCTTGTGTATTATGCCCACATGTATATGCCGGAGCCCTGTGTATAATGCCCACATGTATATGCCGCTGCCAGTGTGTATAATGGCCACATGTATATGCCGCTGCCCTTGTGTATTATGCCCACATGTATATGCCGGAGCCCTGTGTATAATGACCAGATGTATATGCCGCTGCCCTTGTGTATTATGCCCACATGTATATGCCGGAGCCCTGTGTATAATGCCCACATGTATATGCCGCTGCCCTTGTGTATTATGCCCACATGTATATGCCGCTGCCCGTGTGTATAATGCCCACATGTATATACCGCTGCCCTGTGTATAATGCCCACATGTATATGCCGCTGCACTGTGTATAATGCCCACATGTATATGCCGCTACACTGTGTATAATGCCCACATGTATATGCCGGTGCCCGTGTGTATAATGCCCAGATATATATGCCGCTGCCCTTGTGTATTATGCCCACATGTATATGCCGGAGCCCTGTGTATAATGCCCACATGTATATGCCGCTGCCAGTGTGTATAATGGCCACATGTATATGCCGCTGCCCTTGTGTATTATGCCCACATGTATATACCAGTGCCCTGTGTATAATGCCCACATGTATATGCCGCTGCCAGTGTATATAATGCTCACATGTATATGCTGCTGCCCTGTGTATAATGCCCACATGTATATGCCGCTGCCCTGTGTATAATGCCCACGCGTATATGCCGATAATTGATAATTTTTATATGGCCCCCGAAGGGTTTTCAAATTTTCCAAATGGCCCTCGGTAGAAAAAAGGTTCCCCACCCCTGACCTAGATCATCAATCATTTGTTTTACCCCTCCTGGTGTGTCTACCCTGTTGAATACCTTTATGTCATCTGCAAAAAGGCACATTTTACCCTCAATTCCATTTGCAATATCACCAATAAAGATATTAAAAAGCACCGGTCCAAGTACAGATCCCTGGGGTACTCCACTTGTAACCTTTCCCTCCTTTGACTGTACTCCGTTCACTACAACTCTCTGTTTTCTGTCCTGTAACCACGCTCTTATCCATTCAACTATCTTAGAATCCAATCCCAAGCTTTCAAGTTTATTAACAGTCTGCGATGTGGGACAGTGTCAAAAGCTTTACTAAAGTCTAGATAAGCTACATCTACAGCCCCACCTTGATCTATTACTTTAGTCACCCAGTCAAAAAAGTCAATAAGATTTGTTTGACATGATCTTCCCCCAGTAAACCCATGCTGTTTTGGATCCTGTAAATTGCTGGTTTTGAGATATTCTACAACTCTTTGTTATAAGCGTGTTTCCATCAATTTCCCTGCTACTGATGTAAGGCTCACTGGTCGATAGTTGCTTACCTCTTCCTTGCTTCCCCTTTTGTGCAGTGGGACTACATTCGCTGTTTTCCAGTCCTCTGGAATTACTCCAGTAGCTAGTGACTGGTTAAATAATTCTGTTATTGGTTTTACCAGCTCCACTTTAAGCTCTTTTAGTATCCTTTTATGTATCCCATCTGGCCCCATTGATTTATCCACTTTCAGTTTTGAGAGTTCTGTGAGTATTTTCTTCTCTGTAAATGTACTTGTCTCTCCCTCAGTTTTCTGACTATACTTGCAACTTAACTGTGGCTCCTTCCCCTCTCTTTCGGCAGTGAATACTGAGCAGAAATAATTATTAATATTATCTGCTATTGCATTGTCCCCCTCAAGAAAAATTCCACTCTCTGTCTTTAGTCTAATTATTCCACTTTTTGTTTTTCTCCTTTCACTTATATAACTAAAAAAAGTTTTCCTCCCTTTACCCACTGATTGGGCCATTTTCTCTTCAGCCTGTGCTTTTGCACATCTAATTACCTTCTTAACCTCCTTCTGTCTAACAAGATACAACTCTTTGTCCTCATTCTCCTTCATTTGCAAACCACAATGGCTTCCTTTTTCTTGTGTTTTTCCTAACTCTTTTGACACAAAGTTCTGTTGCTTTTAGAATTGCACTTTAAAATTTTTCCCACTTATCCTGCACTCCTTCCAAGTTCCTCCACTCTGCCAAAGAATCCCTTACAGAGTTTTCCATCACTACAAAATCAGCCTTCCTAAAATCTAACACCTTTGTTTTTTGTGTGAGATGAGTCAGTCTCTGTCTTTATTTTGAACCATACTGCTTGATGGTCACTGGATCCCAGATTTTCACCCACATTTATGTCAGATATTCTGTCACCATTTGTAAGTATTAAGTCTAATATTGCGTCCTTACGGGTGGGCTCCCTCACCAATTGCTGGAGGGATGCTCCTTGCAAGGAATTCAGCATGTCCCTACTTCTGGTGGAACTTGCAACAAGCATCTCCCAGTTTACATCAGGTAGATTAAAGTCTTATTATCATTGCAGGGACAATGATAGCCCTGCTACTGGCTCCGGGTTGTGCTCAAGATCTCGCGATAATAGCTAGATCTTGCGCATGCCCATTACAGCCGGCCGGGGGAGAGAGGGTTTTGGGTTTTTTAAGTGCGCATGCGCAGTGCTGCTGGGGGTGCCAATAAGGTGAGCAGTGGATATAGGCCTCTTTGGCGCAAGAGAGGTTAATACATTCAGCTGTTACGGGTGCCTGCTTCTCCTCGTTATGCAGGAAACGCAGGACTCGTTATATTTCAAACATTACAGCAATATTAATACATCTACCCCATAGATTGTAAGCTGCATTGGGGCAGGGACTGATGTGAATGTTTAAATATTCTCTGGAAAGAGCTGTGGAATATGTGAGCTATATAAATTACTGGCAATAAATAAATTAAATGTAAATCATGAATGTCATTGTTTATAATTGTCCTCCCCAGAAGGTGACATCCCAAAAGGAGTAGAGGTGATCTGTGCCATTGGGAACAGGGGGCCCAGGCCACATTTCTTCATAAATTTTCTGGCAGAGGTTCCTTTACAATTTTTTTTTATTAAAGAGGCCTCTGTAAGGGCCGTTGAGAAGAGGGGGGGGGGGGAGCGGAGCAGGGAACTTTTTACTCAGGCCTGCTGCCCCTCCTCCTCCCTATTTGCAGGGAGCCAGACAGTGGAGAGAGAAATGACAGGCTGCAGCCTAAGCAGCACAGGCTCTCTCCCAGCTTAGCACACGCTGAGCTGGGGAGCAAGACAACTGCAACAGCAGCCTGTCCTCTCTCTCCCTGCCTGGCATTCACGCCTCCTTAATTTTACGGGGCCCGGCTGACACCGCTGACCTCTGCATATGAGAGGTTCTGATCTTAAGGAAAGGATAAGATGCAAACTGTCACCCTTTAGAATCGATGACCTCAGACTTTACTGTTCATACAGATATTAATCCAAAGAAAGCAGCACTCAAGAGGCAGTTTTAAATGAAAAAAATGTATTAAAAGACTAGCTTTCGGGGTAAGACTCCCTTCATCAGGTACAGACAACAATGTGATATATGAAACTTACCCCTATTATAGCCATCAGCCATGGCCACCCCAGCATGCTGCCAGCAGAGTGGGCGCACAAACAAAAAGTGTGCGTCATCCAAGTTCCGGTGCTCAATGGAGTGGGTTGCCTAGCAATCAGACCAGCTTGCGACTCACCTCTCATGGGAGAAGCGCACATCCGGAGACCACAGCTCACCGACGCCGGGGGATGCCGGAGCTGAGGGGAGATCATACAAGACATAGAAAATTATAAAATACACAGAATAATAACATTGAAACAAAAAAATGAATGATATAAACATACAAAAAATACAAAAGATACTCATATATACTGCAATTACATAATGGCATTCCAGTTTACTTTTTCATTTAGACCTCGTGGATGTGTAACATCCAATCTAAGAAACCATTTGGATTCCAACCTCAAGAGCAGCCTGGCTCGATCTCCCCATCTCAAAGATTCTTTAATATGATCAATAATAAAATACCTAAGGGAGGCCAGCGGGTGACACAGGGTTTTAAATTGATGCGCCACTGGTTGGTCGACAACGCTGCCTTTCAGTGACAGATCAATTGCCGACCTGTGTTGCGCAGTCCTAACTCTAAAGGGGCAGATGGTCTGGCCCACATAGTTAAGCCTGCATAAATGTATATTACAAACGCAGTGCGACAAGAAAAAACCTGGCGAATCTGATATTCTTTGTTTGAAGCTTTTACAAGCAACTATATAGTTGCAGGTTGTACAATTAGAGCAACTATAACATCCAGCAGCTTTGAATGTGGTATTAGGGGCCCGCGGAATGCCCAACCCTGAGATCTCGGTCTTAACCAACCTATCCCTCAGGTTAGGACCACGTTTTAATGCTGCCATAGGACGAGATGTATGAAATCCAGGCAGATCCGCATCAGATTTCACAATGGGCCAGAGGGATTTGGTGGCATAACTCAAGATGGGGCTAGTTGTACAAAAGGTACTGGTCCATGGGATCACATCCTCCGTAGATCGTATTTTAGGTTCAAGCAGCTTATTGCGTGGCATATGCATAACCTTGTTTTTTTGGGCAGCAAACAAAGATGGATCATAGCCCCTGGAGAGATATTTCTCAATCAAGAGGTTTAACCTATCTGATAGGACAGAATGATCACTCACAAGTCTTGCCACTCTAATCATTTGGGATAGTGGCAGACCGCACTTTAATGCTGGAGGATGATGGCTATTAGACATCAAAAAGGTATTGCGTGCCATGTCCTTATAATAAACATCCGTTGATATCTTATTATCTTGGATGCATATTGCCACATCCAAGAAATGTGCCACGGCCGAGCCCATGGCGCATCCACGTTTTTGTAAGTAAAAATGGCCATCAAAAAGAAAGTAGTTCCTCTCTAACGTGAGCGTGAGCAGTTGCAAAAACAGATCATGAGAAAAAATATCAGGGGCCAGGAATTCAGACAAAAATGCATGCATAGCCTGCAGGCCTCCACCGTGAGGAATGGAGGTACAGTATACAGGCTAATAATATCAAGGCAACACATAATGGTATTATCAGGAACATAATCAATGCCCGCAAGTAAATTTAAGAAAGCTTGTTTGTGTAACAGCAGGGGTTGCGATAGATGATCCAGCAATTGAGCCACTGGTTGATATAAAGAATCTCTAGCCACGATTATAGGGTGGCCAGGAGGATTAATGGGATCCTTGTGCAATTTAGGTAAAATACACAGCACTTTATCAGACAGAACCCCATTATTGACTGCTGTAGTCAAGATGGTATAAAGCTCCTTCTGAAAACGTACAGTTTGATCATATCGCAGCTTCTCATATACCGCCACATCATCCAACTGCCTGTACACCTCTGCTCTATAGTCCCCAATATCAAGGATTACAATTGCGCCACCCTTATCAGCCGGCCTGATGAGGATATCATCATATTCACTCAGTTGCTTCTTTTTTTAAATTGAGTTTTTATTTTACTTTTGCAAAATTTATACATACAGCAAAAAAAAAAAAGTACAGTACAACGTATACATAAAATACGCCTACATCCCCATGGCCGGTCACGCCCCCCAACTAGACAGAAGAGTTCTTCACCTAAATACAATGGATGCAAGCTGTGAGTGGCTCTAAACCATTTGGATAGCTCCTGAATTATGCAATTGAAGCTTAGCAGTCCTGTTCATTAATTGCAATATAATACTTCCTATCCCTTCCCAATACACAAAACCCAAAGCAATTAGCAAACAGAAAACGAAAGAAAGAAAGAGAAAAAAAAAAAAAGTGCACAATCCTCCCCCCTAATGTACAGCGATTTGTACCAATAACGTCCTTACTTATTTATAAAGTGCGTGATACGGTGCATATATATACTCACACTGGCATTGTAACCAATAATTAAATAATTCAAAAATATCAATATCAACCTAATTAGGTAATTGTCAAACAACTATTAATGTGCCACAATTATATACTGCTGTAAAGTGCATAGGTGCTAAAGTGCTACACAGATAATCAAAGTGTCATTATATTGCAACATAGAATTTAGAGGTCGTCTATCCCCCCCATATCCTATAGAACTTCGGAAAACAGCCTCGTGAGGCATATACAAATTTTTCATGGGAACAGATGGTATTGACCAAGTTGATCCACTCCGCCACCGAGGGCCCCTCCACTCCACTCAGTTGCTTCAAAGCTAGAGATTCCTCATGAGACAGATTTTCTCGCACACGGCCTGGGGTAGCCAGATATCTAGACACTGACTGGTCCAATAGGCATCCAAAAGTCTTGAGCGATGCATTGGACGAGGGGGGGATCAAAGGTGGACATAGAAAGGGATTTAGTAAATTCAGTAACTGGATCCTTGGGTACAGCAGGCAGGGCATGTTGAAAGTGCTCTTTTAGTTGTAGTTTCCGCATGAAGCGGTGTTGATCGCATTTCCAGCTGAACTCGTCACATGTATTCGTTGGAACAAATGACAACCCTTTGTTGAGCACATTAACTTCCGTGGAGGACAAGACATGTTTGGAAAGATTGAAAATTAAAGTTTCTTGGAGCTCTGCAGTCGCGGCGGGTTGCGTCTTATTTCTCTGATTTTTGTCTGCCCCTGCGGGTGGCCGGCCTTTTGTGGTGCTGTTGGAGGCCACAGGGCCCCGTTCTAAAGGGACACTTTGAGAACCAGACACATCATCAGACTCTGAGAACTGGAAATCACTATCGCTCACAGCACTGGGGCCGGATTGTTTATCATTATGGCGCCCCACCACGTTGTTACCATGGTCTGCGGCGTCGTCCTCGAGAGTCAGGCCGTTTAGCAGCAACTTGTCCAAATAGCCAATTATAAACTCTGTTTGTCTCATAATCCATGTCCACGGTTGCTTTCTTTTCACGCTTAACTTTAAGCAGCTCTATTTTATAAGCAAGGCATTGATCATCCAATTTCTGTTTCCAGCTTAGATGAGCTGGATCATCCAATGTAAGCATATGCTGGGTGCAGAAACCGGCAATTTTGTCTTTAGTAGCCTGGAGCTCATGGCCAGCTTCGTCAATAACAAGCACCATTAGGTCCAGCGCGCAGCGGTTTAGGATTCCTACCCACTTACGGACGAACTCCGGATTCTGGCGTCCAATCGTGGGTGAATTATGTACCCTAAAACCACGTGCAATGCGTTTTGCGCGATAATAGTCAGAAAGAGTGGTGCCATGTAATAAGAAATCGATTCTCCGGCGATGTAATTTAAACAAATGACGATGCAGCTCCTCGATATTAGGCATATTATCCTCATCAACAGCATCGATATCCACATAGAATAGAATCTCAGTGATTTCAGCCTCAGAAAAGGTAAATGTTTCTCCTTGAGGAATGGAGAAGTTCTGACAGCCAGGTGCATCTTGGGAGGTGGAAATGTCACTCGGATCCATTATGCAATAATTGCAGGAAAAACTCCCAATATACAAAATAGAAGGCAAAGTTGGATACAAGGAAGTAAATGCTTAGTAGCAAACGGTCGGTGCCTTGCAACATCGATTATTCCAATAAATCGGAGAAACCACAATGTAACAGTCCAATTCAGCCGGCACTAGAAGAGTTACCTTACTTTATGTCTGGTGCCCGGACATAAAGTAAAATACTAATCCAAAGAAGGCAGCACTCAAGAGGCAGTATTAAATGCAAAAAACGGTCTGTATTAAAAGACTAGCTTTCGGGGTATGACCCCCTTCATCAGGTACAGACAACAATGTGACATATGAAACTTACCCCTATCATACAGATATTATATACATCATGGGCAGGATGTGATGCAGTGCGAGTCCGGACGCTGTGTGGGGCAGTCATTTGCAAGGCGAGTTTATCCGGCATCCCACGTGGCTGACGGATTCGCACTGCATTACATCCAGCCCCATAGGTGCATTATACAAATATACAGTAATATATATATATTTATATATATATATATATATATATAATTCACATATTGGAATGTTTAGAAACTTGGAAAATACATTTTGACTTAGTATTTGGCTGCCAGATAATATATTCTATTCCTGTATTTTGTTTCTAAGCTTTTTGCAAGAATGCCTGCAGGAATGGTGGGACTTGTATTGCTCCTAATGTGTGCGCATGTCCACAAGGATTCACTGGACCAAGCTGTGAAACAGGTAAGAAGTGTGTTCCAGGCAATGAACTGACATTTCATTCCCAGTAGAAACATTATATATTGATGTAACTTGTATTAATATGTTTCTGAAGCACAATGGCTGAAAAAAAAAACTTTGCTCTGGAAAGACAAATTGTCGGACTGGGTCTGAGGACTAGGAAACGGGAACTGCAATGCCTCCTTATGCATTTAAATTGTTCTCACTCTACACAGAGAAGTGCTGTAGTATTTTCTCCCGAGCCCAACTTTGCAATGCTTTCTGGTTTATGATTGTACACTGCTGTTGTTTCTTTGCATCATAAATTATCCTAAACCCTTATACAGGTCTGTTTTAGTAGCGCATAAAGGCAGCTGACTCTGCCAATATACCATGTTTCAGTAAAAGACGTCCAGAATTAGAATCTGCAAAAAAATCAGAATCAGGGATTTCAAGCAAGGGGTTAGATTATCTCTAAATCAGGGGTTCTCAAACTCGGTCCTCAGAACCCCACACAGTTCACGTTTTCTAGGTCACCCGGCAGGTGCACAGGCACACTCATTGCTCACTGACACATTTTAAAAGATCCACAGATGGAGCTAATTATTTCACTTGTGATTCTGTGAGGAGACCTGCAAAACATGTACTGCGTGGGGTAATGAGTACCGAGTTTCAGAACCTTGATCTAAATCGTAAGTGTGACACTAAACAGTGGCAGAACTTGTGGTGATTCCAGGTACAAAAATATTTATTTGGCGCCCCCCCCCCCCCTGCCCCCCGCAGGCAATTTTGGGCGTGCCCCCCCCTCTAAAATAAAGAACACACGCTTCCCGCCTCCCACCCCGTACTCACCCCTCTGCTCGCCGCCGCCGGTCTCCAACAGTGCAGGGCATGATAGCCTCACAGACCCCCGGCGCCCACAGTTAATCAGCGCCTCCCCGTGACTGCAGGGTCTGCGGGGCTATTGTTACGCCACTGCCCCTTCTCCATCCCAGCCCAAGTTCCCAATATGCACATGGCAGTGGGTGACCGGAAGAGGCAGAGTATAACAGGGAGTCCCAGTGTGACAAGGGAAACACAGTGGGCGGTATTCAATGTGAATACCTGCGAGGTGCAGCGAATCCTTTTTAGGATTCGCTGCACATTCGCCACGTTCCGGAGCCAGCGGGCTCCGGTATTCAACGTGTCAGGGGCTCGCTGCCCCTGACTGGCGAATATGAGCTCCTGCAGCGAATGCCGCAGGGAGCCTGAGGACGGTGCCAGGCAGAGAGATGGAAGTCTCTCTGCCTGGCCCAGAACATTTGTGGGGGGCAGGTGGGCTCCCCGGGTGCCAGGCAGCACAGGCTGCCCCCCGGGGGTGCCAGCAGGGGAGTGTATATTCACTATACCCGATCGTAACATCGGGTGCAGTGAATATATGAATATGTAATGAGCGGCTCGGCTCCGGCGCCCCCTGCTGGCTGCTGTGTAAAAACAAAAAAAAAATATTTTTTTTAAAATTAAATATATATTCATGTGCTTACAGCACATGAAAAAAAGTAGCATGCCCCTCCTCAGAATAAAATTCCTGATTTTTTGACACCAAATGTAAAAAACAAAACACTTTATTTTAAAAGTTCACATTCCACTTCTCCATAAAAAGATAGCGATTCCTACTCAGTGAATCATGGCGAAAAAAACCTTCAAATGTATTCGCCATGTGGTCATTGAATAGGGTGATTCACCGTTTTAGTCAGAAATTCGCCAAACAGCACAAATTCGCCATAAAAACATGGCGAATCAGGCTCATTGAATACCGCCCAGTGTGTGACAGTGGTAGCAGTGGTCCCGGGTGCAATGCACCTGCTGCACCAATGGTAGTTCCGCCTCTGACACTACAGTACTGTGCGTATTATGATGGTGCCAGTAGAAGTAATTTCTACTGATTTACTTTAAAAAATATATTGTTTTTGTCCCAGTAAGCTACATATTTATGTCTATACTTCCTAATGCTATCTTCTCAGAGGCATTGGCCCTTATTCAGATCTGATTGCAGTACAAATTTGTTCTCAAAATGGGAAAAACCATGTGCACTGCAGGTGGGGCAGATGTAACATGTGCAGAGAGAGTTAGATTTGGGTGAGTTATTTTGTTTCTGTGCAGGGTAAATACTGGCTGCATTGTTTTTACACTGCAATTTAGATTTCAGTTTCAACACACCCCACTCAAATCTAACTCTCTCTCTCTGCACATGTTACATCTGCCCCACCTGCAGTGCACATGGTTTTGCCCATTTTGAGAACAAATTTGTAATTCGATCAGAACTGAATAAGGGCCATTATCTCCAGCATATAGCTAGTCATTTGATTTGAGTATTTATAACCGACTTTGTATATCATAACTCGGATATATTTCCCATTCTGTTTTAAACATTCATGACAACATTGCGAACGTTTTCCAATATCTGCATAAACATCTCAGTGAGTATGCAAATAAAGCAGGATGAATATGTGCAAGCCATTTGTGCTCCTATGGCAAGGATAGGAAATCAATATTTCTCAACATCATTTCTTACATTTGTTATGAGGCAAGGTTAATTTATGCCTTCTGGCATGGCTGTGGATTTTATCACAAGGAGTAATTTGCTATGGACGTGACAGATGCCATAAACAACATCTAAATATTTATGTTGGAAAAATTGCTGTGCGCAAAGTAAACATAAATCACATTTCCTACCCCTTTTTGATGGCTATAGTTATTAATATGCATGGAAATTCATGCGCATGGCAATGTTCTAAGCTAAGTTTGAAGAACAAAGAGAGATCATTTGTTATTTAATTATTGTTTATAGATACAAATGTGTTCGTATACTTAACCAAATATCTGTGATAATTTAAACCCAGGAAACGAACTATTGCAGTTAGTTGTAGCTTTGAATACAGTACACATTAAATAAATACAGAAGTATATGAATTGTCACGTCCATTTTTCATTATTTGTATTATTATTATTTATGTATTTATTAACAGTTTATTATATAGCGCAGCATATTCCTTTGCACTTTACAATAGGAGACTGGTATACAACAAATAGGCATTGATACAATAGGATAGATATTCTTTATTTTATTAACAGTTACTTATACAGTATATCGCACACATATTCTGCAGCACTTTACAGTGTCTAGTTGAACGTTCACATCAGTCCCTGCTCCAGTGGAGCTTACAATCTATGGGGCAGATGTATTATAGTGGCGCTTATGGCGCCACTATAATACTTCCTGCTTCGCCTCATTAGCGAGGCGAAGCAGGAAGGGACATCGACAAGATGTATTAACATCTTGTCTGCTGAAGCGGGGGGAGCGCTAACTCCCCCCTCTGGCGATGTCCCCTCCTGGAGATAGCACATCAGTTTACACTGATGCGCTGTCTTCTTTCCCCCAGCCGGCTGGACTGGGCATGCGCGGGATCTCCCAGCTCACGCGTGATCCCCAGCACAGCCCAGAGCTAAAGGTGCCCACACACGCACCGATCCCGGTGGTGCGATGCTATGCGATGGGGTGCGCGCTCCCGCGGCACCTCATCGCACAGTACAAAAAGTATGTGCTGCACATACTTTTTGTACTAGTTTTTTATCGCATAGCATCGCATCTCATGCACATCGCATGCACAAGGCATACGATGTGATGCTATGTGTGCTAGTTATGCACAGAACGCATGCCGGGATCGATGCGTCTGTGGGCACCTTAACAGTAGGGACAGTGCTGTCAATGCTGTTTAGATAGGGCTTCGCTAACCTGATGCTGGCGAAGCCAAAACCGGCATCGTGCGGATTTGGGGCCATATTCTCTAAGCTTCAAAAGTGATAAACAGCCAGCCAATCAGCTCCTGCCTGACATTTTTCAAACACAGTCTGTGACACGGCATGTAGGAGCTGATTGGCTGGCTGTTTATCACTCTCCATTTTATCACTTTTGAAGCTTAGAGAATCTGGCCCTTGGCCTGCGCCTTTACCGCACGCTGGCTCCGTCATACTTGGGGGAGAAGTGGCATCAGTGCACATAATGTGCGCTGATACTCCTTCTCCCCCATATCGCCCGGACATACTGTACATCTGCCCCAATATTCCCTACCACATGTACATGCACACACAGTCATTCTAGGGTTAATTTTTGTTGGGATTCAATTAGCCTACCAGTATATTTTTGGATTGTAGGAGGAAACTGGAGTACCTGGAGTAAACCCACACAAGTACGGGAAATATACAAACTCCACACATCCGTCATCAGTCCAATAGAATGCAAAGTTCCTGATGTGCTGTATGATACGGTGACCCAGCCAGTGGTATAACTACTGTAAGGCAGCCCCAGCTGCCGCTTGGGGGAGCAAGGCACAGTGGGGTCTATGTGGGCGCCAGCACCCGCTGGATGCACTGACATGTTGCTGCCTGCCACTGCCCACTGGCTAAGCCCCGGAGGCGAGTCATCCGCAGCACGGGTGCGGCCATGGCAGAGATGACAAATCCCCACCACTGATTCAATTGACTGTACACAGAGTCGGCTAATGGCTGTATCATGCTTCAGCTTCTCCATTATGCGTGTGATGTCATCACCTCACGCTAGCGAAACACGCTGGAGAGGAGCCCGTGCTGGGGGGGGGGAGGGGGGTTTAGCGCCACAAACTTTTTGGCAGGGGGGAGCAAAATTTATAGTTACGCCGCTGGACCCAGAAGTTTGACCAGGGGTCAGGAGGATGGTAAATGTGAAAAGGAAAGAGCGGATGTGTGTGACCGGTACAGTGGGGATGTGATTGGATACGAAGTGGTGACTTTTCAGGGAAAGCTTGTAGGTTTGGAGACTGGCAACATTTTAACATTTGATTATTCAGTGCCTGCATATTCTGTTGCACTTTATAATTATAGACAAAACAATAAGAAAACAAGACTGGGAAACAACAGAAACAGAGATAAGAGGGCCCTCCTCGCAAGCTTACTACTGTGGAAGTAGGAATTTGATACTTGAGAATAAATGCTACATAGTACAAATGAATTCAGTCAGATTGCAGAGCTTCTTAATGGACAAGATGATGCAGTCTCACTCCAGTGCTAGTGTTCTGTAGAATGAGAGCACAAGTACTGTATGTATTGAGCAAACTATTTAGAAGGGGTACCTGGGAAGTCAGCAACACTTACTAATGATATTTTCCAAAATGTTCTATTTTGAAATGTTATACTGGGCCTACTTCAGCATGGATTGCTAATTAAAAATCACCACACAGAAATAAAACGATAAATGGGCATTAAAAAATTGCAAATGCATCTTAATTAGTAAAGCATTCGCAGATCCATTCACAAAAAATGATACATTGATTAGTTTTTTTTACACCTGCACCAGTCTAATAGTGTTTCCACAGGGTGCAATTTGCACCATCGATTTTGACTATATAGTCAAAATTACAAAGCACATAGTGCAAATCGCACTGCACTGTGCAACACCCGATCCCGATGCACGGCCCATTATCATCGGGATTGAATGTAGAACTAGGTTGTGCAGAACAGTCTATTTCTACTATCTTGGAACGTGGGCCATGCTGCTCAATACAGCATGGCCCGCGTTCCCCCCACAGCACCATCCCTCCGTCCCAGCCAAAGCACCACATATCGGCGGCCGCCACATCTGCCCAAGTGGGCACACCATAAGGATTTCCTAAGTCTGGTAAAGGACTATGCTATGCATAAGGATATTTATTTGTTATATGCATACATGTTTGCGCAATGTAAAAGCTGCGTACTCGCGTGTGCAAAGTGAACACTGCACACGCGCAATTGATTGATAATCGACCAAATTGAAAATCCTCTATAAAGTGATCAATACTGAATTAGCCCCAAGATACTTTTCCCCTATTATAAGGTGAAACATTTGCCTTTATTATTATTTTAGTGCCCGCCCGCTGTCTCGGTGCTACAACAATACCATCCTTTGTGTCTGACATTAAATGTTATTTGGAAGGAGCATAAGCTTTGTGCAACCCTTAAGACTGCTCTTGTATAAAATTGCAAATGTTTGCCAACAGCGGGATTTCATATTGTTCTCTAGCGGCAGGTAAATAGAAGTGCCAATCACATCTTCAGTAAGTTTCAAAACAATTATTAAAGCTTTCACTTGAACATCTGGCATATGGTATGAATGAGTACAGACTAAAGTTGAAAACAAATCTCACACGCAAAACTTGCAGTACGGCTATACATAAATGAATGGCAATTTTCAGGCACGAACGTTACATATGAATATTGGAGAATAAAAGTTAAGTAAATAAAATGAATAATTCAAAGGAGCAACTTTATACTCTATGTAGGTCATGGTGTATAATGGTCTTGGCTGACAGTTACAGTGTGATGTTTTTAGTGCTCTCTTGGCAAAAAAAAACGAGTAAGGTTCACGTGACGTAAAGTTTTAATTTTTCATGAAGGAAGAAACATTAAAGTCACTCACCCAGACTTTGTCCAGTAATGTCTTAATAAATCATGACACTCAGTCTGAGAATTGTGTGGATGAAGGCAGGTCACCACTGATTCATGCACAGTGTGACAGTTTAGTACAGAAAACAAATGTACTGTAATTACATTTCATTTTATCTAAAACATTTTGATCTGCTGTGACCTTGGACACGAGGATCTAGATGTGACCATGGACACAGGATCAAGATGTGAATGTTTGTGAGAGAATAATAAGTTTGTGCCGCAAAAGGTCATTCTTTTCATATAATGTATGCTTTATAATGTGTCCGTTTGCTAAAAGGCAACTTTCGTCTAGAGTTGGATGACGCTATTGAAATAACAACTATAAGTTTGTTTTCTCAACACAGATAATAGATAAGTAAACCATCTGTATGAATTATACCTCTTTCACATCAAAATCCCTGGTAAGACCCTAGTCTTTGAACACTGAGTTTCCAGGGTTGGACCCAGCTTCATACCCCCTTTACACAGCACTTCGACCCACTATGCCGTTTTCACTGAACCCGGGTCAGCCCTGCTTTTCCTTGTGGATGTCATTAAAAATTACCATTTAAGAGATTTGTACCCCTCCCACCCCCCACCCAGCCTCCTGCGCTCCCCCCTCAAACAAAAATGTCAGTGGGGTGGGAGGCACATGCATCACTCACCCTGAACTGTGGCCTGCGGACTGCCTGTGGATGCCGTGTGCGCTCTCTGTTCCAGTGCCCGATGCGGTCTTCTGGAAAGCGTGACCCACGCTTCCAGTATCAGCAGCGTTGCCGCTATACTGTCCCAACCCGTGCTGGGACCGTTTACACCGGACAGTACCCAGGTCCTGTCCGTGTTGCACCTTGGTCAGGATCTGGGTAGGATTCCCGTGTAAATAGACACCGGTTGACCCCTTTTATACCACCGCTGCCCCAAACAAGCCTGCAAATTGCTTAAAATGTTTATCTAATGATTTTTCCCCTGTATGTAGTCTGTGCGTAGCCAAAGACTTACTCGGCGAGTGCGATAGAATCATTGATCATGGCTGTAGCAGATGTTGCACAACTTCCCCTCAAAAGCCTGGGCATAACTAAGTTTTAGGAGAAAAAAGACTCTCTCTTTGTTGGGGCAACCAACAAAGGCCCTTATTCTGATTCGTGCGGCCAGAGCCGCACACGGTGCTCCGGCCGCACAAACCAATCCCCGCCCACACTACGGATCGCCACGGCCGTCCGTACACGGACGGCTGGCGATCCGCACGAAAATGGTGGGGCGTACGCCTCCACCATGGTGGGAGCTGCCCCCTGCATTCGATGGTCGGCGACCATCGAAGGCAGGGCCGCACGCCCCACCAGGTCCCGCAAGCTGAGACCACACGGACAATCGTCCGTGTGATAGCTTGTATGGGGGCTGAGAGCTGACATCCGGCGACGTCAGCTTTCCGCCCCCATCACTGGCGTCATACCCTCATTAGCATGCATACGCCCCGCGTTTGCATGGGAACGCCCATGAAACGCGGGGCGTATACATAGGGAAATGAGGGTATGAAGCCCCTCACGCCCCTATACGCCCCCTTTGCGGCGTAGTAACTTTATGTGCGGCGAATTCGCCTGCACATGCGCAGATTGACCTCTGCGCATGTGCAGACGGAAAACATCGGCGGTACGGCCGCACGCGGGCCGTACCGCTCGAATCAGAATAAGGGCCAAAGAGAGAGTATTTTTTCTCCTTTTTCTCTTACATACAATTACTCTCTAGGGTGCACCTCCACGCTAACTACCTGGTGAGATTCCTTTAAAAAGGCCTCCAATACTACTTTGAATTGTGGATTCGTCAACATACACCCATATCGATTATCTACTACTATTACCTGTGCTCTGATCCATCTTCCACTTCCCCTCCCCTTATACTTCCACATAACTAAGTTTTCCCTGACACCACCAAACGCTGGCTTCCTGTCAAAGGACTTGCTTACGGCCAGCGAAAAAAACACGAACAGGATTTTATTGCAGGATGACCTCCCACCTGCATACTACAGACCATACATATGCGCAGTCTATCAATGTGAATTTGCCGTCATGTGATCAAGTCTGAATGAGGCCCATAGTTCTTAGGCCAATTTATGTAATGTGGTGCAAATGGCCATCCTGCAGTGTAACTCATGCCAGTCATTTCTCCATTGTCTTGTAGAGACAGACTAATGAAAACTAATATGTTATTGTGTGTTGTTATATTATTGGGTGCAGCACATCATTGTCCTGTAATAAGCCATACTGTTACAGAAAATAAATATGCTTCTTAATATAAGCAGAACTTCATAATCATCTGTGATGTTGGAACTTTCCAATTAGAAATGTATTCTGCATGTTATCACCTATTTTAATCCGCTACATAAAGTATGTAACATTTAGATATTCTAGATTTGTTTTTGAGGTTGAGCATTGTTGTATCCTACTTATACTCCTTTCACATCGCAAATGCCTGGTCATACTCGGTATTCGTTCACAGCGACCCTGTTTATTGCAGGGTCATTACTGTCATCCGGTTAGTGGGGCGTCAGCGCATCAGGCAGGGGAGGAGGCAGCACTGAGGTGACGCTGCTGACTCCTCCATAGAAGTGAACTGGACCAGGGTTGCTCAACACGAGTTACCCTTCACACTGCCCAGCAACCCGGGTCCAACTCAGGATGAACACTTTTTTTATCCCAGGTCAGATTGCCGGGTTGCTGGACCCGGGATATTTAACATGGCCCTTTTGTTCCCGCACACTAACGCTGGTTGACCAGACAACAACCCGGGATCGACCCGGGTTATTTGTGTGGTGTAAAAGGGGTATTACTCTATACAGTAAAAGGAAGTGAGCAGAGTTTGGATAGATGAGTATTATAAAGGATTGAAACAGCATCTGTTTACAGCCTCTATCCTCAACCCCACATCACATTAATCAATTTACAGTGTATGTCAGAGCTCTTCTTGTCATTTCCCTTTTGCGTGCTAGTGGGAGAGTGCAGGCCACTTGCTTGTTGCTGACCCCTCTGAATAGCGGATTCCATCAGCCTGCGTGATTTGCTGATTAGCATTATTGACAATGACGGTTTATGTAAAGTGTGTGATTACCATGGTTAGCTATTACACAAATTGATGGGAAGGCTTTGTAATAGGCTTTTCCTGCACATCCGCACTGCTGTCTGATCTCACCAGACATCTCAGCCTCTCACATATACTGTGTGCAGCAGCCTTCTGTTTGTATGAAAATAAAATCATTTTGTTCACCACCGCACCAAATGCCTGCAGTAACAGCAGCCTATACCATGTACTGTTTTCCACATTACATACAGGGGCCGATTCAGGCCCGTTCGTGTGGGTCCCAATTCAGCCCCTTCCCCGATGAACGGCTTTGGTGACTTTCACATTCACCAAACCATTTGCTCAAGGAGGGAAGGGGGCAGGCAGGGGAACGCCCATCATTTTATGGGCGTTCCCTTGGGAATGCAGGCATGCCGATGCCTGCGTGGGGCTGACAGCTGGCATCACATGGCGTCAGCACCCACGCCGAATTTTAGCAGGTATCTGAAAAGTAAATATGGAATTACTCTTCAGAGCAAAGGCTGCCGAAATCATTAGAGGCTCAGGGACAGCCAATGATTTTTCTCCTGGGCGGCCGCATGTCAACCTATCCCCTCGCATGCTCGTGAGGGGATTCAGGCGGTGGAGCAGTGGGCGTCACTTCCCTGTTCATACGCAGCCTAGCAAACGGGTCTGAATCAGGGCCATGAAGTGTAAGGTTATAACATTGACATTCCGTGCTATTGCCTGTGACCTGACACTGTACAGATTGGGAATATTCAATGTTTTTTGCAAGCTTTAACAGCGAGCAGTGCGGACTAAAACTTGTCCTTCCATACCCACCAAGAGGGAACTAATTACCCAGGCCCAGTCTGATGGAGGGAACCAGTGGGGGCTCTGGTCCCCCCCCCCCCATTACCTGGAAGCCAGAGCTGCAGCAGCTCTTCTCCTCACCCCAGCACAAGCTTGTGACACACAGAAAGCTTTATATGGAGGCAGGATTTTTTGTGTGTTAAATATACAGTAACTGACCTACTGTAAATTTGTTGGAAAAAATAAGTTCCCTTTAATAATAGCGGCGCGCTTATCCACTAGCCCACACACCTGATAAGAGCGCCAAAGCTTGCACTCAGATTCATCCTAACACCTTTCGACCAAACCAATGAAACGCATTAGCGTCTGTGCCCATAGCAAGTTATAAAATAGTGTAATGATACGCACTTCAATGTAATTGTACTTATTAGTGTATCTACAGTACTGTAGCTTACTGAACAGTACAGTAGTAGCAAAGTAGTTCCTGCAGTACATAGCTTTTTAATACTGTAGTCACTTCATGCACATTTCACGCGTGCGTATTGAAGATTTCAAAAAGTGACATCTGGTGGATGATCACTGGTATTGCACTCATCCGGCAACGCCATCGCCAATTGCCAAGCTGTTAGATGTATTGCGACGCCTTGCGCCATGGGCCGCCATGATGGGCTGGCGGTATAACCGCCATAGGTAGGCTGAATGAGCAGCGCTACATCTGTACTTATGTGTTACTTTAGTTTTTAAACATTATATTTGCACATTGTTACTTCTCCGTTCCTGTTATTCTCTTGGAGCTATGTAAAATAATTCCAAATATACTGACTACAAGTAATAAATGACTTAAATTATCCAAGCTCTGTATTTGTGCTAGCTGTATGTAAATTCTCAGACTTTGTACCATACCAAAATAAACAAAGATAAATTAGCTAGTAATCCATCATAGTGGAGGAATACATGAATATGTGGAAAGCAATATAGACAATCTGTCACTGTATCTGAACACTCTGGGCTCTGCTGGTAGAAATATACAAAATATGCTCAAAGCTTTTCAGTGTGTATAAGAATAATTTGACGAGGTTAAAAAAAAATAATGATCTGACTTTAAATTGTACAACAACGTTGATGAAATAGTTTCCTCTTATTTCTGGTGTCAGTGTCCAGACATGTGAACATAGAACATAAAACCAAGCAATAGTGAAATATTTTTGAGAAAATGACTCCATATTTCATTGCCTAGTGTATTCCTGTTCGGTGATCCCTCACGTATTTAAAGACTGAGGTACCGCTAGTCAACAGCTATGGTTTTGATTATTTCTTTTTTTTCCTCTTTCCCAATAATTTTCTTTTTCTTTGCTCTTTCTGTTGGATCTTCCTGAATAGTATTAAACACTTTAAAGCAGTGGTTCTCAAGCTCGGACCCCACAGAGTTCACATTTTCCAAGTCACCCAGCTGGTTCACAGGTGTACTCATTACTCACTCATTACAGGTGTAGCTAATTATGTCACTTGCAATTCTGTGAGGAGACCTGCAAAACATGCACCATGTGGGGTCCTGAGGACCGAGTTTATGAACCTATGCTTTAAAGCCACGATTACATTGTAATAATCAAATTTTATCAAATTGGAAAATGTGTATGTTGTTGTGACATTAATATAGATAAACATGTTGTCACCCACAATGTATAAATGGTAGCAAGACACCTGGTGTGTCTTGATGGTACTTAAAGATATGCCAGAATATTTTCCTTTATTTATCTTGTACTATTTTATATAAATATTTTTATATTTAGTATTAGAAACAGGCAAATTAGTTAAACCTTTTCATAGGCATAAAGCTAATATAAAGCTTACGTCAACTAGTAACTAGTAAAAAAAAAACTGTGTTTCCATATAAGACTGAACACATTAGTAAAGATACGAAACAATAGTAATAGTTCAGAATAGTATATAATTATAGAGCCATCCAGATTTTACAAGAAAGGATGCATTCACTCAGTATCCTGTAATCCGTAACTAATGGTTTCAGTTGTAGCACATAATCAATACTGTGGAATATGGGACTGCCAAGAACTCCAGGCCAGTAGCTAATTGCGACAACAAATATGTTAAGCAGATGCAGACCTTCGGTAATAAAATCTTGCTTTTATGATATTTCCACTGATGTAAAGCCCTACAGTCACAGTGGCTGGATTCCCTGTTACAGACATTAAATAATAACAACAACAGCGTAAAACAATAATTGGGTAACAATGTAAAAATAAATGTAATAAAATACATTTTATGTTGCAATAGAAACAGCCTTACCCAAATAACCATTCTACTATATAGGTGAGGTGCATATTAAAGAAAAGGGATGTTTTGTAAATCAACATTTTAGCATTGAGAGAAATTTGGTAGAGACAACATTTTTTACTTTTACACTTCAGCTGGAGAGAAGACGATTCGATGCGTTAAAATAAAGTTACTGCTGATCACACCAGAAAGATATCCTGAGTGTCTCGTGGAGCCTGCCTTGCTTTATTGTTTACTGTAGTGGTCCCAGTGGCGGAACAATATATGTTGTGAAAAATTTTGCACCCCCCCCCCCAGTTAAAATTGGGGAGAGGGCAGGGGGGTCTGGGCAACGTGGGTGTACCTGCGGCGCTGTGTAGAAGCCGCAGTGAGAGGGTTCCCTGTGGCGCTGTGTAGTGAGTTGGCGTCGGCTCCCTGCAGTGTCTTGGACATAACCGGCTGGCTGAGCGGGAAGCACTTCTGATTTTGAAAACACTGGCCGCATGCTGATTGGCTGAATCTAAGTAGTCCTAATCGAAAATTACACTGAATCGAACCGTGTGTACACAGCTTTAGTCGAGACATCACCGGATAGCGGAAAAAGAAAGGGTGAAACCGCGCTTAACTAAAACATGCAACAGGTGTTGGTAAAAATATGTATGAATATTTAATAATATGAAATAAAATATAAAATTGAAGGGATTACATATCCCATAAAAACATGGATACCACAATGCGTAATGTAATATAGTCACCCACAATAGGCTGCACAGTCCTGGGTCCGTTCCTAGAATGCCTCTGTAGTAATGTCCCAATACACTTTGGGGTTTATTCTAGTTCATTCTTTCTGACAAAATCCTTCTTAGATGGACAAAACCATGTGCACTGCAGGGGGGGCAGATGTAACATGTGCAGAGAGAATTAGATTTGGGTGAGTAATTTTGTTTCTGTGCAGGGAAAATACTGACTGCTTTATTTTTACACTGCAATATAGATCTCACTTTGAAGAAAAACCCCACCCAAATCTAATTCTCTCTGCACAAGTTACATCTGCCCCACCTGCAGTGCACATGGTTTTGTCCATCTAAGAAGGATTTTGTCAGAAAGAATGAACCAAAATAAGGCCCTTTGTTAGGAGAAAGATGATCTCCAATCCAGGGAGCTCCTTGTTGTTGATAGGTGCTCTACCTGGGGTTGTGTTGTAAGGGACCAGGGAGCGCCTGATGTTGGTTGGTGCTCTACCTGGTAATGGATGGTGATGTCCCAAATTGTATGCTGGTGGGGTAAATTCCCGAGGCTGGTCCGGTCACAGGGTTCAGATTGTATCTGCAGGTTGGCTGTGGGTATCCTAGGTCTCTTTCACCGACGCGTTTCGCTGTGTAAGCTTTATCAAAGACATCACCGGATGTCTGCTGCTCACCGTGCTCCCCTCCAGAACACACGCAAAGCTAAGACACCTGAGACTGTGTTGGTTTTGCGTGTACCTTCCACAACATTCAATGGGTTTGGCCCTGTATACTGTGAATGGATGTTTGTGCAAAACATCCATTCGCAACCGTGCGGGGATACCTGCGTGCGAGTGGGGGGCAACATTTCTGCGGGAGGGATGTAAAAGACACTCAGTGCTGCAAACTTCACAGCGCTGCATGTCAACCAGAATCACATCGCAGTAACACTGTAAAAGGACACATCTGTACTCAGGGCCTGATTCATAACCATGAACAGATCTCTGAAAATTGCTACTCTGCGATTACCATAACAAAATAATATTTACTTTAAAATAGAAATGTTTTATGCTATTAAAATATGAATTATGGAATTCCTTAAAGAATACAAGTCTGATTCACACCCATGTACTGTTTTAGCAGGCACTGTACCATTTTATTATGGTCTGCGCTGGCAAAGCAATGACTGTACCGATTCCACTGGGTGCTGCATCGTTCAGATTTGTAGAGAACCACTGCGGGGACACGGACTCCTGCAGCGCTGCTCAGTGGCAGGCTGCTCCCTCAGTCCTTTCCTGACAGTGCCAACAGCCCCCAGTATCAGAGGTTAGGTCTCTCCATCTTGTACTATAGAAGATAAAGAGAAAATGATCCACTGTATGAAATATAATCTGATTTAATCTTTCACAGCAAATAAAAATATATTTAAAATCAAACTTAATATATTACTTATTTTACTTATATATATATCGCCAGTAGTATCCCTTCATTATAACATAGCTACAAGGCAGTGGAGTGCAGTGGGGTGAGGCAGGTGAGGCACAGCCTTTCCTGTCATACTAGTGTATATGCTGACATTTTTAATTGATAAAGTATTTTGAAAATACAAATAATTGATTTAAAAAAATCTTATTTTTTTTATTCTAATCATTTTTATAGTCAAAACTCTGTAGTAAAAAGTCTATGGCAGGTGAGGCAGTGCCTCACCTCGCTACCTTTTCTGCACATCTCTTATCAAAACTCCAGCAGTGTATAACTCCTGCACATGTGTATAATGCTGGCATGTACCCTATGGCTTATAAATTATGTGCAAATCGGACTCTGGTACTTGCCAGGGACACCTCATCCATTTACCTCACCGCACGTCCCTTGTACAAGACATCTCTACATTACTTGGTATGGAATGCAGAGTGTTCAAAACATATACGGCTGTACCTGTGAGCATAAAACAATGAGCACAAAAATGTTGTCTTAACCCCTGTCACAGTATGGCACAAACCCTATGCAGAAATTAATGCAATGATAAATTGAACCGGTTATGCATGGTGTGAATATGCATGTTGTGTTCAGCAAACATTTAGAAATAAAAGTATATTTGATGGTGCCACTAGATTGTACTTGGAAGGCAGCCAACAGCCTTAGATTTGCAATTGTGTCTGTCAGCAGGCAATCGATTCCAGCTTGATCTCTATATTTATCATACTTGTTTACCTGGATATCATAGCTTTGGTATAAAACCTCTTTGAGCTCGTTGCGTTCTTGGTACAAATTTTATTTTTTGGACAGTATTCATTGGAGTAAGAAGGGGGTGCGGTCTGCGGTGCGGTTTTTGTATAAATACTGGAAAAATTTGGGCCAGAAAAAAGGGGACTAATAGGATAGCCCAGTTTAAATAATTAGAAACAGGAATTGCAAAAAAACAACACATTGGAGGTTATTCAGGTTGGTGCGTAAATTTCCGAATTCTTTCGAAGCGGTCCGCACGCCACGCTGTGCGGACATCGTACGAAGAAACGCCCACCGCATACGGACGGACTCCCACTAGAAGAACAGGGCGTGTTTACGGACGACATCCAAACCTTGCGTGTGTGGTGGACACACACATATTCTGCACGGTCTTACAGCATTTGCTTGGTCTTACCGCGTCAGAACGGACGGGAACCTGCCCGTACGCACCGATGCGGTGTGTATTTTCGCAAAACTCACCACTATTATCTGAACTCCGAAATCGGTCACATGACCCACTTATGCAATTAGGCAACCTCATTAAAAAGTGTTTGTTTGGAATTGAAATAAATTAAATCCTAATAGATACTTAAACACATTACTACCACATTCATTACAGACATTAACCCTTACATCATGTGAAGTGCTATATATTCATTGTCACCCCTTTATCTAGGTTTTATGTATGCATATTATATCATAATTGCACGTGAAATGCAATATTCTACAATGTGCTAATTATGACTAACACATACTAAAGGAAACTTAACAACAGGTAAAAACACAGTGTGTGTGTGTATTTTGTTGTTTGGATAATGTTAATTGCTCTACAATTATAGTACATTTGTGTATTGCAAGGATCTGCACACTACAATAACATACATCTATATACAGTATGTACCTTTTGCTACTTACAAATATTCTAAACAATTTACACATATACTGTTTAATATAAAAAAAACACACAGACAACTTCTAACTGTAATCAACAATTTATTTTTTAAACATAATAATTTAACCTAAAAAAGTGGAAAAAAACCCCTCAAAGCAGCAGGTCAGTAAGGTCCTGCAGATCGGCCAGGACCAGGTGTTCCCTGAGTCTCAGGAGGGCCCCACGTACACCCTCATCTGCTTGGGTAGGCTCATCTGTGGGTATGTTAAAGGGGGTAAAATTAGTAATGAACACTCCCAAGCAGCAAGGATCCCTAGGAGAGCACACATCCCCACATCTGAGGGATTTATTCCAAAAACATTTATGGTGATTAACTCAAGAAGTCTACGGTTTATGAGAATTAATCTGTGGATCTAATTAACCTGTGTATCTAGTACGGTTGCATTTACCATTGAATATGCTTCCAATTAAATCCTAGGAGAAATTCCATCGCATTTTTATAGATGTTCTTCTAAAGAAAATTACAATTCCATTTAATATCCTTTTATAAATAAGGTTCTATTTTTTGGTCAAAAACTTTTTGGGCCTTCACGGATATTTCTATCTGTACACAATCAAATTTGACCTGACTTTGAAGGGCATTAAATGTTGTATTCTAAATAAAAGATCACAAACCCCTGATGAAGCTTCTTATCGAGGCGAAACGCGTTGGGTACTGATCACGGTTTCAAAATAAAAAGACATTTTCTTCAAAAGAACTACTTCAAAAGTGTTTTTGATTTTATCGTTTTACTGTGTAAATTTATATGGACATTACAAGAAAAAGGCGCTGAAGACACTATTGTTTGGTGTATATATATATATAGAGAGAGAGAGAGGGAGAGAGAGACATATATAAATATATATGACACATACATCTATACATACATACATACATGCATACTAAATGTAAAGCCTGTTTTTGTCCCTCTACCCTTTACTCTGTAGAACACCTCACAGTCATAGTGCTCCTTCTGAATCCCAACCCACCCATGACTAAGCTATGAGAAGCATGTAATGAGCTCCACCAATAACAACTCATCAAAAACCGCTCAGTGTCTGTTCTCTGATGCAACGTGGCATGGGACTTAGTCAACTCTCAGGAATGCACAGTACACTTGTGCAATCATGGATGGCTTGGCTGCTGATGGTCTGCTCCATAAATCATTGTCATAATGCCAGGTAGGTGAAGCTGCAGCACTAACCCACTCCCATGCACAAAATCATTATTAAGACAAAATCAACCAACAATTATGTTTGCAAAAATACATGCAAACCACAGGGGGTGTCTAGCTAGAGGAGGGCCCAGGGGCACTGACCACTTGTGACTCCATTCTAAGCCACGCCTGTCCATACTCCATTTATGCCATACTTAATCTAGTTTAGAAATATCAATACAATGTAAACTCTATTCACCTTTATGAGGGTACAGATTGTACGCTTGCAGCAGGGACATGTAACCCTTAGATGAGCACGTCATCCCTTTAATCCAGGATACAGATTAAGTACACAGGTTCAGTGGCAGTTAAAATCGAGCTGAAAGCCATCCCCAGAACCTGTGTAATTAACATGTGTCCAGGATGAAAGGGATGACTTTGACACCCTATCTAACCCCTAAATGTGTCTGTTGGTACCCAGTTTGTTTTATGACTTTATACTATTGTAAAACACAATTGAAATCACCAGTGCTACATAGCAAATAGTAGTCTAAAAAATGAATAATGATGCCTTATGTATACATACCACTTTGTGCCGCCTGCACCACCTCACAGGCCTTCTCCTCCTCCGGCTCCACCTCCTCCTCTTCATCCCTGGCCGCCTCCACCGCCACCACCTCCTCCTCCACTTCCTCCACTTCCTCCGCCACCTCCTCCACTTCCTCCACTTCCTCCGGCACCTCCTCCGCCTCCACTTCCTCCGGCACCACCTCCTCCACCATCTCCTCCGTCACCTCCTCCCAGGCCTGCCCCGCCTCTGCCTCCTCCCGGGCCTGTCGTGCTCGATCCCGTGCTGTGTTGGAGAAAAGAAACATTAGTGCCAATTATGGGTCATTGGGGCAGATGTATTAAGCCTTAACAAGCAATAAATGCAAGGGTGATCGGTAGAGATAAATGTCCAGCCAATCAGCTCCTTACTGACTTTTAACAAACACAGCCTGTAACATGCCAGTTATGATGTGACATCTGGCCCATTGTATGCACCACAATCAATAATCCTATAGAATTACATATTATATCCACATGACTGCATGTCAAACAGGAAGTAGCACACATATAGTGTATGGCATGTTAAACTCATGATCAGCCAGTTTACCTTATTGACTTAAAAAAGTTCATGTAAGCAATCATGTAAAAATGTCCATTTAATGTGTAAACACTCACATTGAGCAATCCTGCCCCTGATTTGTTGGAGCAAATCTGGCTGTCGCCTCCTGAGGTCTGACCATCGCCGCTCCAGCTGGGTGATGCTCCTCCGCACCTGGGTGTGTGCGAATATGCGGCGGCGGGCCGCGGCATAAGCATTACGCTTCTGCCTGTTGGTAATGAACGGCCCCGCACGGCCCAGCCTTCTCTCCATAATGGAGACCAGTGTCCTGAGCTCCGCATCAGAAAAAGGGGCTGCTCTGCCATAGGCCGCCATCTTAGCAATGGCACAATACAACCAATCATGTCCTGTAATTCGTTGTTCACAGTGAAATTTAATAATAATTTTATTGATCATTTTAACATTAACAGCGTGTATGCGCCACAACAAACGGCTAAAACATCGCATAGCCAAACAACACTTGCTGTAGGTTGTCATCGCTGCGCTAACCTTTGCAGTACTTAGTATATTCCAAACAGACAGGGTGAAAGAAGTTTGAAAACCAATGTAATCACCAAACATGGCAGAAAACAACAGGTGAAATAGTGTGCCACAATATAGTTACACATATCTGTACAAGGTACTACATTAGTCAGCCTTAGTGGTCAGAAAGCAATACACCACTAACATACAAAACAGTGCTTTGCCTTTTCCCTTTCCCATGGTGCCATTTATGTACCTAGCATCAAGGCAATATTTATAGGCTTATCACATGTGATATGGATGCAAGCAGTGATTACTAATGCATGAGTTGTGGACTGGATGAACATATGGAATGGGTTAGTGTCATTTGTTGTACATACCAAACAAGTGCACAGTAGAAATAAACATTCACATATAGATTTTATGTCTGGCCAAAGTTGTAGGTGTTTATTGGTGTTCAAATCTGCCAATAAGTACAAAATCAAACTTAGAAAGTATGCCTGGTTTTGTACTTTTGTCTGTCCGCTGGTATGGGCGTGGCCTAAGCGCCGCACGGTGTACGTTGCCGTACAGAACGCTGCCGCAAAGAACGCAGGGTGTGGCTGATGTACGCCAATGACAGAAATTTGTATATAAAGGTGTGCTAGAAAAACAAAATGGTGTTGCAAACATGTCTGATTCTCAATCAGAGGGAGAACAGGAGTATCAGGGCCTCCTGGCTCGCCTGGACTCCAGCACCTCCTATGTGCCCCTCACCAGAGACCAGCCATTGGGAGGTGAGCAGGCAGCTGGCCCATCAACATCAGGACAATCGACAGATGCCCAATCTGCAGCTGGGCCATCTTCTGCCTCAGCAGAATCATTGGGAACACAGCAGGTGGCTTCCCAACAGAGTAGCCTGGCCAGCACTTCAAGTACAGCGACTGGGGGCCGAAAGAGGCCAACAGAGGAACCAAGCAGCAGGAACATGGCATTCGAACCGCAGGAGCTTGCCATACTGGTACCCCGTGCACGGGATTGGATAGAGTGTCCACAGGAGAGGTTGACACACACAAGGAGATGGAAGATTTGGGAGGACATAACTGTGGAGATTAATGCGGTAGCTCCACAAGTTCGTGAGGTGGAGCATGTGAAGAAGAGGCAAGTTCAAGTGTGTTACATTTGAGCAGAACAAGACCAGTAATGTTTTTAATAGATGTTAGACGGAGTTGGTAAATGGTCGGTCACGTTGCTAGGAGCAACAGACATGATTGCCATGTCTCTTCGTCTATAGTTATTGTAGGGTGAGTGTGAATGTATCTTCTAAGGGTTGGTTTTATAGTTTAACATAATGTAAGTTATGTGGAATGAAGCACATGTTGTAATCTGTAGCAGATTGTAATGGCTGCTATATCAAACATCAGGAGTGACATGTAGTAATATGTAAACTTTGGTTGCAGGTGGCATGACTTCAAAACCAACCTCAAGAAGAAAATGACCAAACGGTGGGAACACAGCCACACCTCTGGGGCTGGCCCCATGCCAGGCCGCCTGAAGCTCACGCCCCTGGAGGAGATGGCTGAGGGCTGTATAGCAATTGAGGAGGTCCGGGGGTGAGCAACATGGATAGTGAGGCCCCAGTGGACGTTTTTGCTGCTGTTTTAGAAGGTCATTTGTTTGCATGGCATAAGTAGTTTGTACTAATTTTCCAGGAATGTGTTGTAATTGTAAGTTTCTCTTTCAACAGCATCCCCACCGTTTGGTCGTGAATCTCTTGAGGAGGCGGAGGAGTCAGTGCCACCTGCCACCAGTGGCAGCCATGTGCAGCAGCAGCAGCCAACGGCCACACCGGATTTGGACAGGTGGGTGCAGATGCTTGGGCAGATTCGCCAGCAGGGAGAGTTAGCATCAGAGCGGCTGCGTAGGACCGAGGAGGTCATGCAGGGTATTGTCAGCACCCAGCAGGCAATAGCTGGGAGCCAGCAGGCAATTGCTGGGAGCCAGTAGACAATTGCTGACACCCAGCAGGCCATGGCTGGCACCCAGCAGGCCATAGCTGCCAGCCTGCAGGTGCTGGCAGATCAAGCCCTGCGCCAAAATGACCTCCTCCTCCACCATAATGAGCTTATGGTGGAGCTAGTTACCACCAATAGGGCCCTATTGTCAGTTGTTTCTGGTGCATTTCCAACACCAGCACTCGCTGCTGGCAGAAGGGGAACACCATCCCCCCCTTCAACAGCATCTGCTCCACCTGCCCCACCATCCCAATGTGGCCGTGGCCGAGGAGCTGCTGCACGTGGCAAGGGCCCTACCACGGCCAAAAAGTCCCGCAAATGAACTTGTGTCCGCATTAATCTCCACCCTTATGTCTTCCCAAATCTTTCATTTAGCTGTGTGTGTCAGCTTCCTGTGTGCAACCCAATCCCGTGCACAGGGTACCCACATTTGCCCTCGGTTCGAATGTCTTGTTTGGTTCTCCTGTTGCCCTCTTTCAGCTACCATTACCGTCTGCTGTACTTGAAGTGTTGGTGCTATACATTTGTTGTGAAGCCACCTGATGTGTTCCTAATGATTCTGCTATGGTTATGTATGCAAACAATACATTTTTTTTTTTTTTTATTTCGTTACAAAATTCCTGTTATGGTAAATTTAATTTTTGGCATGTGCCAAAGAACATGATTTTAAAATGTTATGTTTTAAATCTTCCTGGAATAAATTTTTCGTTTTATCCCCAAATGTGTGCTGTTATTGGTGAATGTAAAAGTGACATATACATTTATATTAGTGATAGCAAGTTCTGTCCATTCAGTCCATTGTAAATGTGTGTAAAAAATGCAGCCGTGCTTTCAGCATATATTTGTGTGTTTAGTAATGGTCCATTTAAGCTGCAATGGTTCCAATTGAAGCAATGAAAAGAGTGTAATTAATGAGTATTGAGTAAAGGAGTGGATTGTATTGTGTTCAGCTGACATTGGTTCAGGTGCGGCCGTACTGATTGGGCGTTCCGAATGCCTAGCGCATGACCGAGTGGTGTCCGCAAAGCAATACTTGCTTATGAAGACCGCATATTTCCTGCCTTTTTGTTCGTGTGCAGTCGGTGTGCTGTCCGAATGCACGCCTACCAGAATTAGTGCACTCCCTCGTGTACGCCCATGTTTACGCCCAGTTTAGCCCACTTTGAAACTACGCCCCTGTGTAGTTCCGAATGACGCCCATATTACGCCCATATTTCATGAGTGAATGCGGTGCACATCTCTGTACGGTATTAGTGAGAACGAGTACGGAGACCTTGCGTGGCACATGCGCATAGCGTTGCCCACGCATGCGCAGACGGCTAAAAAACGCCATCCGAAAGAATTCGGAAAATTACGCATCGACCAGAATAAGTCAGGGTCTAAATGGATGTGCTCCCTATGTGGTACTAAAATTGATTGCCTGCAGCAATGAAAAATGGATCAAATGCATTCATATTGCGTGCGGCACTCTTGCTCCTTGATAAATGATGGATTTAAAAAATCCCAACATGCTGCTTGCGTTCAATGTTTCAATTTTAATATTGTCTTCAGGAACAAGCTTACATGTTACAGGCACATGCATTTTATACATAAGTACACCTTGTGCTCTGTTGCAGGCAGGGGTAGTGTGCCAACGTCACCAATGTCAGACATCAAAAGGTAAACCATCATCAGGGAAAATACATAATCACCAAATGAACAATAAAATGTGAAACATACAAAGCTAGCCTTCAAGGAATCAGTATAAACAACCTTTATTCGTGCAGTACTTCAAAAAAACAAAAACAAAACACAAAGCAGCTAAATGCGATTCTTCTATATCAACAAAGTTCCCATTACATGCTGGAGGCTGTGGTGCTAATCATGGAAGGGTGCTGATAACTGTTACAGAAAACAATTAAGGGACAAGTTTTCATTAAACCCATGGGGGGATACTGTATTGAGTTTATGAATCCACCTCGCTTTCCGAGCAAAGCAGTTTCTTAGATCTGTCACCTCCACATTTTTTATGTCTTCTGCTGTGTCAATCATTTTGTATCTGAGGGACGTCAGGCGGTGCTATCGAATTCTGTGCCACCAGCTACCCTATTTTCTTGCCCTTTAATGCTAGTTTGATAGCACTGCGCTATCCTTTCTTCTCCTGTTCCGTTATGCTTTACAATTGGAAACAACAGTGATAAAACAAACTGGGTAGTAACAGACCAATATAAAGGTAGGAGAACCCTGTTCACAAGCTTCTAATCTATAGATATATATCCTCCCCTTCAAAAAGAGAAAAACACATCATATTTGGGGCGAGATGTATTAAAATACATCACCGCCCTTCGCGCCCCCCCCCCCCGCCGCGATGCCAGTGCATACGTACTAACATATGCGGCTGGCTTCGCGGTGCGGTGACGGAGCCCCCCCGCAATACCTGTACTCTGGTGTGCGGGGGGTCTCCGTCACCTCCCTGCTGCCTGGCTCTCCCCTCACGCCGGGGACAGCTAAGCAGGCTGTCCCCGGCGCCTCCTCCTCCCGCTGCTTCACTAGGGGGAGGAGGGGTTTACCTTCCGGGGTCCAGGAGGACACTTCAGGAAGGTAAGCCAGAGGGGTGTCGGCGAGGCCGAGGGCTTGCGTAGGCGGCGGGCGGCGAAAAAAAGCCCATAGGCTTCTATAGGGTATCACCACCCAAAGGTGGCGATACCCTTCAATGCGGTATCATTTTTGATACATTGGAAAATGCAGTAAAATTGGGGTTTTACCGCATTTTCCGTTTGATACATCTCGCCCTTGGTTTTATGTTTTTATTTCGGAGTATATATGATATTAGCTTAATATTGGAAGAACCAAAGTCCCATAGTCAATCTGGAGCTGTTAGTCCCCTGGGCATCCCACAAAAGTAAGATGTGGAAAGACTGAGACATAAAGAGAAAAATCCCCTTCCTGAGGGAGCCACTGTTACAGCTGGTGACAGCCCTGCAGCCCGATACCGATGCTGCCATTAATAGTGGGGAATTAATTGTAAATATTTGTTGCTAATATATCAAGCTTTCATATGTTTTGCGGTAACAGTTTTCATAAAGGTGCCAATACACGGTGTGACAGGGCAGTGCGATGAGATGAGCACTCCCGTGCACATCCCATCACACAGCACATAAAGTCTGTGCAGCCTGTGCTTTTAGTGGTAGATTGCATTGTATCTAGTACAAAAAGCACAGTGCTGTAGCACATTGTATGCTTTTTGTACTAGATACACTGCAATCTACCACTAAAAGCACAGAGTTCATCACAGTCATCATGGCCCTGATGCCAGGAAGAGGAAAATTTTCAGACTGCACTTTTTTCCCGTTATTTTGTCGTTTTTTTTACCGTTTTGAAACGGTCATTTGTGCAGTCTGAAAGGTGCAGAGTGAATTTACCGGTTCTATTGAACTGGTAGTTATAAACGATAATAAAGCAGGGTCCTACCCATTTCAGGCCCTTTTTTTTTAAATCCACTGTTTTCTATGGGTTAAAACGGGTACATTGTTGTGAAGGAACAAAAACTGCATTGAAATACCATTTAAAGACATGCGGTGTGAAAGAGGTTTTAGCTGGCAGACCCGTTTTAAAATACAGTACTGTACCTGGTCAAAGCCAGTTTTGCGGTCTGAAAGCAGCATAATTTGAATGCTAGAGGCACTCTTTGGGGGTTTCTCCTTACCCAAATACCTCTCACAGCTTGGAAAAGCATTTGCTGAGAAGGTGCTCTTGTGAATTCCTAGGGCTGTCTGTGGTTCAGCACACAGATCCACCAGTTATATGTAAAATCAACCTGCTTTTTCTGTCCCAGGGATTGCTGTTATAAGGCATTTGTTGATGCGCATGCTAATGTGTAATGGGATAATAGGAGTAACACTCCTAAATCCAAAGTGACACATGACATTGCTCTCCACATTAGTTTTTATTTTTATTACGTTTCTATGCGCCAGTATTTTGCAGATTGTCAGTAAGGCTACCACAGTCTATCTAAAAAGCTTAGCAGTGGAGAAAACGGCAAAATACAATTTAGTCTCGAGGAAGACCTGAAAAATAGGTGGGGAGGGCCTTGTTCATGAGGAAGCTTAAACTCTAGTGGGAAAGGACACAGCTGTGATAACGAGAACAGACACACGGGACAGCTAAGCAACTGTACTTAGCAATGCAGTTAAGCACAGATCGCTCAGCACACAGCGATGCACCAGCGATATGTAATGGCCAGTGTTCTCTGGAGAGAGAACACTGCCGATTGCTAGATATATACTGTATGCAGCATATATCTAGTCAGGCGATAGCGATGTGTGGGACCGTGCCTCGCTGTCACTGGGGGCCATACAAACGGGGTGATCCATGCTTATTTTTAAACGATCTAGTCAGATCACTTAGAAAGGGGGCTTTAATCACCCCGTATTAATGCCCCCTCAGATTGCAGAGTTCATAATGAATATTCTGACAGTGCTTGGTACTGTAGAGGGTGCATCTGCATTATTTCTTCTTTCTGTGTGGAACTGTCTCAGCATGGTAGCACCTCTCATGTTTGTAATTAGGGTGTGCAGTCCAAGGTGCCCCCCTTCCCCTCTTAAAAGACTGATTAGTAGAGGGACATGGAAGTTCAGTTAAGCAGTGGCTTATTTATAATAGGTGCAATGTGCGCCATGCATATGGGCCCCTGAGTCCCAAGGGGGCCCACACTGCATCCATGTTATTAACATCCTCTGGGGTCCTGCGGTGAAGGCAGCAGCATTTGCCATATTTCTGGAGGTGTGCACACGTAGAGACTGAATTCTCTAGTGCTGGGTGGCGCGGCGCTGTGGCTGGCAGAGAGAAGGGGGCCTGAATGAAGGGGGCTGCACACGGGCCTCCTCCTCTCTTAGGGCCAGATGTACCAAGCTTGAAAAGTGGTAAAATGGTGAATGATAAACAACCAGCCAATCAGCTCCTACCTGCCCTGTCACAGGCTGGATTTAAGAAATTGACAGGTAGCAGCTGATTGGCTGGTGGTTTATCACTCTACATTTTATCACTTTTCAAGGCTAAGTACATCTCGCCCACAAAGTTCCCCTCAAGTTAAGTGTGTGCCAGAAAAGTATGGAATCAACAGTGTCAGAGCAGTAGAGTGCAGTGTCGGGGATTTTAAGAAGTGATTCTTCAGTGTTGTGAAAGTAGAACATGGACAAGAGCAGAGAACTATGGGAAGTTGTATGAAGATTGTACAAGTAGTTTTGGAGTAGAGAAATAGGAGTTGCAACCTTGCAATAGAGATGCCACTAAGCTTGGCAAGTTGAGTCATTCTAATTGAAGCACGAGTTACTAATACCGTGTTCTCACTGCAAGTGAGAAATACACGGCTTTTACCCGGCATTAAAATACCGGGGACTGCAGGGACAGACCCCCGTTCTCACTGCAAGGCAAATTCCTGGGTGAAGAAGTTCTACCCGGTAATTTGCCTTTTAACACGGGTTTTTATGCAGTGAGAACGGGTCAACCCGTGTCTGCATATCTGGATCTCAAACACGGGTAAAAAGAAGGGTTTTACCAGTGTATGAGATCTGGGTATGCGACCCGTTCACGCTGCTAAAAAACCTGTGTTAAAAGGCAAATTTCCGGGTCAACGTGCTAGACCCGGGAATTTGCCTGCAGTGAGAACGGGGTATAATTAGCAATGTCTCATTGTATGAAGATACTGTCGCAGCACAATGGATTTGCATATGGTAGAACGGCTTATAAACTCAAACCATACTTGTGCGCCATGCATATGGGCCCCTGAGTCCCAAGGGGGCCCACACTGCATCCATGTTATTAACATCCTCTGGGGTCCTGCGGTGAAGGCAGCAGCATTTGCCATATTTCTGGAGGTGTGCACACGTAGAGTCTGAATTCTCTAGTGCTGGGTGGCGCGGCGCTGTGGCTGGCAGAGAGAAGGGGGCCTGAATGAAGGGGGCTGCACACGGGCCTCCTCCTCTCTTAGGGCCAGATGTACCAAGCTTGAAAAGTGGTAAAATGGTGAATGATAAACAACCAGCCAATCAGCTCCTACCTGCCCTGTCACAGGCTGGATTTAAGAAATTGACAGGTAGCAGCTGATTGGCTGGTGGTTTATCACTCTACATTTTATCACTTTTCAAGGCTAAGTACATCTCGCCCACAAAGTGCCCCTCAAGTTAAGTGTGTGCCAGAAAAGTATGGAATCAACAGTGTCAGAGCAGTAGAGTGCAGTGTCGGGGATTTTAAGAAGTGATTCTTCAGTGTTGTGAAAGTAGAACATGGACAAGAGCAGAGAACTATGGGAAGTTGTATGAAGATTGTACAAGTAGTTTTGGAGTAGAGAAATAGGAGTTGCAACCTTGCAATAGAGATGCCACTAAGCTTGGCAAGTTAAGTCATTCTAATTGAAGCACGAGTTACTAATACCGTGTTCTCACTGCAAGTGAGAAATACACGGCTTTTACCCGGCATTAAAATACCGGGGACTGCAGGGACAGACCCCCGTTCTCACTGCAAGGCAAATTCCTGGGTGAAGAAGTTCTACCCGGTAATTTGCCTTTTAACACGGGTTTTTATGCAGTGAGAACGGGTCAACCCGTGTCTGCATATCTGGATCTCAAACACGGGTAAAAAGAAGGGTTTTACCAGTGTATGAGATCTGGGTATGCGACCCGTTCACGCTGCTAAAAAACCTGTGTTAAAAGGCAAATTTCCGGGTCAACGTGCTAGACCCGGGAATTTGCCTGCAGTGAGAACGGGGTATAATTAGCAATGTCTCATTGTATGAAGATACTGTCGCAGCACAATGGATTTGCATATGGTAGAACGGCTTATAAACTCAAACCATACTTGCTGGATATTTTTTCATTCTAGATTACCTCCAATATATATATAAAATGTATTTATATAAATTAAAAAAAAAACATAATACATACAAATGTGTTTTTCATGATGTATTCTGGGCTTGGTGCATTATTTAATAGCAGTAAGAGTATAGTATAATTTACTGTAGATTATACAGTATATGCACATTAGGGAGAGTTTCTCAGTATGACTGCCATCATTCAGTAGCAGGGTCCATGTTTCTAGACAGGACGCATGCAGTTAAATTTAGTTATATATCAATAATTTAGAAGGATTCCTACAGTGCGCGAATCTTAACAGTGCAAAGTAATGTGTGTGGCTAAATTTGTGGATAATGCAAAGTATTCCATAAAAATATGTTATAGAAATGTTAATGGTTCCTTGACTGACTAAGAATGCATCTGTGCCGTTTTCCAGTTGCAAATATAACAAAGCAAATTATTTTATGTGCCACTTAATTATGCGGTCTATTTGCAATGGTATGTTAGGCAACAAAGATATTGCTTTACTTTACATCAGTGTATACTGTATATTTCTTTTTGTAAATACTGTTTTTTTACTGTAAGTACATCACATTGGGAGCTGCTCAATCAATCTCATAATTCCCCCAGGTGCTGAAAGGGAGGGGTTATTCTAGACAAGAAACACACAGGGGTTTTTTCCCAGTACGCCAAAGGGTATCAATAACAAGACTTGAACTCTGGTTTTAGGAATGCTTGTGCACAGATGGTATAATTAAACTCACTGCAGTACTAAAGTAATGGACATTCTTAAAACTTGGATTGTTAGGGTGAGGACCGCATTATGGAACCACTGGACTATATGTATACTGGCCACCAAAGAATATATATTTTCAAATTTTCACATTTTTTTCCGCCTCCCCAACCAGAAGGATATTGCTATCATCCAGAGTTTACCATGTTATATATTGGTCACTTGGGTATTTATTAACATTGATTTTATTCATTTATCAGTGATCAACACTTACATTTTATTTGGCAACTTTATAGTATATGCATATTTGCCCCTTCCATCGCTAATAGCTATACAATATTCGTGAACTTAGCTTGAGAGCTCTTTGTTATTCAGTCACACTGTCCTTAAGTCACCCATATGTTTTATACATTCAGAATTCGCCGCAATTGAAATAAAGACTCGGACACAAATAAATGGACTCGTAGACAATAAATAATGACTCAGACAACTGAATAAATTGGAAAATTAAGGTCACAGCCAAAATTTATTCAAGCGAATGGCTGGAAATTCAAGGATTAATAAAAAAAGTGGCCAAGAAGCATGGCCCTCAGTAATCGCCTATGTATCGCTGCATAAATGGGCGTGGCCATGACCACGCCCTGCGTGACCTCACCGAGTAGCTCTATTTTCCCTTAACTGGCAGAGTACTGGTCCCTCCCTAAGATGGTGACATGGTCCTCCCCTAAGGTAGTGACCGACACGCCTCTCTCCCAGGGAAAATGCTAGCCAATTTCTGTCACGCTAATCTCTTTCAATCGAGGAGCCATGCTCTCCGCCCTCCATCAGCTCTTGCAAGGTCCTAAACCTTTGCACTTTTCCTTCGCCCTTCAATTTGCAAGGCTCTAAGCCTTTGCAACTTCTCTTTCACCCTCCATTTGCACAGGGCCGTCTTAACAGCAGTGTGGGCCCCTGGGCAAAGCAATGCACTGGGGCCCTGGCCTTACCCATTCTCCCCTCCTAGGGGTGGGGGGTGCTATCAGCAGCAGCTTTGATGTCCCACGGGTGGCACGGGGGTGCTCTATCTTCCACTCAACATGTAGGACCTGGAGCAGTAACTTCTGATAATTACTCCTTTACTGCCCAGGTGGTGGGAGGGAAAACACTAACGTGTGGAAGGGGGCACTGAGCTGAATGAAGGGTCCCTTGTAAATGACTTCCAGGGAGGTAGGGGGTGTTTTATACGCAGGGGAGGGTTGGATAATGGAGTGGGCTTAATATTCGTCATTTTCCGGTGGAAGGGCAGCTTGTTTGACTGCAGATATCACCATTATCTGGAAATAGATTTCTTATTCTTCAATAGTATAAAAACTTAGAGTCCCAACTTTCAGGAGGTGATGGGAACTTGGGGATCAGAGATCAGGAGCCAGAGCAATCCATTGACAAAAATATAAAACTGTGCACCAGACGTTTGGAGCTGGAGCAGGGACCGGCTACTGGAAGGCTGATATCTCTGGTTCTGGGCATGGTAGCGACAAGGTGCTAATGTCGACAGAAAGGGAAGAGTCCCAGCTTTTGGAATATACTCTCAGAAAAACTCTAAGTCAGAGAGAACCTGAGAAATATGACTGGGAATTGCAATTAACAGGTCGGATGTGGACTGCTGCTTTGAAGTTTTATATCTCCAGTTCCCCAGGGCCAATTTTCAAAATCCTGGTATCCCTGGAAAAAGGGGATCCTCAGCTATCAGATTAGGGCCCTTATACACCTGGGGCCCCTGGGCAAGTGCCCATTAAGCCCATATGAATAGACGGCCCTGCATTTGCAAGGTCCTAAACCTTTGCACTTACACAACAAAATTTTCTTACTTCGGGTGGGTGGGAATCAAAAAATGGCAAGAGGGATAATTTACCTCAGCCAGCACTTCTATAACCTTCCAAACTCCTCCCCCTACTCTGTCACTACTTACTGTCCCACCTGACTTGCAACCAATCAGCACTTAAAACTAAAACACCTATGGCAAATGCTCTAACTAATTCTTACTACACAAACAGGGTGCTTATCTCATCGCAAGCTTAGGTAAGCTTTTGATTCTATTTTATTACATTATTACATTTCAAGATGATAACATACAGTACATGGGATTTATACCCATCACCTGTGACATTAGATACAAACACTCATTCAGTTCTCTGCCCTTGCACAGAAAGCTAGAGAATTCTGACTGAAGCTCACCTTGTATTTTTTGAAAAAATATCGGCATTGCAGCATTGAAATGTGTTATTTAGTAAAGGGTATTGTAACTGAATAAAAATAGCTATCAAATTCTATACAATAGCTATAAAATGGGTTATCTTTCTGGCACAGGGAACCAAAAAGTCTAGAAGTCTAGTTATGGTTCTGCTGGACTATATTTTTTTAAAAAAATTGGAGCATAGGATGGGTGTGAATATTGTTATTATTAATAATAATATTAACATTAATAATGATTGTTTTTTTATCTGTAGCTTTTTAGTTTGATGCATTTTCATATTTATGAATCGTTAATCGATATTGTTTATAATTTGGATCATTTATTTTTTTAGTTAGCTATATTATATAGTTTTATACAATTTTGTTTACAAATTCGGGTGGGTTGTTTTTTTTTTGCAGAAACCATTGGTTTCTAGTTAAACCCTGAAGCACCACAAATTGGAAATATATTTATATTTAGGTGGAACCACAATATAATATGTCGGTATTTCATGCCCTACCATCCACTAGGGCGTGGTGGGAGAATAAACTAGTGTGCCGAGCATAGCGAGCTGCAGTGGACGAAGCATGGTGAGCACACGCGGTGCTACGTTTCAGTGTCCATGTCGAATGTGTTGACATTTGGCACAAAACAAAAAAGCTCATGACCTTTTACAGTCGACATTTCCCATGTCCACCCAATGCTTGTTGACCTAAAGACCCCGTTGACCTAACCCCATGTCGACTTTCATGCCTGTCAACCTTCAGTGGTCTAATGCTTGTAGACCTAATGTCTGTCTATCCAATGATGCATAGCCATTAGGTTACATGGGTTGCATTATAGATAGAAGCTATACCAGTATCTTCTATCTCTGCAATGTTCTTTACACCATATATAGCACTATATTGCTATGTGATACTCTTTATATTGGGTATGTATTACACAGAGCTTAAAAATATGTAATGTCATGCCTCCAATAACCTTTAATAGTCACTTCTATGAATACTACTGTGTAAATGATCTGTTCATATTTTTTAGTATACTGGAATAAAAGAAAATAGTCCAAACTAAAAAGCCCATCAGTAAATATGCGTATAACTATATCATATACAGTAGTATAATTATTCTTTCGTACTTCTGAAAAGGTTTTCATTCCATGTCCACTATAGGGAATTATTTCGATCTTTAAGTTGTTATTTTTATACTGATGCATTCTTCTCTTTACATGACTGTGCATTGTGAGTAACAAATATGCGTACTGTGTAAAACGTATCAGTAACAGAATCTCCCTAACTGTTATGTGCTGTCTCCTTTGTTACTGTTGTGCATTCCTGCCAGTAGAAATAATCAGGTTACTGGATACAGAAGTGTCTCTTGCTGTTAATACAATTGCATCTTGCACAAAGTTCGGGTGATAGGTCTACAAAGTGAATCTGACTGAATCACCTGAGCATTGTGAAATTGACAGCAGCCATGATTGTAAAAGGCAGGTGCCCACACACCTCTTATCTCAATTTCTTTGATATTGGCTTAGAAAAGGATATGTAGTACAAAGGGGTAACCGTTCTGTGTTATGGTAGGTATGTTTGATAAATGATGGATCCAGTGGATTGCAGACTCATGAATATATATATATATATATATATATATATATATATATATATATATGGCTGCTTTTAGAAATTGTGGGGCCCAGGAGTGACAAAACAGGCAGATCCCCCTTCCCTTTCTAGAACAGCTGGAATGCCTGGTGAGATGTATTTGCAGTACTGGCAGCAATACTTCACCTCTACATTGCTTCAAGGGAAATGTGAACTTTGTTTATGGCAAATTATACTTTACAAACTCCAGTCCTGGTCCCCCTTTCTGTCTGGGTCCAGGACTGGAGTCCCAGCAGTTCCCCCCTGATGGCTGTCCTGTATAAATAATATTTGACAACAAAATCTAAAGCCATCATACTAGCCACACTGCTTTGTGACCATGCATAGTGATATATGCTACCAACATCCACTTATAAGCAGAACAGTGTCTTCTGCGCATGTGCTCCTTACTTTGGAGGAGTATTATCAAATATTCTATAGAGTAGTTGCCTATGGAAGCACTCTCCTATGGCACTCAATATGCTTCCAGCTAACATTTATCTTCTAGTGCAGTGATGGCTAACCTTGACACTCCAGCTGTTGTTGAACTACACATCCCAGCATGCCCTACTACAGTTTTACTATTTGGCCATGCTAAAACTGATGCAGGGCATGCTGGGATGTGTAGTTCAACAACAGCTGGAGTGTCAAGGTTAGCCATCACTGTTCTAATGCATGCTATCAAATGAGTAAAATCTGATTGGCTGCAGTGGGTAGCTTCTCCACTCGGTCCTTTTAAGAAGGTTTGATACATCTCCCCTTTGTCCTTTGAAAAACATCTAGCCAGCGACAAAACCTCACAATAAAAATGAATACAGTCGCAACAGAAAAAAATGCACACACAATCAAAAGAATACAAACAATAGTAAAAGTAATAATAATTATGAAGGCAATGTAAATAATGTACAGTATAAAAACTGTGTGGTTGCTGTGTAGGTTTTTTTTTTTTTTTTTTTGAATAATCTTCCAATTTGTCAGAATGTTTTACATGCCACTTCGTGTAAGAGTTCACATGGAGTCTTGGGACCAGAAAACCGAGCTGATTTATGCTATTAATCCCCGCCATTGAAGAAACATCAGTGAGAAAGTATAGCAGTCTGGCAGAGGCACAGATGTGCCCGTCAATTCTGTAAAACTTTTGATTTGTTTGTGACAGAGGCTCAGATGTACTGAGAGATAGTATAACATGGAGTATTGTGCATCTACAAAGCTCATTCACTTTCTTTTTCTATTAGACATTGATGAATGTTCTGAAGGATTTGTTCAGTGTGACAGTCGTGCTAACTGCATTAACCTACCAGGCTGGTACCACTGTGAATGCAGAGATGGCTACCATGACAATGGGATGTTCTCTCTGGGAGGAGAGTCATGTGAAGGTCAGTACCCAGCTTGCAAGTCTTTCCAAATGTCTTCTTGGGATAATGCTAAATGCACGGCCGTATCTCTGTGTGTGTAGTGATGTTACATGTAACTTATCAATGAATTCGGTGTAAACCTGATTCTGTGAGGTTACACATGCAATATGCAGTTATATTTAATCAGACTATCTCTGTAACTCTAAAATAAAACGCAGGCAGGCTCCATAATTTTAGCTGTACCTTAGATAAAAGGATTTGTGTCCAAGAAGAAAAGGGAGAGAGGATTACAGGGAAATACACTGATTTTCAGCTCTTTGAATCTCTGCTCTGTAAAACCACATAAATAAAAGGCTAAGTAACACTATGTGGTGCTTCCATCTGAAGTACAAATTATATTCTTTCTGGTGACTGAATAGGACTCCAGGGGAAGTAAAATCAATTACAATGGCCATATAGCTAAATGCAATACTAGATTTTAAAGTCAAAAGCGACACACTAGGATTAAATCAAATAAAACACAGTATGTTGTTGAAGAAACATTCCCCGGTACAATGTCAATGATAATGCAGATATATAATATAATCCCTATATTATATGTAACTTTCAGCTATGGAGCTGAATATTAATTGGATCCTTGGAACTCTGTTAATGAGCTGCAAGTTGCAAGTCTGTTAATGAGTTCCAAGTTTTCTGGAGACAGAGGATGCATTTCTTCTGAGACTGTCATGTTTATGCATGGATACATATATTAGGGAAAAGATCAGACCCTGCACTAGCACGCCAGCAAAAAGACGGATTCTTATTTACTAATTAATAATTATTTACTAATTAAACTTTTCTAAAATGACTGCCACTTTTAACCCCTTCCTGACAGAGCCAGTTTTTGCGTTCCTGACAGAGCCCTTTTTTTCAAATCTGACATGTCTCACTTAAGTGGGGATAACTTTTTTTTGCTTTTACTTATCCCAGTGATTTTGAGATTGTTTTTTCGTGACACATTGTACTTCAAATTAGTGGTAAATTTGGGTCGATACAGTCTGTGTTTTTTTGTGAAAAATACCAAAATATCGTGAAAAAATGGAAAATTTAGCGATTTGCAAAATGTTAAATTTTCTACTTGTGAGACAAATAATCTTACCACTCAAAATAGTGAATAACTAACATAGGCCATATGTCTACTTTATGTTGACATCATTATTTCAACTTCCTTTTAATTTTTTGGGACACTAGGAGGCTTACAATATGAATAGCAAATTCTCAAATTTTCAAGAAAATTTCAAACACTGATTTTTTTAGGGACCAGTTCAGTTCTGATGTAACTTTGAGGGACTTGTATGTGAGACACCCCCATAAATGATGCCATTTCAAAAACTGCACCCCTCACAGTATTCAAAACAGCATTTTGGAAGTTTGTTAACCCTTTAGGTGTTTCACAGGAATTAAAACAAAGTGTAGGTGAAATTTCAAAATTTCTTTTTTTTTGCAGATTTGCAATTTTAATACATTTTTATAAGGAACACAGTACATTTTACTAGAGAAATGTGACTAAAAATTGATTCCCCCAATTCTTTTGTTTTCATAAATATCCTATATGTGGCCCTAGTGTGCACGGTGACCAAACCACAGGCTTCATAATAGAAGGAGCACCTACTTGATTTTGGAGCCTCCTTTTTATGAGATTATTTTTTAGGCACCATGTAGGTTTCAAGGCACCATAAGATGCTAAAAGTTAGGAACCCCCCCACAAGTGACCCCATTTTGCAAACTACACCCCTCAGGGAATTCATCTAGGGGTATAGTGTACATTTCAAACCCCCAGGGGTTTCACCAATTGTGGTACAACTGGGCAGTGAAAATGAAAAATTATTTTTTTTACACAAAAATGCAGTTCTGGCTCCAAATTTGTCATTTTCAGAAGGTATGAAGGAGACAAAGCACCCCAAAATCTGTGCCCCAATTTCTCCCGAGTACGGCAATGCCTCACATGTGACCAAAAAATACCAGTTGGGTGCATGGCAGGACTCAGAAGGGAAGGAGTGATTTTTGGATTTTGCAGCTCAGATTCTGGTGGAATTTTGGTGGGTGCTATGTCGCATTAGCAAGACCCCCCAAGCACCAATACAGTGGAACCCCCCCACAAGTCACCCCATTTTGCAAACTACACCCCTCAGGGAATTCATCTAGGGGTATAGTGTACATTTCAAACCCCCAGGGGTTTCACCAATTTTGATACAAGTGGGCAGTGAAAATGAAAAATTACATTTTTTTACACAAAAATGCAGTTCTGGCTCAAAATTTTTCATTTTCAGAAGGTATGAAGGAGAAAAAGCACCCCAAAATCTGTGCCCCAATTTCTCCCGAGTACGGCAATGCCTCACATGTGACCAAAAAATACCAGTTGGGTGCATGGCAGGACTCAGAAGGGAAGGAGTGATTTTTGGATTTTGCAGCACAGATTCTGGTGGAATGAATGGTGGGTGCTATGTTGCACCAATACAGTGGAACCCCCCCACAAGTCACCCCATTTTGCAAAGTACACCCCTCAGGGAATTCATCTATGGGTATAGTGTACATTTCAAACCCCCAGGGGTTTCACCAATTTTGATACAAGTGGGCAGTGAAAATGAAAAATTACATTTTTTTACACAAAAATGCAGTTCTGGCTCAAAATTTTTCATTTTCAGAAGGTATGAAGGAGAAAAAGCACCCCAAAATATGTGCCCCAATTTCTCCCGAGTACGGCAATGCCTCACATGTGACCAAAAAATACCAGTTGGGTGCATGGCAGGACTCAGAACGGAAGGAGTGATTTTTGGATTTTGCGGCTCAGATTCTGGTGGAATTTTGGTGGGTGCTATGTCGCATTAGCAAGACCCCCCAAGCACCAATACAGTGGAAACCCCCACAAGTCACCCCATTTTGAAAACTACACCCCTCAGGGAATTCATCTAGGGGTATAGTGTACATTTCAAACCCCCAGGGGTTTCACCAATTTTGATACAAGTGGGCAGTGAAAATGAAAAATTACATTTTTTTACACAAAAATGCAGTTCTGGCTCAAAATTTTTCATTTTCAGAAGGTATGAAGGAGAAAAAGCACCCCAAAATATGTGCCCCAATTTCTCCCGAGTACGGCAATGCCTCACATGTGACCAAAAAATACCAGTTGGGTGCATGGCAGGACTCAGAACGGAAGGAGTGATTTTTGGATTTTGCGGCTCAGATTCTGGTGGAATTTTGGTGGGTGCTATGTCGCATTAGCAAGACCCCCCAAGCACCAATACAGTGGAACCCCCCCACAAGTCACCCCATTTTGAAAACTACACCCCTCAGGGAATTCATCTAGGGGTATAGTGTACATTTCAAACCCCCAGGGGTTTCACCAATTTTGATACAAGTGGGCAGTGAAAATGAAAAATTACATTTTTTTACACAAAAATGCAGTTCTGGCTCAAAATTTTTCATTTTCAGAAGGTATGAAGGAGAAAAAGCACCCCAAAATCTGTGCCCCAATTTCTCCCGAGTACGGCAATGCCTCACATGTGACCAAAAAATACCAGTTGGGTGCATGGCAGGACTCAGAAGGGAAGGAGTGATTTTTGGATTTTGCAGCACAGATTCTGGTGGAATGAATGGTGGGTGCTATGTTGCACCAATACAGTGGAACCCCCCCACAAGTCACCCCATTTTGCAAAGTACACCCCTCAGGGAATTCATCTAGGGGTATAGTGTACATTTCAAACCCCCAGGGGTTTCACCAATTTTGATACAAGTGGGCAGTGAAAATGAAAAATTACATTTTTTTACACAAAAATGCAGTTCTGGCTCAAAATTTTTCATTTTCAGAAGGTATGAAGGAGAAAAAGCACCCCAAAATATGTGCCCCAATTTCTCCCGAGTACGGCAATGCCTCACATGTGACCAAAAAATACCAGTTGGGTGCATGGCAGGACTCAGAACGGAAGGAGTGATTTTTGGATTTTGCGGCTCAGATTCTGGTGGAATTTTGGTGGGTGCTATGTCGCATTAGCAAGACCCCCCAAGCACCAATACAGTGGAACCCCCCCACAAGTGACCCCATTTTGCAAACTACACCCCTCAGGGAATTCATCTAGGGGTATAGTGTACATTTCAAACCCCCAGGGGTTTCACCAATTTTGATACAAGTGGGCAGTGAACATGAAAAATTACATTTTTTACACAAAAATGCAGTTCTGGCTCAAAATTTTTCATTTTCAGAAGGTATGAAGGAGAAAAAGCACCCCAAAATCTGTGCCCCAATTTCTCCCGAGTACGGCAATGCCTCACATGTGACCAAAAAATACCAGTTGGGTGCATGGCAGGACTCAAAAGGGAAGGAGTGATTTTTGGATTTTGCAGCTCAGATTCTGGTGGAATTTTGGTGGGTGCTATGTCGCATTAGCAAGACCCCCCAAGCACCAATACAGTGGAACCCCCCCACAAGTGACCCCATTTTGCAAACTACACCCCTCAGGGAATTCATCTAGGGGTATAGTGTACATTTCAAACCCCCAGGGGTTTCACCAATTTTGATACAAGTGGGCAGTGAAAAAGAAAAATTACATTTTTTACACAAAAATGCAGTTCTGGCTCAAAATTTTTCATTTTCAGAAGGTATGAAGGAGAAAAAGCACCCCAAAATCTGTGCCCCAATTTCTCCCGAGTACGGCAATGCCTCACATGTGACCAAAAAATACCAGTTGGGTGCATGGCAGGACTCAGAAGGGAAGGAGTGATTTTTGGATTTTGCAGCACATATTCTGGTGGAATGAATGGTGGGTGCTATGTTGCACCAATACAGTGGAACCCCCCCACAAGTCACCCCATTTTGCAAACTACACCCCTCAGGGAATTCATCTAGGGGTATAGTGTACATTTAAAACCCCCAGGGGTTTCACCAATTTTGATACAAGTGGGCAGTGAAAATGAAAAATTACATTTTTTTACACAAAAATGCAGTTCTGGCTCAAAATTTTTCATTTTCAGAAGGTATGAAGGAGAAAAAGCACCCCAAAATATGTGCCCCAATTTCTCCCGAGTACGGCAATGCCTCATGTGTGACCAAAAAGTGGCAGGACTCAGAAGGGAAGGAGTGATATTTGGATTTTGCAGCACAAATTCTGGTGGAATGATGGTGGGTGCTATGTCGCATTAGCAAGACCCCCAAAGCACCAATACAGTGGAACCCCCCCACAAGTGACCCCATTTTGCAAACTACACCCCTCAGGGAATTCATCTAGGGGTATAGTGTACATTTCAAACCCCCAGGGGTTTCACCAATTTTGATACAAGTGGGCAGTGAACATGAAAAATTACATTTTTTTACACAAAAATGCAGTTCTGGCTCAAAATTTTTCATTTTCACAAGGAATGAAGGAGACAAAGCACCCCAAAATATGTGCCCCAATTTCTCCCGAGTACGGCAATGCCTCACATGTGACCAAAAAATACCAGTTGGGTGCATGGCAGGACTCAGAAGGGAAGGAGTGATTTTTGGATTTTGCGGCTCAGATTCTGGTGGAATGAATGGTGGGTGCTATGTGGCATTAGCAAGACCCCCGAAGCACGGTGAAATTATGAACCTAATATTCCATAGATGTGTGGTATATTTTAAAACACTCCTTTATACATAGGCCGGGTTTGTCGGGGCAAGTGTCACACTGGAAAATAGTTTGCTTTCTTATTCCCTTTTTATAGCAAACTTTGCACCTTTTTTGTGTCCTGCCCTTTTTTCCAGTGGAGGGGATTTCATCAGGAAAATGCTGCCCTGGTACAATACGGGGGCCAGTACTAGAAGTACTGGGGCCCTCTGCCTGCTGGTTCCCAAATATTAGGCCCTTTATGACTTCCTCTTGAAAGTGCATAAATGTCCCCCTCTGGCCGGTAGAACGGAATAGCACGTAAGCGTTATACAGTGCCATCTGGATGATATACACGGCCACCTTCTTGTACCAGATTTTTGTTTTCCGCAGGGCACTGTACGGCTTCAGTACCTGATCTGAAAGATCCACTCCGCCCATGTACCTATTGTAATCCAGGATACAATTAGGTTTTGAGGTGTGGGTACTGGTACCTCGTACAGGGACGGAGGTGGTACTGTCTCCGTGAATTGTTGTCAGTATAAGGACATCCCTCTTGTCCTTATATTTGACCAACAACATATTTTCGGTGCATATTCCCCTGCTTTCACCCCTTCTCATTACTTGGGCAATGTGCGTTTTTGGGAGGCCTCTTTGGTTCTTGCGCACAGTACCGCAAGCTGCTGTACCTCTTGAACCAAGGGCCTTAAACAGGGGGATGCTGGTGTAAAAGTTATCCACATAGAGGTGATAACCTTTATCCAGGAAGGGGTGCACTAAATCCCAGACAATTTTCCCACTAACACCTACGAGGGAGGGGGGGCATTCTGGCGGTTGAATTCTTGAATCCTTCCCTTCATAAACCCTAAACCTGTGGGTGTACCCTGAGGTGCTTTCACACAGTTTATACATTTTTATGCCATACCTTGCCCTCTTACTGGGAAGGTACTGGCGGAATTTAACCCTTCCTTTAAAATGTATAAGGGACTCGTCGATACAAATAAATTTTTCTGGGATGTACACCTCTTCAAATTTGGCACTGAAATGATCAATGACCGGCCTGACTTTGAATAGCCGGTCAAAGGTGGGATCATCTCTGGGTGGGCACTGTGCATTATCGGTGTAATGTATAAATTTAAGAATTGTCTCAAATCGAGTCCGGGGCATGGCCATACGGTAAAATGGAGTACTGTACAGAACATCTGTACTCCAATATTGCCTAATTTCTGGCTTTTTTACTATGCCCATATGAAACACCAGACCCCAAAACGTCATCATCTCTACTGCATCTACAGGGGTCCACCTAGCAAATGATGACGTGGGGTTTTGAGCAATAAACTGCTGGGCATATAAATTAGTTTGGTCCACCATTAAATTTATAAAATCATCAGAGAAAAATAATTTGAAAAAGTCAATTTCTCTGAGACCTGTGGAATCAAATTGGATTCCTGGCATGGCCAAAAACTCAGGAACCTGGGGCTCAAAATTGTCTGGTGGTGGGGTCCATACGAGATCAATTATTGGGGGGGGGGTCTCAGCTGATCTACGGGGGCGTCTTTGAGGGGGTCCCTCATCACCAGAGGAGGAAGAGGAGCTTAAGGCGAATCCTTCAAATTCCCCGCTTGCATCACTGCCTGTGTCAGAGTCAGAGGCAAGCATGGCATATGCCTCCTCCACTGAATACATTCTCCTGGATGACTGGGAGGACATTTGGGAGGACATTTGGGAGGACATTTGGGATGCCATTTTTATTTTTGTGTTACAGGTAGTGAAATGTTTCAACACGTGTATAGTGTAGGGGGGGGTACAAACTTTATTTCAACCCGGGGGGTATGTAGGTTGTAGTGTGTATGTAGTGTGCAGGAAAAAAAAATACTTTATACAAAAAAAAAAAATGGAGGGGTTAAAAAAAAAAAAAATTGAAGGGGTTAAAAAAAAAATTGAAGGGGTTAAAAAAAAAAATTGAAGGGGTTAAAAAAAAAAAAAAAAAAGGTCCTGCGCCAAAAATTGAGCACAGATGTTGGTCAGTAACGTCTGTCACTGAACAGCGCTCAAAGGCAACAGGAATTTGATCAAAAAAAAAAATATATAGATCAACCCTGTGCCGAAAAAGATGATCAGTGATGTACGTCACTGATCAGCGCACAGCGGCCACAGGACACCCACAAAATCACAGTGTGTGTAAAAAAAAAATTAAAAAAAGACCCCACAGCACACACACAAAAAAAAAAGGTGATCAGTGATGCGACACTGATTACCAGTGAGGTGCAGCAGGTGCACAACCTTTGGTGCAACTGACAGGTATATATAAAAAAAAAAAAACCTCTGTACCCCCAAAAAAGTTGCTGATCACCTCAGATATAGTGATCAGCACAAAAGGCGGGGGCAGCAGCCAAAAAATTTAGCACTCTCTATCACTCTCTGTCACTATCTCTCTCTATCTCTCTATCTCTCACTATCTATCACTCTATGACACTGCAGCAGCAGCACTGACAGGTATATCTATATATAAAAAAAAACCTGCGCCCCCAAAAAGTTGCTGATCAGTTAATTTATACTGATCAGCACAAAAGGAGGGGGCAGCAGTCAGTTATATCAAAAATATATAGCACAATCTGTCACTATCTCTCTCTATCTCTCTCTCTCTATCTCTCTATAACTATCACACTGCAGCAGCACAAAATATAGCACTCTGTCACTAGGCCTCTCTATCTATCTCTCTCTCTCTATCTCTCTCTCTCTATCTATAACTATATCACACTGCAGCAGCACAAAATATAGCACTCTCTGACACTATCTCTCTCTCTATCTCTCTCTATCTCTCTCTATCTCTCTATAACTATCACACTGCAGCAGCACAAAATATAGCACTCTGTCACTAGGCCTCTCTATCTATCTCTCTCTCTCTATCTCTCTCTCTCTATCTATAACTAGATCACACTGCAGCAGCACAAAATATAGCACTCTCTGACACTATCTCTCTCTCTATCTCTCTCTATCTCTCTCTATCTCTCTCTATCTCTCTCTATCTCTCTATCTATCTCTCTCTATCTATCTCTCTCTATCTAGCTAGTACACTGCAGCAGCACAATTTCACAGGAAGGCACAAGTAGTAACAGGATCCAGGAAGCAGTGATGAAGCAGCGATCAGGTAAGTATGGAGCAAGCTATGGAGCAAGGTTCTGGTCAGTATGGCGGCAGGGAGGTACGGTGACCGCACTGCACGCTATTCCAGACCGGAATGGCGTCTGCAGTGCAGTCACCGTTAGTTTAAATCCCCCTCCTTGGCTGTGATTGGTCCGTCGGTCCGACGAACCAATCACGGCCTTTGGGGGCGGGCGGGGTGCGGTGGGGTGACACCAGTGTCACCCTTACACCCCGCGGTGATTGGTGCTGTACTTTACAGCACCAATCACCTCTGATCCCGTGTCACCGGCGAACGTTATTCGCCGGTGACACAGGAAAACGCTGTAATTGGCTGTTCACACTGAACAGCCAATCACAGCGATCGCCGACGGGGGGGCGGCATCGCAGCCCCCCCTGGGCATGCACGGACATGTCTGCTGTCAGGGACAGCAGACATGTTGAAACTGTCACCGCGTCTATAGACGCGGTGACAGTTAAATGCCATGACGTACATTTACGCCATGTGTCGGGAAGTACTTCCCGACCATGACGTAAATGTACGTCAAATGACGGGAAGGGGTTAAAAGCACACTTAGGAAACAATACTTGGCACATTTTAACCCTAAAAAGGGTACTAATATTGTTCACACCGGCACTAAAACCACGTCAATTAGCAACAGATTTTATTTGTCTAATGCAAATGAAACAACAAAAGGGAATGTCTGATTGGTAGATACCACCCAGCCCCATACAATACTGAGCAGTCTAGTAGCAGGGTTGCATCTGTTTAGCGCCTGCACTCTGTAATAAGAGAGACACTCCTCCTGTCAGGTCAGTGGGACAATCCCTTAGATTTATAAGGTCACATCTAGCACAGGACATCTCTGAGAGATGTGCAAAATATCGACATGGCAATAGTTGATACAGGAAAAGGTCTACATGAGATTTTTTTTTTTTGTCATTCAAATGACTTGTTCATACTTTACGATCCACATGGACTACAATTGGGAATGGTAAAGTGTGCTGAACGAAGCGAGCCATTACACTAATTGGGGGTCCATATTAACATGTCGACCATTTTTATGGCAACCTTTTGCCTGTGTCTATCTTTTTCAATATCAACTAGTACATGTGTCGAAATTTTCACTGTCGACCAATAGTGGTCTACCTAATGACTGTCACTATAAATCCAGTCCCGAAGACGAATTGTACTGCTACCTATTTAAAGGCGCATAGAGCAGGTATTTTCATTTCACTATAGATTTGTAATGTAAGCCCTCTGTGAATGTACATACATTCCAGACACCAAATGTGTGTTTTTGCTCTGTTGCCAAGCAACCGAAAATCACTGCAATCTTTGCAATGCCTTTGTAGTGCACCTCCACAGTGCCGACTAAATGCATCTACAATATCAGTCGCTATGTAAAATATATTTTTCAGAAAACTAGTTCTTCAGTCACCTACATGTGCTAGATTTGACACTTCCAAGAGAGAAAAACATCTTAGTTTATTCCTTTGGGAAATATAGATCTATTGCTATACGTATATTGAGAAACCTTTTTTAAAAAAAGTCACTGGTATCAGTGGTGTTTACGGTTTGCCAGGGAGTATTAGCTCATTCTTGCTACTCTTGAAATCTAGAATCGGGGAGATTTACAGGCGCAATAAAGGGGGCGTGTCACAATATAATTTGGGAATTTTTACAGTATTGATACTAATATTGTTGGCTGCAATTTTGGAATTCGTGTAGGCAAATATTTGCTGTGATATGTATGTTCTTCTCACTCAGCACAATATACATGATTAATGAATACTTGCCTGCTTTTGAAAAGTATTTAATCCCAACTGTCCCGATTTTCGCAGGACGCTTATCCCCAATGCAGGGAAATGGCATTGATCATTTAATTTCAATGTATATATCTCTGCTTTTTCCCCCTACCCCCCCCCCAAAAAAATAAAACCCTGCATAATGTGGGTAAGGTGGGAGATTCCTAGACCCTTCACAGAGTCAAGGAGATTGCTGCTATTACCGGGAGTCTCCTGCAGAATGCAGGAGGGTAGGCAACTATGGGCCTGATTCAGACTGGTGTGCTAGGCTGCATATGTTTGTAGCCTAGCAAACCGGTAAACGCCACCCGACCGAACGTCTGCCACACTGCTAACACATTGCGGCCGCAAGGAGGAGAAATCATTTGATGGTCGCTCACCATCAACTGATTTCTCCGGCCTTCACTAAGAAAAGTCAGCCTGGACTGACTGCTGTTCTCTAAGTTCAGGGCGGGCACTGACGTCATGTGACGTGTTAGTTCCGCAGAGCACTAACACACACACGTCACCTAGACAAAGTGGATAGTGTGTATTAAATATGTTATATTCTCAGTATGCTGTTTTGCCTGGTAAGATATTTGACATGAAATACTGTACACTTTGTAGATGTACTGTCAGTGGCGTAACTATGGAGGGTGCAGGGGATGCAGCTGCTATGGGGCCCGTGCCCTTGGGGGGCCCCATAGCACAGCAGGCATCCCCTGCACCCTTTTTCCTTATTAGTGCCGCAGCCACATTGGCAGTGTCAGTGGTGCCATCTCTGCCCCCTCCCCCGCTAGGGATAATGCGCTACATAATGAAGGGGAATGTAGTCCGGCTGTTGCAGCCTTCCCCCCTCTCCCTTCTTTGATGCTGCCGGTGACCGACGTCACAGTGACCAGCCCCGGCGCGAAACACGCAAGCCCTGTGCTGCTGCCTGCTCTGTGTGGGAGACCCAGGCCCTGGGAAACAGACTGAAGCGTCTGAGACCCGGAGCTGTCAGTGCAGGAAGACTCGGCACTGACAGCATCAATTATACTTACTGGTAAGGGGGGACAGGGCAGCCTGAACTGTGGGTCGGAGGGGAGAGGATGTGATTAGGAGAAAAAAAAAAGTGATGCAGGTGCCCCCTCCTCATTTTCTTCCCTGCTCTCTCTCTCTCTCTCTCTCTGTATGTCTCTCTCCACTCCTCTCATATACTCCCTCCCCACCATGTCTCTCCTCTTTCTTCCTTTCTCCCTCTCTTCTGCTACAACCTCCCATTTACACCCCCTCCCCTTCCATATAATCTCTTTCTATCTCTCCCCCCCCCCCCCCCCACACACACACACACACACACCTGTCACCCTCTCCTCCTGTGAGGGGGGGGGGGCTTTCAAAACTTTGCTATGGGGTCCAGAAGGTAGTAGTTACGCCTCTGTGTACTGTGCAACCATAATGTCTCTGTTTGCTGTTTATTATGGAGTTTGTGGCCTGATACACACGGGGTGATGAGAGCCGGCAGCTTGAATGTTTTGCTTAAGCAAAATCGCTCAGCACACATCGTTGCAGCACCTGCGTTGTGTACTGACAGATCTGTGCTCAGCAGGGTTTTGCCTATACTTATAGACGAAAGTCTGTAACCTTAGCATGCACGGTCTTACCCTGCGGGCCATAGTGACATACAGGACCGTGCATCACTGGGGGGCATACACACAGAGCGATCTGTGCTCTATTCCTGTGATGTAGTCAGATCGCTTAGAAATGAGGATGGAATCGCTCGGTGTATATGTCCATATAGACCTCTGGTTTATTACATTTCATAGGACAATTCCTATGACACGTGACCCGTAATCCATCCAGTGATTGGTATCAGTACTGATTTCTCTAATCAGGATAGAAATCTCAGCAACTCACATCACTGACGTTTTCTGAAAAATCTAAAGGTTTTTTAAAAACAAATAGATTCATTGGCTTTCCAGTATGTAAATTTTGAGAATCATATTGATTGATACAGTACATCCTCTTTAACTGATTTCATTCGACAATCATGTCTCCGAGCCTTGCATTTTTAGCTATAGTCTCAGGGAGCAATTGCTAGATTTAAGAAACTGTTATTTGTACCATTCCCTTTTTATGTACGTTTTATTTTAGCGTTTAACTCAATGGACAATCATTATCACACATCTTCCATTACTGGGTTATAACTGAGACATTCTGTAAAAAGATGATTGTGCACTGTTAATCTGTAAATAAGATGAGCTGCAGCGAGTAACATTGAGTATACAGCAGTAACCAGAAGACCCTGGTGTTCTAAAGTGATGATATGCGCAGTTAGCGCCAGAGTAAATCTATTGTGTGACTTTGGAATGGTATACTTCATTCACTTTTATGTTACACTGACTTTTCCAAATTGCCCCTCTGACCCAGTCCTCAGGCAGGGACAATGCTGTATAAATGTCCAAGATATTTTCCTGGTCAGTACCATGGACAGGGAACGAACACAAAATAGGTTTGATATATTATAGCCTTGTCATACCTCCCACATTTACAGATGGGGCAGCAGGACTCTCGATAGCCAAGCGCTACTGAAAAGTGGGTGTGGTCTCTTTTTTTGTAACAGCAGGGGCCTCCGTGCAAAGATGTACACATGCGCACAGTGTCTATTAGCTGCTGAGTGACTGGGAACTCCAAACTGTACCCCCACTGCTGGACACTGCTGTCCACGGGTGGGGTGGCAGGACAGTCACAAGAAATCATCAGTGTCCTGCGAAAATCGGGACAGTTGGGAGGCATAACTTTGTTTCATCTGGTGCAGGCATGTCCAGCTATGGCCCTCCAGCTGTTGTGAAACTACACATCCCAGCATGCCTTGTCATAGTTTTAGCATTCCCTAATAGCAAAACCGTGGCAAAGCATGATGGGATTTGTAGTTTCACCACAGCTGGAGGGCCATAGTTTGGACATGGCTGATCTAGTGCAGTGAACACTTACTAAGCAGATCTACAGCCTTTGATCACTAATCTGAACACATACGGCCTGATTCTGAGTCCACGCAATTTTGATTTTCCCAGGTTGAACAATTTTCTTTGCTACTGCACATGCAGTTTCAGTTAAGGAGCATGTTTCAGAAATATATTAGAAATGTGCTTTTTGGTGACTGGGATGTGATTATTCAGACACAATGCAGTAAAAACTCCGTTATCAGAGTTTTTACCGCATTTTGGTATGCAGGAAAACCCTATTGGCCCACTTACCCCATCCCACACTGCAGGACCGCCGCCCCCACAGAGGGGAGCGGTAATGGGCTGCGGATGTTAGTGCATGCTGCCCACAGAGAGATGGACCATCTTGTGGGCCTGTTATTGGAGTGTGATGCATAGTGCTTGTGCACACAGGAACTTGATTGCTCGCATTAAAGGCCATGCACTGGCAGAAAATCTGTACCTTCCATAGGGCTGGTCGTTTCAGGCATCAGATAATGGCACAAAATGGTATTACAGCATCCGAAGAGTTGTCAGTCCTGCACAATTGGGCACACACTTGTACACCAGAGCCGGGTCATCACTTACCCTAAGGACACCTGGTGTGGCTAGCCACGAAACAGGGGCATGGCCCCATGTTGGGGGATGTGGCCTCTTTGACCAAACCCCATTGTCGGCACTCTTTATTTCTGGGAGATGTGATCTGCTCCCAAGAAGTGTTATGGTTGCAGTGCCAGCTCCTACACAGCTGGGTGCTGCATGTAATGTTACAGTGAGCACCTGGCTCCTGTGGTGTCTCCCATCAGCCAGTGGCATTTAAGTGCAGCCTGCACCCCCTAGTATCACCGCTCCACCAGGGAAAAGGCTGATACTAGAATTAGCTAAAATATCAGAAGTGGCTACAGCCTCAGAATCAGGTCATACATAGTGATATTCCTTTGAGAGTAAACCTGTAATGTACATTTAAAAAAAAAATAGTGCAATGTCTATTTAAACTATATGTATACAATATAAACTATATTTAAGAGATTTTTCCTCAGTGCACCAGGTAACATTAGACTCTGCTAGCAACGGGCACATGTTTTGCAGGGAAAGTATCTTAGGCACTGATTCATCACTATACACATATTTGCAAAAACCGCAAATTGCGATATGCAACCAACTGTTTCTTGGGTATGGTACAATACAAGCGTTTCAGACCATTCGGGGAGGCGGGATGTCTGGTGTGCGCCTGGCTTTGGGAAGCCGGTAATGTGCAAGTATAAAGCTCTCGCACAATAGCGACATATTGACTATTGACAATGAATACAGGTATAATATTAATGTTTTGTGTATGTTTTATATTATTTATATCATTATTATACTTCATGCACTCTCTACAGACATTGATGAATGCATCACAGGAAGACACAGCTGCAGTAATGATACCGTTTGCTTCAATTTGGATGGTGGGTTTGATTGTCGTTGTCCACATGGAAAGAACTGTTCTGGGGACTGCATACACGATGGTAAAATCAAGCATAATGGCCAAATCTGGGTGCTGGAGAATGATCGCTGCTCAGTGTGCTCATGTCAGGTCAGTTTTCTATAGTTAGGAAATCTTCTTCTTCATCATCTTCCTTTTTCCTGTGTATATACTTTCATTGTATAATCAATAGAATAAATGATTACTCTGCATTTATCAGGTTGGGCTAGTAATGTGTCGTCGTATGGTCTGTGACTGTGAAAACCCAACAGTTGACTTGTTTTGCTGTCCTGAATGTGATCCACGGCTCAGCAGCCAATGCTTGCACCAAAATGGAGACATTGCATATAAAAGCGGAGACACATGGGTGCAGAACTGTCAGCAGTGCAGATGCTTGGTAAGTGCAATGAAGATATTAAAATTACTTTGCTTTAATATGTTCCCAAGCAGTTGAGTTACATGTGATTAGATATGTGTATCTGTGAATAGCTGTAGGGGTTAAAGTGTGTGTGTGTGTGTGTGTGTAGGGGGGGGGGGGGGGGCTGTGTGGAATGGAGTTCCACCACCTGTGAGGGTAGGGGGAACTCCATTCCACCTCTGCAAAGTAATTCCAACGGAAAAGCCTATCCCAGCGGCTTCCTTTTCTGGCACGGCGTATCTGATGTCATGACATCACCACTGCTGAAGAAAAAGGGCCTTATTCTAGTTCACTCTTTCTGACAAAATCTTTCTTAGATGGACAAAACCATGTGCACTGCATGTGGGGCAGATGTAACGTGCAGAGAGAATTCGATTTGGGTGGGATTTTACTTCAAAGTGAGATTTATATTGCAGTGTAAAAATAAAGCAACCAGTATTTTCCCTGCACAGAAACAAAATAACTCACCCAAATCTGATTCTCTCTGCACAATTTACATCTGCCCCCCCCCCACCCCCCTGCAGTGCACATGGTTTTGTCCATCTAAGAAGGGTTTTGTCAGAAAGAGTGAACTAGAATAAAGCCCAAAATGAGAAACACTACAAGACATGAGCGGTATAACTATTAACAATTGTATGCAGACCTCAATTTTTGTCTCAATCTTCATGTGCTGTTACCCAGGGTGAAGGGATTGTCTCTGCATTGGATATATGTAATCTCCATGGGACATTATGCTTACCTAACATGTATTTATATGTAAAACTGTCTTCACCACAAGCCATTGAAACTGGACCAATATTATGGAAAGTGTATTTTTTGGGAGCAAAAATAATAAGACCCTTGAGGACTTTTTTCTATTTAAAGATATCATAGATGTATTATTATCCAATGAAACGCTACGTTTTAACCAACTTACACAATACATGAGTGCTCCCACAAAGAGGTTATACTCTTTTGACCTACTAATCTATTTTAAGAAGCTCCTCAGATTACCATTGACATCTTGACTAATTAAATACATTTCTGTATATTTTAGCAAGGAGAAGTGGATTGCTGGCCTTTACCTTGTCCAGAAGTGGACTGTGAATTTAGTGTTGTTCCTGAGAGCGAATGCTGTCCCCGATGCATCAATGACCCCTGCCAAGCTGACATAATCCGCAATGACATCACAAAGACCTGTGTTGATGAAACTAATGTGGTTCGCTTTACAGGCTCTTCTTGGATTAAACACGGCACCGAGTGCACCCTCTGTCAATGCAAGGTAGAATATAATAATAATGTATGTATAATAATAATAATAATGTAATAAAAACAGCAAGTGATATATGTGCAAAAAAAAACAGATTTGAGCTAGCTTCACAGTATGCAAATTGTGAATTTAAACCGACAATCAGTGTGATTTTCCTCCCAGTGGAAGGGCATGGTACAGATATAACCATGCTCATCTATCCTACCTATGGCGGTCGGATCGCTCATCAATGCGCACTGCAGTATGGCAGAGCGTTGCACAATGTGGTGTATGGCGTTAGCGTTCACTGTAATGATCACCTTCATCTACCAGATGTTGCTTTTGAAAATAACCATTGCTCATGCTCTCCAATGAAATTCAATAAAGTTATGTAGTCCAAGAACTACTTTACTGTATGATAAATGCAGTAATGTTACAGATAAGCACTGGGCTACAGGATCACCGAGTAAAGATCATGTATGCTGAGCTTAGCTCCATAGGGTTGGGCAAAGCTCAGCATACATTTCCCCTCAGAGTACCTGGAGCTGAATGAGCGACTACATAGCATTTACATTGAATACAGTTTTCAATACAAGAATATTACATACATTGTGTGTCTCATTCACACCTGATGCAGGTGTGTAGACTAAAGCTCTGTTTTGTATTAACAGTATGCATTGTAGCCTTAGACCAGGGGTGGGGAACCTCCGGCCCGCGGGCCTGATACGGCTCCCGCACCCAGTTTGACCGGCCCGCCTGACGCCTACACACATGCCCACTTACCCTCCAGCAATACGTTGGAGGTGATGCACCTGCCGGCCGCTTGCCCGCCCGGCGAGATAAGGGGGAGATCTGTGCAGAAGACACGCCCGCCAATCACTGCGGGTACTCCGGTTTCCTCCCACAATCCAAAAATATATGGATAAAAATAACCCTAGAATGTCTGTGCGTGTACATGTGGTAGGGAATATAGATTGTAAGCTCCACTGGGGCAGGGACTGATGTGAATGTTCAAATATTCTCTGTAAAGCGCTGCGAATATGTGTGCGCTATATAAGAAACTGTTAATAAATAAAATGGCCCTTATTCTGGTTCACTCACACAGGCAAATTCCTTCTCAGACGGACAAAACCATGTGCACTGCAGTGGGCAGATGTAATGTGCAGATAGAATTAGATTTGAGTGAGTTATTTTGTTTCCGTGAAGGGAAAATACTGACTGCTTTATTTTTACATTGCAATATATTTATCTTTAAAATATAAAAACATACTATACAACACGCGATAAACTGTTATAAACATAGGTTAAACTAGATGGATGCAAGTCTTTATTCAGCCTCACCTACTATGTAACTATGTAATATAGATCTCACTTTGAAGTAAAAATCTCCACCCAAATCTAATTCTTTCTGCACCAGATACATCTGCCCCACATGCAGTGCACATTGTTATGTCCATTTGAGAAGGAAATTGCCTTTGCAAGTGAACCAGAATATGGGCCTAAATCCAGATTAGGGCTACTTATGTTCCACCACAGGAAATATCATGCCAAGGAGAATGTGTATGCTCCACCCATACACTATAACAAATAGGAAAACACAGTAGCAACAATATATCCGTACCTCTCATACATGCTTTATAATACTGTCGTTCCTGTGCATGCATACAAGATGTAGTCAGGTTTAAAGAAAAGGACATGTCTATATACTTGGGTTTTCCATTATATACAGTCGGATCCAGCCATAAATAGAACATTCTGTATTGTACTGTGGATACAGCAACATATTTACAGGAGCAGATAGACCTGGATAATAGCTTATGCACATACACTGTCCTTCACCTTAGTTTTACCTCTGTCTATAATAATGTCGTGCAGGACAAGGACAAGTATCACAGTATAAAGTCACTGTATGACTATAAAAGAACACTTGTACCTACTGCTATACTGTAAATAGTAATCTAGCATTAGCCCTACATTGGCACCTATTCGTCAGGCTATTAATGTAATCATACAATAATGGTAATTAGTAGCAAATGCTAGAGTCTGAATAGATGCAGGGTTTATGCAGTGGAAGTAAATAAGCATTACAGAAGCAATATAAGGTATAGTTAGAAAAGCTTTATTTCAGGTACAACAGATGGTACATATTCTGACATATATCAATAAGACCGTCAATTACTTATTTATCAAAGCTTGGAGAGAGAACATTTTTGAAAGATGAAGTACCTACCAATCAGAGCCTTAATGCAATTAAAAAAAAAAACAGCCTGTAAAATGTGAAGTAGAAGCTGATCTTATTGGCTAGTACTTTCACTCTCACAATTTTATCTCTAAAGACCCATACACACTAGACGATTTTGATCTCAAATGCGCATTTTTACTATTTTGAGCTCAAAATCCCTGAGTGTGTATGGCCGGGCGATCATCGGTGAGCGCTAATGGGCGGAACATTCTTCACCCCCATGAAAAAATTTTTGCCACCGATTTTTACATGATCGCTCTTCATCCACACTGGGCAAAAACCTTAATAGCTTTGGTAAAAATACCCCCTTAAAATGTTACAAAACATTAGTTCTCCATCAATTGTAACAATAATTTACTGTAATTGTCCTCCACCAACCTATGCTTGCTCCAGACCATATTTAATGTAACTAAAGCAAACCTGTTATTAATGCGCAGATCATTCAACAAGACACATACAGTTCTCTCACCACTGTACAGAACACGTTTGTGCGCTGTATAAAAGGAAACTGTTTTAAACGTCAGACATCATTTGGAGACCATGCGGCAATGCATTTATCACACATCGCTGTAGTTGTTTTCTTGATAATAAAATGACTTATTACAGGTGTGTAATAGAAATGGTCTTTATATTGTGTTACTGTAGCAGACTTGGTGTACAGGAGAAAATAGTATTTGTTCTTTCTTTCCAAGCAAACACATTGTCATTTTCAATACATCTTCTTTCCGATGTGTTTTATGCTGAGTGGTAGAAATGAATGATGTCAGCCATTTGTGCCACACTATACTGTAGCTTTAGGAAATATGCTCCTCGATGCCTCAGTCTGTTAGAAAATCACATCATACAGTAAACAAGCAGGTTTTTAAGAATGAGCCCTAATAAAAATAAAATGTATATTTATGTTAAACTAGCTGAATACCTGTGCTACGCTACAGAATGAGGATGGTCAATTAGAATTATAGTTGTTCGTTAATTTATGTTGGTTGGAGATAAAAATCAGTCAAGTGAAAATATAACAGTTTATCTAAATAGCATTAGAAACTTCAGAAATAAAATAAACACTTGTATAGTACAGTAGCACAATGAGAATGACTGTGCACAGAACAGAGCAGCTTGTTTTGCGCAGCCAGGCATTCCTGGACTGAAAGTGAAAAAACAGGTCATTTAGCCAAGACAGACACACCTGAAGTGAAACTAAACCATGCAGTAATAGCAATGACAGTGGATGCTCAGCATTGAGAGGCAGCGGCAGGCTCGGGTGGTGGAGGCGGCAAGCGGTGAGTGAGGCGTGGGAGAGAGGAGGGGCCCTCTAGAGCCACAATCTGACCACATTTGTTGTTAAACCCCATGTCCTCTACCCCCTCTATGCTATAGCATATTTTACTTCCCTGACCCACTTTGTGTAGTGTCTGGACCCCTTTTTGGGCCCTAAGGGACCCTGCTCTTCCCACTATACAACGCTCAGTCTCTGGCTTCCTGTTGTCTCCTTTCCCATCCTCACATCATGTCAGTGCCCCTTTGAAATCATCTATTTATTTACAGTTTCTTATATATAGCGCAGACCATTACGTATCTCCTGATATACTCTGTGCTGCTGGGGGACCCTGCTACTGCCACTAAATAACTCTGTGTGTGGGTTTTTGTTACCTTCATTCCCCTCCTCACATCATGTCACTGTCCCTGTCACATGCAGCCCTGCCATCACTGACATATCATGCATGCTGCCCCACCCCTAGGGGTGCTATGGGTGCGTTACCCCCACAGTGTTTGTTCCCAGATTGTAAGAAATATGTGTACCCAGTTTGTTGTAAATTACTGCAGGCATTCCAGGGTTATAGTGTCTCCTGAAAGACTGTGCTGGTGTCCCACCCCTAGGGGTGCTTGTGGTGTCTTACCCCCACAGTGTTTGTTCCCAGATTGTAAGTCATATGTGTACAAACTTTTGTGTGAATTGCTGCAACCATTCCAGAGTTATGGTGTCTCCTGATATACTCTGTGCTGCTGTCACACCTTTAGAGGTATCATTTTGATGGTTTTAGTTGGCTCGGCTGTGTGTTATTACACTCGAATGTAACATTTCACAATCTTCACAAACTGTGGGTTTGTATAGAAAGACAGAAGAACAAAATTTGCTTTTATATATTAGATAACATAGCAGACATAATATTTGGTAATAATAATTGCTATCTCCCAAAAATAAACAGGCTGTTCTTGGATAGCCGCTAATGACCATTGCTCAAAATCATGCGATTTGCCTTTTTTTTCCTGGAGAAACGTTATCAAGGCTAATTGAATACTGGCTATTGTATTTATACATAAAACTACAGAATTTTACTACTGAGAACCATACTCAAAAGATTATTCATTGCATAAGGCCACATTCGGTTAATCATTAGTAAAGTCTGTACTATTGTGCTACAAACCAATGTTGCAGAAACATCATCAAGGTACTAATCATATTTTCTCACTACTGCATTATGGTGCCACAAACCGATGGTGAAACAGTTTTATATACAAATGTGACATACTTATGAGGAATATGGATTATCACTTCATAATAAACATAGAATAATATTCTAATACTATTACATTATCCTATAAAAACACTCAAATGTATTTATGCTTCCATTTTATAAAATTCTACTAATATGATACTAACATTATTCTCACTGGCATAGGGGCCCTTATTCTGATCTGTGCGGCCGGAGCCGCATACGTTGCTCCGGCCGCACAAACCAATCCCCGCCTACAAGACGGATCGCCACGGCCGTCCGTACGCGGACGGCTGGCGATCCGCATGAAAATGGTGGGGCGTACGCCTCCACCATGGTGGGAGCTGCCCCCTGCATTCGATGGTCGACGACCATCGAAGGCAGGGCCGCACGCTCCACCTGCTCACGCAAGCTTAGACCACACGGACAATCGTCCGTGTGAAAGCTTGTATGGGGGCGGAGAGCTGACATCCGGCGATGTCAGCTTTCCGCCCCCATCACTGGCGTCATAGCCTCATTACCATGCATACGCCCCGCGTTTGCATGGGAACGCCCATGAAACGCGGGGCGTATGCATAGGGAAATGAGGGTATTAAGCCCCTCACGCCCCTATACGCCCCCTTTGCGGCGTATAAAATTTTTGTGCGTCGATTTCGCCTGCACATGCGCAGAGTGACCTCTGCGCATGTGCAGAGTGAAAACATCGGCGGTACGGCCGCACGCGGGCCGTACCGCCGAGATCAGAATAAGGGCCATTGTATGGGAAGCCTCCCTACTGTAGATGATCTGCCCATGTTGGGTCTTTGTCCTTACAGCCAACAGCAAAGGTTGATGACACGAAGCAGTTTAATGTCAGCATAAAACCAGAATTTTGCACGTGTCAAATACAATATTTAAGACACTCTACTATAGTACAGCGCATCTCATCTAACCGTTCCCTTTAATATGCAACAAATAATTCAGTGATGCGAGCAGGGGAAATAGCAATGCAAAGCAGCCAGAGAAATTGATTCAAGTAAAGGTATCAGCAGAGATGATATTTTATTCCTTCATGTTTTATACATTATCTGCGATAGCATTTTAATGAATACACCATCCTGGATATTAAAACATCAGTATCATCTAATAAATGACCTGCTTTCATCTAAATTAGTTTTGCTACAGTATGTGCATTCTGAGCATTTTCAGAAGATCATTTTTAAAATTACTTGGACATCTCATTTTTAACGTTGTTTGGACATGTCTCATGTATCCTTTGTGCACCCGTGTGCTTATGAAGAAGGCAGGGCCAGATTAACAATGTGACAGTTGGAGCTGCTGTTCCAGGCATCCACATAAAAATAATCCCACCGTCAGGACAGCATGGTGATCACCAGAAGAGACACCAGCTGGCCACAAATCATAAGTATTAAAATGGAATTCCTATTTTACACATTTATGCAAATATTGTACTTTTATACATTTAAGGAGACATTGGGGAGTATAGTGTATGTATGGGTTCTACATGCCTACATGACATTGGCCTCACCTCCTCCACTTCTCATAATAGGCTCTTGACCATTTCCAGCTCTAGGCCCATTGGCCATTTCTTCGGCCCTAGAAGAAGGTACAGTAGAAGCAGCAGCATATCAGTGCATCGAGCAGGTGCCGGCACCCACACAGACCCCACTGTGGCTTGCTCCCCCAAGCGGAAGCTGGGGCTGCCTTACAGTAGTTATGCTTCTGCTCTAGAACACAGCATCTCATATAATACAGCTACTGGCCAATGATTTGATGTGTAATATGAAGTTGCAAAACAAATCTCCAACCATATGCATGGACGAATCGCCCATTATGGGACCTAGGCTCCAACGAGGTTACACAATCACCTGCATTTTTGGGGTATAATATATTATGTATCCAGCCCTACATTCTCACTAAAGAAACAAGCATTTAACACATTGGTTCTAATTGATAGATCTGCAGTGTCTATATAGTCAGCTGGTCTACCCCAAAAGGTTGACATGGTCAAAAGGTCAACATGCAACAGGTCCACATGGTGAAAATGTCGACACAAAAAAGGACACATGATAAGGTTGACATGAGTTTTTCAAGATTTTTTTTATTTTTAAACCGGCTTGTTCATACGTCACCGTCCTTGTCGGCATAGAGGAACAATATAATAATGCGGTGAGCTTAGCAAGGCACTGAGCACGAAGCATGGCCAGAAAATGGTACACTAATTAGGGCTTCATGTCAACAGTGACAAAAAATAGGAAAACCTCATATCCGCATTTGACTGTATTGACCTTTACCATGTCGACATTTTGACCCTGTCGATCTTTTGCATTTTGACCTTGTGTGGTTAACCTATTGATTGTCTATCTCATGGAATATAGAAATTCTTCTGTAAACAAGCAAGATGCAAAATAATAGCCTTAGCAAATATGCTGACCTAGAATGAAAGGTCCAGCTGTGACTACTATTGGCGAGACCCAGCAATGTGGGTATCCCCAAAGGAGACTGAATGTAGCATTTAATCAATAGGGAGAACAGAGAAGCTTTACACAGTAAGTGGTGAAACAGCCGTTTGTGACAAATGTAGGCCTCTTCTCCCAGTAATAAATAACTCACTAAAAACTTACTTCATCAAAATAAGCCAAGAAATTGTGATTTTTAATGCAAATGGTTATGAAAAATAAAACCAAATGTAGTCCGTTCAGTGGTTCTGATAACAGTAAAGGTTTATACGAAACATACGTTTTCTATTTCACAACAGATCACAAACTATAAATGTTCTGTTTTCTGTTCAGGCACCAGTGATATACAGGTCCTCTGATCATATTAATGCAGTCTGTTCAAGGCAGCTATGAAAATCCATCTTACTGTATGTTTCCGTTTATTTTCACAGAACGGCCATATGTGTTGCTCAGTGGACCCACAGTGCCTTCAGGAGCTGTGATGAACACGTATACAAGTTCATGGATAAAGAATGTTTTTTTCCTCACAAACCAAGAACTTACACCAAAAAATGTCATTAGAACTAAAGTAATATAATGTGCAAACCAATGTCCCAGTTCAAGGAGGAAAAAAATCATATGTAATCTCCAAAAATCTCTCAAAAATAAATTTTGTTTTTGTTAAACCTGAGGCCAAATATAGGTTGGTTGCCAGTGACCTATTGGTGCGGAATGTCTACACAGAATCTGGAACATACTGTACCATATTTTTTGAATGAGGTGGACAAATAATAAACATGCTAATCAAATGGAGCTGTACATGTTTAAGGATGAAACTAAGCAACTTCGCCTCAGATTTTATGAATGACATTGAAAACTATGGAAAATATACACCAACAATATTAATACCTGTACATATGAAAGCAGAACATACCATGTTCCACTGCTCTGTCCACTAATTCCTAGTACATGAACTACAGTGGGCATATTTGTTTGATCTTTGTTTTAAGAAAAAAAAAATAACTGCATATCACGCTTGATCACCTGCACATATTTTTCTCACTGATCTTCTTGAATATTTTATTACATATTGTAGAAAGTGTTTTTGCTAAAAGCGACAAAAAGGTTTACAATATATAAAAGTGTTACGGGCACTGGCTATTCTTTGGTAAGCATTATTCTCAAAATCAGATATTTTATGTATTGGCATGGTAAACAAATGTGTATTTGAAGGGAAAAGCTACAATCCATGGTTTATTTTCTTGCATTTATTATTTTTTGATTGGATTTGTTTAGTATAATCGTGTTCTTGTGCAGATTTAAATAAATGTTTCTCTTACATAAATTTGTGGATTTTTTATTACTTTTTAACCCTTTTCTTTCAAATTCAATAAGTAGGTTTTGCGTTTGTTTGTTTTTTTTTAATTAAAAAATGACTTGTTACATGTTACTTGAATGTATGTCTTTGTATAAAATTATTGTGGGAGATTAGATTGACCTCTTTGACTTCTGTTGCTGGAGGCTGCTTAATTTTAAAGGAAGCACTTTAATCTGCAAAAAGGATTTGTCATCACCACTTCCCTTAGTTATATGTCAGTAATTACAATAACCTTGCTACTTTATTTCAGACATTCAGGAAAAGCATTTTATATGTGACAGCCCAAACTGTATTACACAACAGGATAGCCATTAATGCTTTCTTTAAATTACTATTCTTATTATTTGCCAACTTGCCCTACTCCTGACAATCAAAATAAACAAGAAAATGAAATGGTGCAGACATCAGTGGCGCATGTGGGGGGGGGGAGGAGGGTTCTGACAGGGACGTGTGGTTAGGTAAATGGCTGAAGAGTCCCTGGCAAGTACCAGAGCCAGATTTGCACACAATATATGAGCCCAGGGGTACATGCTGGCATTATGCACATGTGCAGCGGTATACACTGCTGGAGATTCGCTGAGTTTTGATAAGAGATGTGCAGAAAAGGTAGCCAAGTGAGGCACTGCCTCACCTGCCATAGTCTTTCTACTCCAGAGTTTTGTCTATAAACATTAGTAAGATAATAAGAGTTTTTTAATATATTCTTTGTCTTTTTGGCATACTCTATCACTTAAAAACACCAGCATATACGCTAGTATGAAAGGGTGGGGTGGGGTGGGGCAGGAAAGGCTGTGCCTCACCTGCCTCACCCCACCGCACTCCACTGGTTTCTAAATACCCAGACCCCCCCCCCAGGAGTCTAAGGGCCCTAGGCTGAAAGCTGAGGGTCCCCTCTTTCCATGGGTACAAGAATTTTAAAAATCGGCCCTTGGGAACCGAAGATAACTGACTTCAAAACAGTGGACCCCATCCAAGCCTGTTAATTGCTTGGATTGCAGATATTTCAGGTTCTGTCTGACATAGAGGGCCAAATGTAATAGGGTGAGAGTTTCAGAAAGTGAGAGATTTTGGGAGAGTTTTCCCATGTATTTTAAAGCAGGTTGATTTTGCCATGTAATTGATTGCTGCTTTAAAAAACATGGGAAAACTCTCCCAAAAGCTCTCACTTTTTGAAACTCTCACCCTATTACATTTGGCCTAGAGTTTTTCTGAGGGTATATTCCAAAAGCTGGGACTCTCCCCCTTCGTCGGACACTAGCAGCTTGTCTCTACTGTTCCCAGAACCAGAGATATCAGCCTTCCAGCAGCTGGTTACTGCTCCAGCTCCACACACCTGGTATGTAGTTTTATATACTCGTTGGCAGATTGCTCTGCCTCCTGAACTCTGTTCCCCTAGTCCCCAATACCATTTGGTAGGTGGGATTATCTAGTTTTTAATTCCATTAAAATCTAAGAAATCAATTTCCGGGAACTGGATATATCTGCAGTCAAGCAAGCTGTCCTCCCACCAGAAAATTATGAATAATAAGCCCACTCCACTATACACCCCTCCTCTGCATATTAAACATCCTCTACCACCCTGGAAGTTATGTATCAGGGCCCCTGCATTCAGCCCAATGCCCCATTCTCCCACCCCATCTCCCACCATCTGTGCAGTAAAGGGGTAATTAGTGGAAATTACTGATCCAGGCCCTACATGCTGAGCGGTTGATCTAATACCCCCTACCACCCGAGGGACATCAAAGCTTCCCCCACCCCTAACGCTAGAGGATCGGTAGTGGCCCCAATACATTGCTATGCCCAGGGGTTTACACTGCTTTTGATGCCCCTGTATGTATATATATGTATGTATATGTGTGTATATATATATATATATATATATATATATATATATATATACAGTATATATATATGCAAAAGAAAGAGAAGGAGCGCACCATATAAGTACAAGTATCAAACTTACTAAGAATAAAATAAGCAGCTCACAAACAAGTTAGTAAATTGCTTTCGGCATATCACCGTGACGAAACACGGATGACTTCGTCAGGAGGCCTCCCGACTTGCTGACTGCCTTACACGTCTCCGTCCATCGCTCTTGTGGATCCAGCAGCTACGGTCTGTATACCGCCGAAATGTCCCGCTGAGAAGCTTGCTGACACCGTTTCATCTGTGCTGTGTTTCCTCTAAGAACTGCCGATGTGGATATGAGCCTTATGGTGATATGCCAAAAGCAATTTACTAACATGTATGTGAGCTGCTTATTTTATTCTTAGTAAATTTGATACTTGTACTTACATGGTGCGCTCCTTCTCTTTCTTTTGCATACCTGTACCTTCTGAGGCTCGAGCAAGCCTCCTTTGAAGTTGAGCGACACCTACATTCCATTTTTGGCTGAGAAAATTACAATCAGAGACGTTTGCACATTGGTATATTGTATGTATATATATGTATACATATATTATATATTTTATTATTATTTATATACATTTGGTCTATTTATAATACTTTAACTGACCCGGCACATACTGGGTCACCTAAGTGTCCATCTCCGTGCTTTGCTCCGCCCCTCTGGAAACCCCCTTCTGAAAATCCAGCGTTTGCCCCTGGACATAGCCTGTAAGAATTTAGGTGGGTATTTATCAACGTATGAAGTGATAACATTTTGATACTACCATTTTGATAGTACCAACTAATGAGCCTGAAAAATGTAGGACAAAAGCTGATTGCTGAGATTAAAAAAAAAACCTTAGACACCGCAGCTCTAACATAACATGTTTCTTTCTGTGTCCATAGTCTGACAGTCTCTTTAGAAGTGTACAAGAGAGGAAAGCATTAAAGTAGGCAAGGATGCCAAAGCATAGAGGGCCCGATTTAGCTTTGTTATCAAAGGAAAAAAACACACAAATGGGCCAAACCATGTTGCATTACAGGTGGGGATGATGAGTTATGTTTCTGTGCAGGGTATATACTGGCTGCTTTATTTTTACACTGCAATTTAGTTTCAGTTTGAACACACCCCATCTGAATCTAAATCTCCCTTGTTACATTTGCACCACCTGCAGTGCAACATCGATTTGCCTAGTTGTTAACAAGCATCTTTGGCATCGCAAGCTGTATACATAATGTGCAATTTTTTTCGGATTGTGACTTTTTTTGACTATGGTCAATATTAGAAACATAAATCACACCACATGTATGCGTTACTCCTCAAGGCAGACTACAATCCATATCTTAATTATTTGCTTGCTTAAAGCACAGGCAACTTAATTACCTCAGTCATTTTCATCTAATAATATACAGTCACGTCCTGTGTGTGGCCCAAATGCTGATACTGTAGCATCCTGCACTTGTATTTGTTTTTTCCTGTCCTGCAAAGAACTCTGGCACTTGATTAAAGTTTAGTGTATGTAGCCCAGGAAACTCAGCAACTAATGAGCCAATGATACATTGCTGATAATAACTCAGGTTTCTCTTGGTTACAAGAGTTCATTGCAGGATAGGAAGTAGCAATATTGAGACCGGTCTGAAGAAGCTGAAGCTGATGGGGGGGGGGGGGGGGTAATATTAAACATGACTCCAGTAACTTGCAAGTATAAACTTAATTGAAGTGAACAGGTTTATACATGCATTGTTTTAGGCAGCAACACACATTTCCCCCAATGTAATTGGGTATGGTATGTATTTAAACATAAAGATACAGTAGTATGTCGTTTTCCAGTCTGAAATACAAAAATAAGCCCCTAAAAATCTATTTGAAATGTTATTTTCCAGAGAGTACTGTAAAAAGGAATCACTATCTCTACAGGATACATTGAAGTGCTTGATCATGGCTCATTTGCCACTCTATTGCTCCATTCTCCCACAGAACATATGATAACACAAAACTATATTCTATATTGGAACACTCACATCCAAAGACAATTCAGCAGCTTTAGAACAATCCTTGCATTCTAACTAACCACAGTCCTCTCTTATGTCCTCTTTTATCTTCGTAAGGAAATAGAAGCTATGGTAATGGAGTAAATTGTTTTAGCAGAATCAATATATTCAACACATGCACTGCAGTTTTTGGTAGTGGTAGAGACTATTTATTGGCTTTTGGATTAGATTCCAGAAATAGCATGTTGCCGTGTGCTGACTAAAAAAAGTCTGTAGGTTTTGGTAACTGATGTTATTCAAAACGTTGAGTTATACGACAATCTTGCTACAGATATTTAGATTTTGATCTGGTCATTCACCAGTGACTGTATAAAGTTCATATGAAAGATTTATGAAACGGTACATGCTGCGCCTGAGAATTTGTAATCCTTAATCTTTCAACTCAACCCCACTGAATGAAAGATTTATAGACAGGGTAAATGAGATTCTGAGTTGACAACTAATCACCCTACCCGAACCTCCCTATAGGCCTTGTTCCATTAATCCTACATGATCTAATTATTCCAATTACATTTTATACAATGCTACAGATATATCATAATAGGATTTTGCAGTTTGGTCTTTTGTGCTTATGCATGAAACATTGTATTGAAAAATTAATTTACTGCAGCTGCTTTGGTGATTTCGGAGATATTACAGGGAGATATTCCCTTCAATAGCTTGCTTTGACAACATAAAGGAAAGGTCTTATGCACAGTTGATAACATTTGAATCTGAATGTTTAAACAGGTTTACACTTCCACAGTTCAGTTTATTTATAGATCTGTGACTAAGACATTTCCACTGACTAGCAGAGGACTAATTAGTGCATTACCACTGGATACTCCCCTTAAGTGTAAATTAGGTATTAAAAATGTTTGGGTACTTGTTTCCTAGCATGGCCACACCAATTTCCATTGGGGTGGTCGTGTCGGAAAAATCGCGTCGGTCGCATCGCATGCGACCAAATCGCATGCGATGCGACCGACCCGATTTTTTAATTGAATCAAATGTGAATAGGGTCCCTGGGACCCGATTTTACATTAGATTCAATGTAAAATATTCCCTACACCCCCAATTTGACACCCTGAACGCCACCCCACGATTGACGCGAACCTGAAGCGTGGCGAGCCCGCGAGGGGCGGCGGTGCGCGTCCTCCGACCTTTTCATTCCCCTACTATCCACGTCGGCGTGGAGTTGAGAATATAAAGTGTGGCGAGCCCAAAGCGTGGAGAGCGCAGCGAGCCCCGCGAGGGGACGCGTATTACTTCACAGGTATATGCGTGCGCTCGCCACGCTTCGGGCTCGGTGGCTCGCTGCGCTCGCCACACTTTATATTCTCAACTCCACGCCGACGTGGATAGTAGGGGAATGAAACGGTCGGAGGACGCGCACCGCCGCCCCTCGCGGGCTCGCTGCGCTTGCCACGCTTCGGGTTCGCGTCAATCGTGGGGTAACGACGGGGCCATATACAATGTGAAATGGGTCATATTGGCCCATTTCACATTGTTTCCTATGTGAGATGGACTTAATCAAGTCCATCTCATCTTGTGCCATTATAATGGCACAAGACCGACGTGATGCTCCCGATTTCAATGTTAAAAATGATTTTAACATTGAAGCCTATGGCAAAATCACGGGCATTGCGTCGGGAGCAATGTTAATGGCCGCGACCGACGCGATGCCCGCGATTTTTCCTTTGCCGGCAAAATGGACCTGATATCAAAGGAAATCGGGTCCATCGCGGGCATCGTGTACCTTAACTTTAAGGTACACGATGCCCGCGATTGTGGCCGTGCTAGGAAACAAGTACCAATGTTTGTACTAAAGAAGTGCACATCGGGAAGCCAATGGCATATCTACAATGGGTGCAAGGTATGCTGTGCACAGGCCCCAGGGTTTATTTTGACATCTAGCACCGCACCCAAACAGCCAGCAGGGTAATGCAACAGCCGGGGGAAACTTTTTATACAAGCTACCCTGGCCAAAGCATAACCCCCTGACTGGTCAGCATGGGCAGGGACCCTGGGGATGTGGGGACACCCTTAATAAAGGGGTCCCCCCTCCAGGATACCCCTGGGCAGTGGGCACCTGGCTGATATTGTACTGTAAAAGTGGACTTTATAGACTTATAAAGTCCCAACAAGCCTCCCCCACATGCAGGGACTTGGAGATCCACAAGTGCCAGCATGCAGGGCATTAAAGGGCCCACTGTTACTTGTAGTTCTACAACAAAATTAATAGTAAAATAAAACTTTAATACATTCTACAATCACTCATACATACTTACCTATGGATTCCACCGTAGGCACGTCCTCTTCTCCAGTAGTATCCAATTGTGTATGTCACTGGTACACGGCAATGCAGATCCTCTATTTCACAATGCCTTACAACCCAAGCGTTCAGACCCTTCTCCTGGGTCTTTCAGGTGCAGCATGAAAACTTAAGAAAGACCTACGAAAAGGGTCGGAACGTGTGGGTTGTGAACTTAAGTAGGGGATCTGCATTGCCATGTACCACCGACGTTTAATATCACAGCCACTTTCCTTTTTGGAAACAGTTGCATAGGACAGTTTAGCTATAGCCGAGAGGCGGGAAGTTGCAGCCCAGTTCATTAGGTATATAAAGATCATTAAGTAGGACACCTAGTATAACCTGAAAAAGGACTGTAGTCAGAAATGTGTTGGCTGGGAGTGTTGCTGGAGCTGATGTAACGCGGAAACCGGCTAGAGCGGCAACCGGAGAGCACACAGCGCACAGTGATTGCACATTAGTACCGGACACCGAGCCAGCACCGACACCGCCGCCAGGATGTCTGAGACGAGATGATTTTTGACCCTACCATGTCCAGGAAGAAAAAGAAGAAGCCTTTCATGCTTGATGAAGAAGGGGGAGAACAGCAAGTGGAGGAGACTCAGGTTCCTGAAACTAAAGAGGTGGAACCAGAACAAGTGGAAGACAAGGATGTTGATTTTGAAGATGAATCTTTTAGGAAAAAAGATGCACCTGATGACCTTGATGACTTAAGTTTCTTTAATCAAAAGAAGAAGAAAAAGAAAAAAAAAAGTTTGACCTGGATGAAGCAGAGGAAGGTGTTAAGAATCTAAAGATAGAAATGTGTTGGCTGTACATAAAGACCCCTTTATAAAGTATACAGGGGTCTTTATGTACAGCCAACACACTTCTATCATTTCTATCTATGCAGAGTGCAGCTACTACATCATCTTATGGACATTCCTGTCCCACGCAAACCGGATGAGAGCAACTAGTGGTGTTATGGAGTTTTTCTTTCTTTAGGGTTCTCTGTGTGAATCATTAAACCTTCGTTTTTAACTTTTTTGTGAAATATGTGGAATAAATGACTTTTACAGTTTGAGTGGATTTGGTGGACATTTGCAGATTTGTCTCTGAGGGACCCAACCAAAATTGGAATCAGGACTTGATGTTGTTAAGGTACCTTCATGTGAATGGTTATACCTATTAAGAGGTGAGTAGTTTTGTCTTTAAAGGGAAATGTGAAGTGTGAACGTTAGGTGTGTTAACTGTGGAATATTATCGGTTAGCAGCCCAGAAGTTTATGTAAACAGTTGTTTTTTTCCTTATACTTGTGTCCTGAGAGTGTGAAGATCTTGTCAGAAAATAAAGGAAGAATAATGTCTCTCAAGGACCACTCATAAGTATTGATTTGTATTGGAAGGAGTTGCACTCCTGAGTGAGTTCTAAGCAGCAGGTTTCTTTAACATTTTGTTTGCTTGTATTTGATGTGTTGTATCAGTAACTGCTATTGCATTCTGCCCTATGGACCCAAAACCTGCCACCAATACAGTTACTTTACCAACACCCAAATAAAGAAAGCACCTACTAAGAGGTTTTTGATTAATAGGTAACATTAGATTTCTATTCATTTTTCATCCTCATTTTAGTACTCTCCTAAACCTTGTAAAAGAAAACTAGAATCAGAAAGGAGAAGATCAAAGATAAGCAACATACAAAATATGTACTGAGATAAATCTACTGTTTTTTTTATTTTGCAATATTGATTCCCATAGAGTATTTAGCCAGACACTGATTAATGATTACAATACAGTGGTTTGACATTATGTACCAGTTTCTAAGCAACGCCATGTTTTGGGTTGACGTTGATAGTGGGGGTGGTTCACTATGAAAAATGGCATTTGGGGGCATTTCACAAGTTTAATACACATTTCAATGCATTCTGATGCATTTCAGTGCAAAATCGGGTGCGATCGCATGCGATGCAATGCGATTTTTAGCATACAATCAGCATACGATGAAGGTCGTGGGAGCCGTGATACTCCACAAGTACCGTTTTCCGTGTAGGAAAATGTTTCAGTATGTTTCCCTTTTTTTAATTATGTATATGGTTTAGCTCTCCACTGACTGTGTCCCAAAGTAATACTAATTCATTGTATTTTCTGTGCTTTATAGAAGCATGGCGAGCGCAGCGAGCCCGCGAGGGGCGGCGGTACGCGTCCTACGACCTTTTCATACCCCCCACTATCCACGTGGGCGTGGAGTTGAGAATAGAATAGTGTGGCGAGCGCAGCGAGCCACCGAGCCCGAAGTGTGGCGAGCTCCGCGTGGGGACGCGGATACCTTCACAGCTATACGCGTCCCCTCGCGGGCTTCACAGGTATCCGCGTCCGCTCGCCACACTTCGGCTCGGTGGCTCACTGCGCTCGCCACACTATTCTATTCTCAACTCCATGCCGAAGTGGATAGTGGGGGTATGAAAAGGTCGTAGGACGCTCGCCACGCTTCGGGTTGACGTTGATAGTGGGGGTGGTGCACTATGAAAAATGGCATTTGGGGGCATTTCACTAGTTTAATACACATTTCAATGCATTCTGATGCATTTCAGTGCAAAATTGGGTGCCATCGCATCGGATGCCATCGTATGGCATCCGATGCGATTTTTTTGCTAAAAAATCGGTAAAAATCGTATACCATCGTATGCCACTACATATGGCATACGATGCCATACGATGGGGATGCGATGGCATACGATTTTTGAGCAAAAATGCTCAAAAATCGGTAAAAATCGTATCGCATTGTATGTGAGCCGTGATACTCCACAAGTACCCGGAAAACTCCCTTATTAAGCACTTGTAACTTCTGCAACAAAGTACACGTCAATATGTATTAAAACTGTGTGTGTGTTGGAATACTACTTACAAGTTTGTGAATAAAACACATATTAAACGGTTTTTCTATATTTGATGCAGATTCGATCCCAATACTAATTTGATTTGATTGCCATCTCCTGCCTGCAGCCAGTGTTGATCTAACAGCAAATCGAATGCACATTGAATGGAAAGTCGAATAGAAAATAGAGGAAATCGAAAACTTCAGAGCATGTTGAATAGTCTACAGATGGAGCCGGCTTTGTCTTTGCAGGGGCTGGCGAAACTATCGCCAGCTCCCGCCAGGGGGCGTGCGTGCCCCATGGCAATGGAGCTTACTGCCGACGTCCGGCATCTCCCCTGATGGTCCCCCTTGCCGCCCCTATCTCCCCCAACCCTGCCCATCTCCCTGAAGCAGAGATGGGCAGGATGCTGCTGCCCCGCCGCCGAGAGACTGGGACGCGTGTGCGTGTGAGACACATGCGCGTCCCAGTTCAATGGAGTCCCTGTCCCCCGGCGCTCACCAGAGGGGACGTTCTGGCAGGCGCCGAGCAAAGATGACAGGGGCTCCAACTGTATACCTAATAGAAATTTAATCTAAAATGGAATTGAACTGTGTGTACGAACCATTATAGTGACAAAAATGATATTAGATCATAAACACACATTAACCCAGAAACTACTTATATAATACTAATAAACTAGTGAAGTGGTATTTGCTCTAAAAAAAAGCTCAACACGGTTCCCTGGAACCAGGGGCGAATTTAGGGGTCAGGCCGCCCCTAGGCACAACATTTTTGGCCGCCCCCCCCCCCCCCCCATATGTATGTATACGTGCACCTGCATATAATATATATATATATATATATATATATATATGCCATAATAAATAAAAAAAAACACCAGTACTTAATACTGGTGTTGGAAACACACAATAATTAGTTTTGGTAAGAGAGGCACACACATTTAGCAGGATAATTTAGTAGCACTTACTGTTACTAGAAGGGATGCAAACAGTTAAAGTTTCTGCTCCCGACACATAAGAGAGGAGGGAGGGCTCCGTAATCTGCACTGCAGGGAGAATACACACAGAAGATCAAGTTTTTCACAGCCTGGGTGGACGGACTCCTCCGGAGTTTCAGGCTGTCAGCACATCATGCCCTGCTCAGAACGAGGGAGGGACGGGACAGGACTGTAGTTTCAGCCAGCAGCAGCGCTGCCACTGAGACACAGGCAGTGCAGGAACCGCTGTGGGGATACAGAGAGCACCTCCCTGCACTGAGGAGCGGCGGCTCTGTAAGTGTCAGTGTCAGACTGACAGACTGTATGACAGCAGGTGCCTGGCGGCTGCCGCCCATGGCAGGTGCCGCCCCTAGGCCCGTGCCTCACGGGCCTAGTGACAAATCCGGGCCTGCCTGGAACAGTGCCTCCAGCTTCCTCAGGAGCAAGTGGGGAAGCTGGAGGCACTGCTCCAGGAAAATGCGTTGAGCTTTTTTAGAGCAATTACCACTTCACCATAATAATGGATCCCCCAGGACAATATATTGGACTGCTCCTACCAAACCATCCACCCTTATCCGGAGATTATCTGAGGCGATCACACAGAACCAAAGAAAAAGAAAAGTAACCAGTGCTGGCTATGTTTCGCAAGTAATTTCGCAAGTAATTTTGAATAGAAATTAGTTTATTTCAAATAAAAATATTTATTTTAACAATATAAAAATCATGTGATTTGTATTCTATTGAGGCTCATGGAATAAAAAAATGGTTAAAAAACAATTATATACCCATGTGATGATTTTATAGTACTCCTATATCCAGGATAACTGGAAGGGCAATGGAACTTCTCTAATTTAGTGCAGCAATGCATATTACCAGATGTATAGCAGAAAGTGCAGATGATTTCTGGTGATGTGTCTGCTATACCTGGGTGTAGAATGAAGAATGCCGCTGGTCAGTCCATGATAGGAGTATTGCTGAGTGATGACCATGTACAGAAAAGTCCCATATCCAAGAAATGCTGTTGGAATTTGTAATCCTCAGGAGGGGGTGTGGATCGTTTGGTCAACCACAACTAGGTCAACAAGCATTGGGTCGACACCACTAGGTCGACATGCAGCAAGGTCGACATGGGTCTAGGTCGACATGACATTAGGTTGACACAAGCATTAGGTCGACATGGGCTAGGTCGACAGTCATACGGTCGACAAGGAGTTTTTCACAGTTTTTTTTTACCCGAATGTCGACATGGACACAGTTTGAAGTGTACTGCTATGCTCGGCACACTATTTTATTCTCCCACCATGCCCTAGTGGATGGTAGGGCATGAAAAGTCAGCTCAAAAACAGTGAAAACAGCTGCGCAGTCTGTCACACCAGATGCACCGGGACAGCTGACGGCAGGTAGGGACGGTTGAGTAACAGCCATCATGTGCCACCATGGCTGTGCATGACAGACTGAACATTGTAACACCTACTCCTGCCAACAAGCCCAGACATTTAGAAATATAACAACAGAACAAGTGTAAAAAAAAACTAAATACTAACACTTTATAAGGCCATGACAAATTATGTCCTACCTGCCATCTTGAAAACTTGCTGTAACTTCCAGCTGGTGTTCTTAGTTCTGGTGGTGCTTGTATAAATTATGGAAAGGCCTGTTTGAAAATGAGATAGATAGTAAAAACCTCTTAAAAACCTAAACCATGAATAAACATCCTAGCCTGACAGCTCTCCCTTATTATTCCCTTCCTCCATATCGGTCTCATTTCCACCTCCATATCTTTCTCATTGTTCTCTAACTGCACCCTATCTCCATACTCTATCACTCTGCCCACCCACTATATAGCTGTCTCATCACCCAGAACACCTCTTTACAGTTCCTGTATTACATCCGCTGTATCTGTGTGAGTGAGCCCCCTTCTCTCTATATTTGTCTCATCGCCACCTCCATATCTGTTATCTGTCACTGTACTGCCATAGTTTTCTCATTGCCACCTCCATTGCAGTCTCATTACCGGAATCCGCCTCCCTTCACATCTCATTTCCCCCCCCCCCCCCATAGCAGTCCTAATGCCTCATATACACCCTCACATGTCCTCTTTACCCCACCTTCCATACCAATTCCAGTGCTCCCTTAGCACCCCCTCTCTTTAAATCTGCTATACAGATGGAACCACTGTCTTCTATCCCTATAATAGGATTAAGTGAGTAATTGGATTACTCTGCAAATCCCCTACTCTATTGTTCTTTGTATTGTATTGTAGCTGAGAACAATAGGATAGCCATGGCTAGCCATGCTGAGCCATGGCCTAAGGAAGATAGATGAGATGGGCTCCTACTGTACCTCTCCACACACTTTATTGAAAACAGTGCCATTGCCATCACCCACCAATCCCTCCCTACATACAGTGCCGGACTGGGGCATGAAGGGCCCACCAGGGAAATGCACTCACAGGGGCCTACCAAGGGGCATGGTCTTTTTGAAGGGGTGTAGTTACCTGACCAGAGATGAGTGGCTATACACTATTCCATTTTGGGCCAATTTCATGCGATTTCGGCACTTTGGGACAATAATCGGGCGAAATTGGCCCAAAATCGCAGGTGTGTGACATCTGATAGGTAAATCCCCCACCCTGATAATAATGCACATACAGTAGGTCCCACAGGTAATAATACAGCAAATACCCCCCCCAGATAATACAGCACATAGGTCCTCCACACCAGTGCTAGGGTGTCTGGCGCCCTCCTACAAACTATAAATTTTGCGCCCTTTCACATTGCCATTGCAACAAGCTGCAGCTCGATTGTGGGAGCGTATGCAACATGCCATCCTATGGAGGATCTCGGGTGCATGTACATGTATGCATACACCATCTCAGTGCTGTGTCCGCAAAATGTTGCAGGCACTAAAGGTGCCCATACATGCTGCGAGAATCGCATACGTTATGGGCTCGATCGCATCGCACGGCATGCATGCAATGTGTATGCGATGCGATCTGAAAGCAGTACAAAAAGTATGTGCAGCACATACTTTTTTTACTGTGCGATGCCCGCAGGAGCGCACATCACATCGCACGCTGCTATTGCAGCGTGTATGGCCACACATAACCCAAGCCATTATTTAAAAAATGTCTCAATTAAAATAAAAAAATCTACAATTATTACAAAATTTGTTAAAAACATGTATAATAAAAGACTCACTGTTCTTTTGAGGAAGAGGGGGCAGGTCGCAAGAGGAGGACAGTGTGTGTGGGTGCGGTGCAGGGAGCTGCTCAGCCTCTCCATACTGCCGCCTGCTGTCAGACAGGCACTGCAGGCGGCGTGCAGGCTGTGTGCACTCGCGGTGCAGGGAGAAGCTGTTTATACTGCCACCCGCCCGCTGTCAGACAGGCGCTGTGGGCGGCATGCAGGAGGCAGTGACAGTGAGGGCTGAGGCAGCTTTAGCAGAGCAGGGAGGGATACGGCGCCTTTTCAGCAAGGCGCCTCCCTGCTTTGCAGGAGCTGCTGAGTGGGTAGCGCCGACCCTGCTCCACACACAGATAATAGTACAGCACATAGGTCGTCCCCCCCTATATAATATAGCATATTGGTCCTCCCGCACCTGTATACATGATCCTGTATACCATCATAACATCACCTGTATACATGTATATAACAGCATTACAGCACCTGTATACATGTACCTGTATACCAGCATCTGTATACATGAACCTGTATGATTCATTGGTCCTCCCCACCCACAGATTAGTAAAGCACATAGCCCCCCATATAAAGCAGCACATAGGTCCTCCCCAACCAGATAGTATGGCACATAGGTCCCCCCCCCCCCCACACACACAATACAGCACATACCCGGTTAAAAATTTAAAATAGCACATGGTTAGTTACCTACCAGATTGCAGAGGGGAGGCCAAAAGCACCTCACTCTCCACCAGCCAGGAGGAGACCTCTCGGGACTACTTCTCCCCCCCCCCCAGCCCCAGAGGCATCCTGCAGCCGAGGGAGGCGGTGACCGTGCGAGCGGGGATCTGTGGTTGGGGACCTTCGTATGCAGCCTCCCATGTGCTGCTCCAGCAGGCTCACTGCTATGTTTTGTGTTCATGCCAGGGGCAGAAGTCTGGAAGGCAATGGAGTCATCTGCCGCCGGGCTCCTGCTCCCAAGGGGGCACCTCTCCTCCCCTGCTAGTTTAAATCAGTTAATTGAAGGCCATCGATATCCCTTCTGTAGCTGAGTTCTGAAAAATATATGTGTTCTCTCACTCTCTATATTTGTGTGTGTGTGTGTGTGTGTGTGTGTGTATAAAACACATATACTTCAGAACAGACAAATATTATATAAGGTTGTGTGTGTGGTGGGAGGGGGGGCACCAATACAGTATATATCTTGCCTCCGGGCAACTGGGACGAACTTACGCCACTGGTTCATGCCACTGTCTGCTTGTATTATTTAAATTTCAGAGAGTATGAATGTGTGGGTACATATGCACAGTGAATTAATTAAATTAAAATTAATATGATTGCCATATCTACTACAGACCCATGGTTCCAGAGCCCTATCCAATTTGATGCCCTAGGCAAGATTTTTTTGGTGCCTCCTAGCAGATGATACCACAACTAAACTTAAGATGCCCATACACTTATCGATTTGGGACGATTTCACCTGATCCCGACGGATCGGGCTGGGAAATCAGCCCAAATCGGATGTATTTGATTTTCCATCCAACACGATGCATGGTCCCATGCGCATTGGGTCATATCCTACAAATTTAACCTGCTGCACATTGCGGGAGCTTTTTAGCACCCACAATGTATTGGTCCGATCCGTAGGTGTGTTAAAGCACCACTGGCACACACCTATGTACGGGGGCGGGCAGCGGAGGGGTCCAGCCTGTGCTGACGCCTGGGGGTGACTGTTTAGCGGTTGTAGGTTATGCTGTGGGGAGGGTACGGTTAGACGATTTGAAAGGGAGGTGAGGCTGAGGGGTGGGGGTTGGTTTAGGTAGCTGGTTATGAGGGTTGGGCACTAGCGGGGAGGGTTAGTGTTAGGGTGTGTGGGTAGAGCGTATTAGGGAGCGCATCAGTGAGCTAGAGCATCAGTGTGATATACTGTAGCACCGGACACAGAATAAGGGAGTGCTCAGTGTGACAGAGCGCAGGCCACAGGGTAAGGGAGTGTGATAGAGCACAGGTCGCAGTAGCGGTGCAAAAAATATATATTTTGTGTCACATAAATGGAATATTTGACACACAAATATAAGATTTTTGCATCAGTTCCCAGGTGCCCCTGCATTCGTCTTGCCGGGCACGCGGGTTGGCTGCACAGAGACAACACCTCATCAAGTGGTACGGGCACCCGGACCTACTCAGCCTACCGAGTGTTACAAAACATAATGATCCCACATGATCGCATGTTCACATGCAATATATGGGGAAACAAAACCCCTCTGTCAAATGTACCATTTCGATCTGTGCATTTGACAAACAGAACCATAAAAACGCATATAATAACTAGGTCTAAGAAGTCCATTGACCCCACTGTCACCCCAGAGATGTTATCTACTACCTCAGAGTGACAGCTACTGTTCAGAGTGAAAAATACCAATACCAGATAAATAAAATATATTATAAACAAGATACATATATGTGTGTGTATAATATCTTATATAATTCATATATATGAATTATATAAGATATATATATATATATATATGTGTGTGTATGTATCATAGATTTCCCACAGGGAGCTTACTGATCTGTGCTGCTTCTGGGGTCGAGTTCCATGACTACCTGGGTGATAGGTCACAGGGACTCAGACAGTTAGATATTCTGCACACTGCAGCCAGGACTTTAGTGAGTGGGAGAATAGTACGAAACTAGGAAAGTGCAATGATGCAAATTCTGTTCCCCACGGCCACACCAGAATGCCTTGCTTAATAATGTTGCGTGGCCCCTCTGCATTCTGGGGGAGTGGAGGACTGCTGTCGTAGCAGAGGAGGAGGGGATAGACAGCAAAGCAGAGGAGAGGGTCGTCAGCAGAGCGCTCTTACCATCTTATCCCTGCCTGTAGCTGCTCTGAATCCAGAAGGAGCTATCTGCCTCTTCCCCATTCCGATGCCCCTGGCGGCACTGGCAAACAGCTGCCCATCTGAACACCACTGTTAAAGGAGGCTGGCGCCTAGGCATAGGCTGATGCCCCAGGCAATTGCCTAGTTTGCCTAGGCCTAGCTCTGCATGGTACCATAAAGATTGTGCGAATGCTATAGTGGGATTGACATGAACTGTATGTGACTCATAATCAGGACAAAGTATAAGTTCAAATGCTGCCAAATCTAGCAATGTTTAGCGAACCGCGCACACATTGCGATCTGTACATGTATTTTTGGAAACCCACAGAACATGCAATTCAGAGTTTGACACATCTCTGTCTTTTCACTGCAGACACTGAATTGGCATTACTGGGTTCATCGGGGAGGATGAGTATACTTTGTGGTGCTAAATAAAATAAATGGTGGTAAATTAAAGATAATGTCTTCTGGGCTTGACCATAATTTGAGTACTTTTAGAGGGAAACAGATAGTCATCGCTCAAGTCTCAGGACTTAAGCAGCCCATACACGCTGCTATAAGGGTGTGCTTTCCGTGCTGTACTAGCACGGATCACATTGCATTGCGTGTGCATGCGTTGTGCATGCAATGCGATGCAATGTGATGAAACCTAAGTACAAAAAGTATGTGCAAGCACATACTTTTTGTACTGTGCGATGAGGTACTGCGGGAGAGCGCACCTCAAAGCACACATCGGGAAAGCACACATAGCAGCGTGTATGGGCAGCATTAATCTTGTTTTGTCCCAGTAGTGGCCTAACACCTATATCCACCAACTGTTTCACAACCGTATAGGTACATCTTCAGGCATATTTTCATTGCTGCAAAAAACTATTATAGCTCAGAAAACATACGTGTGACCCAATGTTCCCTCTAATTTTACGAAGGCTGTGTGCGGCTAAAGATTTTGGCTGTGCAACCTTGGAAGGAAATTTACATTTTTGTGCGTCACATATATAACTGGAAAATGACGTTCAGCATTTGTGTTAACTTTACTTCAAAATGATATTAAACATTTAAACATTCAAAACACAGCACACAATGTAGTTAATGGGTGAAACACACATTAATTGAGTCCACAACTGCAAAAAGGGACCACTGCTGCTTTGTGCACTCGGTTGTAATGTCTGTGCGCATGCTCGTCGAGGTGTGTGCATGCGCACAGCTTAGAGGGAACACTGGTGTGACCAATGGAAGGGATGCCAGTGATTAGAATACCAATATCCTGGTGCAGGGAAACTGTAAGTAAGCTCAGTAAGTATACTTACCAAATTTATATATGTGCCAGTAGGATGGCTAATCCCGGGAAAGGGATCAGCAGGATATTTTTTTATGTAAATTGAAACTGTTATTGTTGCTGAATCAGCACAGGTGCACCTAGTTCCTCATTATGAGATGGGTATATAAACCCTCAACTACTGCTCAGCAAATTTCCTTTGATAAAGCTGCACCTAGTTGTAGCGAAACGCGTCAGGCACCTTTACGCCAGCCACTTACCTGCTGATCTGCCAAATTGGACCCACACCAGCGGCCACCGGAGTGCTATTTCCACATTTAAACACTGCATGTATGGAAACCCTGGGGAATTCCCCCATTGCCAATTGATGGACTCTGCGGATACGCAATCCTAAAACGGAATAATCCTCATTTGGACTACCACTGCGGTAACTATTTACACCTCCACAATAACAAGCAGACTGTTTGCTTTCCGGATACAATTAGGCGGCACAATAGGAATGGATCCCTCTATGTAGGCAGTCAATTATTTGCAGATGCTGGTGCTCATGTTGTTTTAACTTGTTTGTGTACATTTATCTATATTAAATTTCATTATTTTAATATTGCTAGCGCTACTATTTTTTCTGTATATTTTTTTTGTCTTCTTCTAAGGGACTCTCAATCCCTTGTTTAGTAGCAGATTCACATCACATCCCACTACAGCATTTGTGTTGTTTGACAACCATTCTTGTTTCCTTCATACTGGGATTTGGCCATAAAATTGCCAGGATTTCAATCCTGTGATTGGAGTTTCCAATCCTGGGATTATGGGATTAGACTGCGAGAAACCTAAAATCACGCATGAAGGAGGCCAATCCTGGGATCACAAGATTTCCAGGATTGAGCATTTTTCAATCACAGGATTGAAAGAGATGCCCTGGGATTGGCATCCCTAGTAGTACAGGACTGGAGACCATACCAGAAAGAGCCTAGCCCAGATGGCAGATAACCCTCCCCCATCTGCTCTGTATGTTGTTCACACTCCAAGAATAGCAGGTTGTTCCTGTTCTAAGCCCAGCACTAGATGAGCTTCTTTACCCAGTGCAACTCTATCCTAGTGCAGTGCTGCACCAAGTCCACCCATAAGCAACTGGCAGAGGATTACAAAAAAAAAAAAAAAATATACAGGAATTCTGGCGCTATCAGAGATTATGCAGCTAAGGAACAGGTGAAATTGTTTTTTGTCAATCACCAATAGAAGTAGTACTGTAAAAAAGATATCACACAGTGCCCATAAGTGCTATCTCCGTTAACAAGTGATAAGTGACATCCTATGATAGAGATGGAATATGATACATAACTTATAGAAACATAGATGACTGCTGCTTCCAAAGTTCCAAATGAATAACACTTGTATCAAATATGAAAAAGATCTCTCCAAAAGATCCCAATGACGGGATTGTTGGAGGACAAAAGCAATAATATAGTGTAGTATTTCTAGACCAGGGGATGCTTTTATTTATTAGATGCACTCACAATTCACCGATCAAATCAAGGCACATCAAGTATCCCTCAAGGTTTAAGGCAGCTGGGCTTATTCCATATAGATTCTAGTGACCATAGGAATCAAATCCAAACCTAAAATAACAAATCTCCAAACCCTCCAAATTTATTGATGGGTGTAACGGAGATCAAGCAAGAAAAATACCATTAGTGCAGTATGTAATTGCAAGTATTTATTTACAAGAAGCACTCACAAGATAAAAATGGTAAAAACAGCATTGACAAGTCACACCAGGCAAAACTGCTGGGCTAGTTTCACGTACGATCTCTCACCCAAGATGGTTCATAGGGGCTGTAAAATCCAGGCGCCGGCACAAGGATCCAGTGGATGGCACAGGGAGCAGAAGAGCAGCAGTTGAACGGTGGACAGTCCACACACACTTAACGCGTTTCGGACTCCTGTCCTTCGTCGGAAGTGTGTGAATAGTTGTAGGTGACACGTATTTAAACCCCCTTTCGTTAGTACAGAGTGATTGCATCTGTCCGCAATCAATCACGTGGTTCCCCGTCGACCAATGAGGAGTCTCCGTGGTGACGCTGCCGTCTGAGATGCCGGAAGCAGGTAAATCGTCACTTCCGGAAGTGACGTCCTGCGTTCCATTTGCGTTCCAGCATAGTAGTCATTGGCGGTTATTACCTGTGTGCAACCAGGAAGTTCTTTAATGTCTCACCACTTGGTCAATTATAAGTTCATTCAGACGGGGTTTTCTAAATAGAAATGTGCAAAAAACGCAATAATACATAAAAGGGGGCATATAATGATAAAACAGTAATAAAATAACAGTAAAAAGGCTAAAACACGAGCAAATGAATAATTTAAGTTAAAAAGCATTTAAGTTCAAAGTCACTGTTTAAGCCTTTTGGGATGAGAGTTTTTAATTCATAAATCCATTTCATTTCAGCCTGAGACAGGCGCTTCTCTAAATCCCGGCTTCTAACTTTTGGCAACAACTGTTGAATAGCAGCAAAGTTAATAATGGCACATTCATTCTTATTATGAATGGCTTTAAAATGTGCCGACACAGAATGTGTGTCGACACCTTTCCTGATATTGTAAATATGCTCGGCCCACCTGGTTTTGGCATTCCTGGTGGTCTTACCTATATAAATTAAATGACACGAGCATTCAAGAAAATAAATAACATTCCTAGAATTACACGTGGTGAATTCATTGATAGGATAAATGATACCATTAACCCCTTCCCGACATTTGACGTATAGATACGTCATGGCCGGGATGTACTTCCCGACACATGACGTATATATACGTCATGACTTTAAACTGTCACCGCGTCTAGGGACGCGGTGACAGAGGGACGATGTCTGCTGTCCCTGACAGCAGACATGTCCCAGCATGCCCAGGAGGGGCGGCGATGCCTCCCCCCCGTCGGCGATCGCTGCGATTGGCTGTTCAATGTAAACAACCAGTCGCAGCGTTTTCCTGTGTTACCGGCGAATCAGACGCTCGGTAACACAGGTGTCAATCACCGCCGGGTGTGAGGGGGTGTGAGGGGGTCACCGGTGATGACCACACCTCACCCCACCTGCCCCCAAGGCTGTGATTGGTCCGTCGGACCGACGGACCAATCACAGCCATGGAGCGTGATTTAAACTAACGGTGACTGCGCTGCAGACGCCATTCCGGTCTGGAATTGCGTGCAGAGCGGTCACCGTGCCAATCTGTCGTGATATACTGACCTGATCCTTGCTGATACTTACCTGATCACCGCTGGTAGCGTGCTGCCAGCAGCTGGATGCTTCCTGGATCTTGTCACTTCCTGTGTGCTGTTGTTGCAGTGTCATAGAGTGACAGATAGTGAGAGATAGTGACAGAGAGTGATAGAGAGTGCTATATTTTGTGTCTGCTGCACCCCCTTTTGTGCTGATCAGTATATCTATGCTGATCAGCAACTTTTTGGGGGTGCAGGGGTTATTTTTTTTATATATATACCTGTCAGTTGCACCAAAGCTTGTGCTGCCTGTGCAACTGACTGCTGCCCCCCCTGCTGCCCCCCCTTTTGTGCTGATCAGTATAAATTAACTGATCAGCAACATTTTGGGGGTCCAGGGTTTTTTTTTTTATATATACCCTGTCAGGTTGCACCCACAGTTGTATGCCTGCTGCCCCTCACTGCTAATCAGTGTTGCATCACTGCATCACTGATCTGCAGGTTTTTTTTTTGGAGAGTGCAGTGGGGTTTTGTTTTTACACCCACGTTGCTTTTGTGGGTGTCCTGTGGCCGCTGAGCGCTGATCAGTGACGTACATCACTGAACAGCATTTTTGGCACAGGGTTGATATAATTTTTTTTCTGCAGTTTTTTTAAATTGTTTTTTTTTTGGAGAGTGCTGTGGTTTATTTTTATTTAATTGTTTTTACACCCACGTTGCTTTTGTGGGTGTCCTGTGGCCGCTGAGCGCTGATCAGTGCCGTACATCACTGAACAGCATTTTTGGCACAGGGTTGATATAATTTTTTTTTTTTTGGATCAAATTCCTGTTGCCTTTGAGCGCTGTTCAGTGACGGACGTTACTGACCAACATCTGTGCTCAATTTTTGGCGCAGGACCTTTTTTTTTTTTATTGGGATCAAATTCCTGTATAAAGTATTTTTTTTTCTGCACTACATACACACTACACACTACATACCCCCCGTGTTGAAATAAAGTTTGTACCCCCCCTACACTATACACGTGTTGAAACATTACACTTACAGAAACACAAAAATAAAAATGTCATCCCAAATGTCATCCCAAATGTCATCCCAGTCATCCAGAATGATGTATTCAGCGGAGGAGGCATATGCCATGCTTGCCTCTGACTCTGACACAGCCAGTGATGCAAGCGGGGAATTTGAAGGATTCGTCTTAAGCTCCTCTTCCTCCTCTAGTGATGAGGGACCCCCTCAAAGACGCCCCCGTAGAGCAGCTGAGACCCCCCCCCCAATGATTGATCTCGTATGGACCCCACCACCAGACAATTTTGAGCCCCAGGTTCCTGAGTTTTTGGCCATCCCAGGAATCCAATTTGATTCAACAGGTCTCAGAGAAATTGACTTTTTCAAATTATTTTTCTCTGATGATTTTATAAATTTAATGGTGGACCAAAGTAATTTATATGCCCAGCAGTTTATTGCTCAAAACCCCACGTCATCATTTGCTAGGTGGACCCCTGTAGATGCAGTAGAGATGATGACGTTTTGGGGTCTGGTGTTACATATGGGCATAGTAAAAAAGCCAGAAATTAGGCAATATTGGAGTACAGATGTTCTGTACAGCACCCCACTTTACCGTATGGCCATGACTCGGACTCGTTTTGAGATAATCCTTAAATTTTTACATTACACCGATAATGCACAGTGCCCACCCAGAGATGATCCCACCTTTGACCGGCTATTCAAAGTCAGGCCGGTCATTGATCATTTCAGTGCCAAATTTGCAGAGATGTACATCCCTGAAAAATTTATTTGTATCGACGAGTCCCTTATACATTTTAAAGGAAGGGTTAAATTCCGCCAGTACCATCCCAATAAGAGGGCAAGGTATGGCATAAAAATGTATAAGCTGTGTGAAAGCACCTCAGGGTACACCCACAGGTTTAGGGTATATGAAGGGAAGGACTCAAGAATTGAACCGCCAGAATGCCCCCCCTCCCTCGTAGGTGTTAGTGGAAAAATTGTCTGGGATTTAGTGCACCCCTTCCTGGATAAAGGTTATCACCTCTATGTGGATAACTTTTACACTAGCATCCCCCTGTTTAAGGCCCTTGATTCAAGAGGTACAGCAGCTTGCGGTACTGTGCGCAAGAACCAAAGAGGCCTCCCAAAAACGCACATTGCCCAAGTACTGAGAAGGGGTGAAAGCAGGGCACAATCCACCGAAAATATGTTGTTGGTCAAATATAAGGACAAGAGGGATGTCCTTATACTGACAACAATTCATGGAGACAGTACCACCTCCGTCCCTGTACGAGGTACCAGTACCCACACCTCAAAACCTAATTGTATCCTAGATTACAATAAGTACATGGGCGGAGTGGATCTTTCAGATCAGGTACTGAAGCCGTACAGTCCCCTGCGGAAAACAAAAATCTGGTACAAGAAGCTGGCCGTGTATATCATCCAGATGGCACTGTATAACGCTTACGTGCTATTCCGTTCTACCAGCCAGAGGGGGACATTTATGCACTTTCAAGAGGAAGTCATAAAGGGCCTAATATTTGGGAACCAGCAGGCAGAGGGCCCCAGTACTTCTAGTACTGGCCCCCGTATTGTACCAGGGCAGCATTTTCCTAACGAAATCCCCTCCACTGCAAAAAAGGGCAGGACACAAAAAAGGTGCAAAGTTTGCTATAAAAAGGGAATAAGAAAGGATACTATTTTCCACTGTGAAACTTGCCCCGACAAACCCGGCCTATGTATAAAGGAGTGTTTTAAAATATACCACACATCTATGGATTATTAGGTTCATCATTTCACCGTGCTTCGGGGGTCTTGCTAATGCCACATAGCACCCACCATTCATTCCACCAGAATCCAAAAATCACTCCTTCCCTTCTGAGTCCTGCCATGCACCCAACTGGTATTTTTTGGTCACATATGAGGCATTGCCGTATTCGGGAGAAATTGGGGCACAGATTTTGGGGTGCTTTGTCTCCTTCATTCCTTGTAAAAATGAAAAATTTTGAGCCAGAACTGCATTTTTGTGTAAAAAATGTAATTTTTCATTTTCACTGCCCAGTTGTACCACAATTGGTGAAACCCCTGGGGGTTTGAAATGTACACTATACCCCTAGATGAATTCCCTGAGGGGTGTAGTTTGCAAAATGGGGTCACTTGTGGGGGGGTTCCACTGTATTGGTGCTTCGGGGGTCTTGCTAATGCGACATAGCACCCACCAACATTCCACCAGAATCTGAGCTGCAAAATCCAAAAATCACTCCTTCCCTTCTGAGTCCTGCCATGCACCCAAATGGTATTTTTTGGTCACATGTGAGGCATTGCCGTACTCGGGAGAAATTGGGGCACAGATTTTGAGGGTGCTTTGTCTCCTTCATTCCTTGTGAAAATGAAAAATTTTGAGCCAGAACTGCATTTTTGTGTAAAAAATTAAATTTTTCATTTTCACTGCCCAGTTGTACCACAATTGGTGAAACCCCTGGGGGTTTGAAATGTACACTATACCCCTAGATGAATTCCCTGAGGGGTGTAGTTTGCAAAATGGGGTCACTTGTGGGGGGGTTCCACTGTATTGGTGCTTCGGGGGTCTTGCTAATGCGACATAGCACCCACCAACATTCCACCAGAATCTGAGCTGCAAAATCCAAAAATCACTCCTTCCCTTCTGAGTCCTGCCATGCACCCAAATGGTATTTTTTGGTCACATGTGAGGCATTGCCGTACTCGGGAGAAATTGGGGCACAGATTTTGGGGTGCTTTGTCTCCTTCATTCCTTGTGAAAATGAAAAATTTTGAGCCAGAACTGCATTTTTGTGTAAAAAATGTAATTTTTCATTTTCACAGCCCAGTTGTACCAAAATTGGTGAAACCCCTGGGGGTTTGAAATGTACACTATACCCCTAGATGAATTCCCTGAGGGGTGTAGTTTGCAAAATGGGGTCACTTGTGGGGGGGTTCCACTGTATTGGTGCTTCGGGGGTCTTGCTAATGCGACATAGCACCCACCAACATTCCACCAGAATCTGAGCTGCAAAATCCAAAAATCACTCCTTCCCTTCTGAGTCCTGCCATGCACCCAAATGGTATTTTTTGGTCACATGTGAGGCATTGCCGTACTCGGGAGAAATTGGGGCACAGATTTTGGGGTGCTTTTTCTCCTTCATACCTTATGAAAATGAAAAATTTTGAGCCAGAACTGCATTTTTGTGTAAAAAAATGTAATTTTTCATTTGCACAGCCCAGTTGTATCAAAATTGGTGAAACCCCTGGGGGTTTGAAATGTACACTATACCCCTAGATGAATTCCCTGAGGGGTGTAGTTTGCAAAATGGGATCAGTTGTGGGGGGGTTCCACTGTATTGGTGCTTCGGGGGTCTTGCTAATGCGACATAGCACCCACCAACATTCCACCAGAATCTGAGCTGCAAAATCCAAAAATCACTCCTTCCCTTCTGAGTCCTGCCATGCACCCAAATGGTATTTTTTGGTCACATGTGAGGCATTGCCGTACTCAGGAGAAATTGGGGCACAGATTTTGGGGTGCTTTGTCTCCTTCATTCCTTGTGAAAATGAAAAATTTTGAGCCAGAACTGCATTTTTGTGTAAAAAATTTAATTTTTCATTTTCACTGCCCAGTTGTACCACAATTGGTGAAACCCCTGGGGGTTTGAAATGTACACTATACCCCTAGATGAATTCCCTGAGGGGTGTAGTTTGCAAAATGGGGTCACTTGTGGGGGGGTTCCTAACTTTTAGCATCTTATGGTGCCTAGAAACCTACATGGTGCATAAAAATAATCTCATAAAAAGGAGGCTCCAAAATCAAGTAGGTGCTCCTTCTATTATGAAGCCTGTGGTTTGGTCAACGTGCACACTAGGGTCACATATAGGATATTTATGAAAACAAAAGAATTGGGGGAATCAATTTTTAGTCACATTTCTCTAGTAAAATCTACTGTGTTCCTTAGAAAAATGTATTAAAATTGAAAATCTGCAAAAAAAATGAAGTTTTGAAATTTCACCTACACTTTGTTTTAATTCCTGTGAAACACCTAAAGGGTTAACAAACTTCCAAAATGCTGTTTTGAATACTGTGAGGGGTGCAGTTTTTGAAATGGCATCATTTATGGGGGTGTCTCACATACAAGTCCCTCAAAGTCACATCAGAACTGAACTGGTCCCTAAAAAAATCAGTGTTTGAAATTTTCTTGAAAATTTGAGAATTTGCTATTCATATTTTAAGCCTCCTAGTGTCCAAAAAAATTAAAAGGAGGTTGAAATAATGATGGAAACATAAAGTAGACATATGGTCTATGTTAGTTATTAACTATTTTGAGTGGTATGATTATTTGTCTCACAAGCAGAAAATTTAACATTTTGAAAATTGCTAAAAAATTTTACGACATTTTGGTATTTTTCACAAAAAAACACAGACTGTATCGACCCAAATTTACCACTAATTTGAAGTACAATGTGTCACGAGAAAACAATCTCAAAATCACTGGGATAAGTAAAAGCAAAAAAAAGTTATCCCCACTTAAGTGATACATGTCAGATTTGAAAAAAAGGGCTCTGTCAGGAAGGCAAAAACAGGCTGCGGCGGGAAGGGGTTAACAGTAAAATTAATCATTTTGCTCGATGTGCTTTTTACTGTTTTACAAATCAAGCAAGAACCACAGCGGTGAAAGCCCTTGGTCCGAATGCTTTGTCGTGTTTCTGGTTCTATACCGCTGTGTACAAGTTTGTCTTTAAGCGATGGTGCCTTTTTGTATATAAAAGAGGGGTGTTGGGGTATGACCATGGATAAAATGGGATCTTGTAATAAAATTTTCCAATTTGTTTTAAAAACTCTTTCGATATCTTTAAAATTCGAGCTAAAACGAGAAATGAATGCCCACTGAGTTTTCTCTCCCGAGGTTTTCTTCTCCTTAACTTTTAGGAGTTCACTTCTGTTTATTGTGTTTATACGGGTTTTAGCTTTTTCTAAACTATCCTTTTTGTATCCTTTAGTTTGTAGTCTAGAGGAGACCTCCTCAATTTGTTGGTCACACACAACTGCTGTGCTACAATTTCTTTTAATGCGTGTGAACTGGCTGAAGGGGATCCCCTCTAACCAGTTATGATGATGCATGCTGGTTCTTTCAATGAAACTGTTCGAGTCAGTTTCCTTTCTGAATGTCTTAGTTTCTAACTTACCATCTACTACATAGATTTATAAGTCCAGAAAGGAGATTTTTTACTGACTCTTACAAAAGGTTAATCTTATAGACATGTCATTAAGATTTAAGTTATTACAAAAAGTGTCTAGTGCATTTGAGTCTTTGTCCCAAAAAAATAAAATGTCATCGATAAATCTTTGCCAGGATACCAGGCCCTCCCCCAGAATGCCGCCCTGCCAAATCTGATGTTCTTCCCAATAGGCCATAAATAGGTTGGCATAACTGGGGGCAAACCTGGTACCCATGGCTGTCCCAATCACCTGTAGATAAAAGGCACCATCGAAGATAAAATAATTATTTGTTAAAATAATTTTAATACCATCTAAAATAAATTGTTTTAATGAGGTTTGGAAGTTGTTTTTTTTTCTAGGAAATAAGCAACAGCGGTTAAGCCTTGCTCCATATTTATTATAGTATACAGAGTGCTCACATCTGCACTACACATGAACATTCCATCTTCCCATTTTAGACTGTTAATTTTCCTTAAAACGTCACCAGTGTCTTGGAGAAAAGCTTTGGTTTCTTGTACTAGTGGCTGCAAATAAAAATCAATAAGGGCTGACAAATTAGATGTTAAGCTGTTGCAGCCAGAAACAATTGGGCGACCTGGTGGTTGTGCTGGATTTTTATGCACTTTTGGCAGTACATATATAGTCGGTATTCATGGATTTTTTATGGTTAAGAACTCAAGTTCTTTCTTTGTTATATTATATATTATATTATATTATTATATAAAAATCCAGCACAACCACCAGGTCGCCCAATTGTTTCTGGCTGCAACAGCTTAACATCTAATTTGTCAGCCCTTATTGATTTTTATTTGCAGCCACTAGTACAAGAAACCAAAGCTTTTCTCCAAGACACTGGTGACGTTTTAAGGAAAATTAACAGTCTAAAATGGGAAGATGGAATGTTCATGTGTAGTGCAGATGTGAGCACTCTGTATACTATAATAAATATGAAGCAAGGCTTAACCGCTGTTGCTTATTTCCTAGAAAAAAACAACTTCCAAACCTCGTTAAAACAATTTTAGATGGTATTAAAATTATTTTAACAAATAATTATTTTATCTTCGATGGTGCCTTTTATCTACAGGTGATTGGGACAGCCATGGGTACCAGGTTTGCCCCCAGTTATGCCAACCTATTTATGGCCTATTGGGAAGAACATCAGATTTGGCAGGGCGGCATTCTGGGGGCGGGCCTGGTATCCTGGCAAAGATTTATCGATGACATTTTATTTTTTTGGGACAAAGACTCAAATGCACTAGACACTTTTTGTAATAACTTAAATCTTAATGACATGTCTATTAGATTAACCTTTTGTAAGAGTCAGGAAAAAATCTCCTTTCTGGACTTATCAATCTATGTAGTAGATGGTAAGTTAGAAACTAAGACATTCAGAAAGGAAACTGACTCGAACAGTTTCATTGAAAGAACCAGCATGCATCATCATAACTGGTTAGAGGGGATCCCCTTCAGCCAGTTCACACGCATTAAAAGAAATTGTAGCACAGCAGTTGTGTGTGACCAACAAATTGAGGAGGTCTCCTCTAGACTACAAACTAAAGGATACAAAAAGGATAGTTTAGAAAAAGCTAAAACCCGTATAAACACAATAAACAGAAGTGAACTCCTAAAAGTTAAGGAGAAGAAAACCTCGGCAGAGAAAACTCAGTGGGCATTCATTTCTCGTTTTAGCTCGAATTTTAAAGATATCGAAAGAGTTTTTAAAACAAATTGGAAAATTTTATTACAAGATCCCATTTTATCCATGGTCATACCCCAACACCCCTCTTTTATATACAAAAAGGCACCATCGCTTAAAGACAAACTTGTACACAGCGGTATAGAACCAGAAACACGACAAAGCATTCGGACCAAGGGCTTTCACCGCTGTGGTTCTTGCTTGATTTGTAAAACAGCAAAAAGCACATCGAGCAAAATGATTAATTTTACTGTTAATGGTATCATTTATCCTATCAATGAATTCACCACGTGTAATTCTAGGAATGTTATTTATTTTCTTGAATGCTCGTGTCATTTAATTTATATAGGTAAGACCACCAGGAATGCCAAAACCAGGTGGGCCGAGCATATTTACAATATCAGGAAAGGTGTCGACACACATTCTGTGTCGGCACATTTTAAAGCCATTCATAATAAGAATGAATGTGCCATTATTAACTTTGCTGCTATTCAACAGTTGTTGCCAAAAGTTAGAAGCCGGGATTTAGAGAAGCGCCTGTCTCAGGCTGAAATGAAATGGATTTATGAATTAAAAACTCTCATCCCAAAAGGCTTAAACAGTGACTTTGAACTTAAATGCTTTTTAACTTAAATTATTCATTTGCTCGTGTTTTAGCCTTTTTACTGTTATATAATTACTGTTTTATCATTATATGCCCCCTTTTATGTATTATTGCGTTTTTTGCACATTTCTATTTAGAAAACCCCATCTGAATGAACTTAAAATTGACCAAGTGGTGAGACATTAAAGAACTTCCTGGTTGCACACAGGAAATAGCCGCCAATGACTACTATGCTGGAACGCAAATGGAACGCAGGACGTCACTTCCGGAAGTGACGATTTACCTGCTTCCGGCATCTCAGACGGCAGCGTCACCACGGAGACTCCTCATTGGTCGACGGGGAACCACGTGATTGATTGCGGACAGATGCAATCACTCTGTACTAACGAAAGGGGGTTTAAATACGTGTCACCTACAACTATTCACACACTTCCGACGAAGGACAGGAGTCCGAAACGCGTTAAGTGTGTGTGGACTGTCCACCGTTCAACTGCTGCTCTTCTGCTCCCTGTGCCATCCACTGGATCCTTGTGCCGGCGCCTGGATTTTACAGCCCCTATGAACCATCTTGGGTGAGAGATCGAACGGGAAACTAGCCCAGCAGTTTTGCCTGGTGTGACTTGTCAATGCTGTTTTTACCATTTTTATCTTGTGAGTGCTTCTTGTAAATAAATACTTTGCTATTGCAATTACATACTGCACCAATGGTATTTTTCTTGCTTGATCTCCGTTACACCCATCAATAAATTTGGAGGGTTTGGAGATTTGTTATTTTAGGTTTGGATTTGATTCCTATGGTCACTAGAATCTATATGGAATAAGCCCAGCTGCCTTACACCTTGAGGGATACTTGATGTGCCTTGATTTGATCAGTGAATTGTGAGTGCATCTAATAAATAAAAGCATCCCCTGGTCTAGAAATACTACACTATATTATTGCTTTTGTCCTCCAACAATCCAGTCATTGGGATCTTTTGGAGAGATCTTTTTCAGATTTGATACAAGTGTCATTCATTTGGAACTTTGGAAGCAGCAGTCATCTATGTTTCTATAAGTTATGTATCATATTCCATCTCTATCATAGGATGTCACTTATCACTTGTTAACGGAGATAGCGCTTATGGGAACTGGCAGAGGATGGCTGAGGGACTGGATGAGGACAGAGAAGAGCAGGAAGAAAAGGGCAGGGCTGGGGAGAAGGAGGCCTCATATCTCAGGTACTTCTGTTCATAAGGCCAGCAGGGAATTAGTGTTACTTTAGATGTTTGGGTTAGGGTATGAGGGTTGGTGTAGCGGTTATAGAATAACGGTTTGTTTAGGTTAAACTATGGAATCAGCAGAGCGTTGGCCGCAAGGTCTTCTGCTTTGTGGCTGAGGTGCTGTTGTTCCTAAACGCTTTTTCTTTCTAATAATATCGCTAACAGTTGACCATGGAATATCCAGCAGGGATGAAATTTCACAAACCTTCTTATTGCAAAGGTGGCATCCTATCACAATACCACGCATGATGTCATTGAGCTCTTCATAACAACCCATTTTGATTCACAATTGTTTTCAAATGGAGACTGCATAGCTAGGATGTTATACACTTGCAGCCATGACAAACACCTGAATTCAATAATTAACAGGTGTGGTCAAAATACTTTTGTCCATATAGAGTGTGTGTGTGTGTGTATATATAAAAATTACAACCATCAAATTACATAACTATGAACAGAAAGTAAAATGTGACTGCTATACTTCTTGTGTGGTAAAGAGTATTGCAATGTACATTGTATACACATATATACATTATACAATATAACTCCCCCCCTCATCTTATGTAAACAATCTTGAAATAACCCTTCAGTCAGTGACTTCTTAACCACCCGACCCTTGTACAACATCACCTTGAGACGCTGTCCATACTCTCTTTCACACTCATACTCCGCATTCATACATAATTTGCACCACCCTAGACTTACCAACATCACACTTTTATACTTCTTTCATACAAAGCATTCAACACCCCTATGTACACCCACCACCATACTGGTGACTGCAGCACCTGCAAGGCCAGTGCACAATACTTAGCACCCTAGGCAAAACATACCTACTGCTGCCCCCCCCCCCCCATTCCCCACTAACCCTGTCCCCAATACCTACCTTTCCAGCAACTCAAGTGAAAGTGTGAATGTGGCATATTAGAACTTAGACAACCACCACCTGTATTAAGTACAATAAGGATGTCTTCCTCATAGACATAATTAATTTTGTGACCCAGTGGTGTTGTCATCCCCATCCCGACCCGGATTTAGGTGTCCAAGTAAGCTGCCTAATGATAGAGCCAGCACTCAGCACTTGTATTCTTAACCTAAGTAAACCGGTATAATAATTTTCAATGCTATCCCACAGCACCAACCAGCTCACAAACATGAGCCAATGTTGTCTTGTGGGTAATCAAGCTCTGATAGAGCATAAAAGACACTGGCTAGAACGTGTTCTTCAGTCACGTCAAATACATTAAAAACGTTTGCAAAATATAGCTCACCTTTTATGATTAATATTTGATATTCAGGGTGTGGAGGGATTAAACAGAGGCTGTCAACATGGGAGAGAGAATAAATTAATAGGTCTAAGTAAATGCAGAAGGAAAATTAATCAGTTTTATTAAAGCAAACACAGATAAGAAAGAAAGGGCAGAGTACAGATGACAAAGAAAATCTATTCCTGGCTCTATTGGCAATTGGCTTACTTACAGAAGTTAATTATCCATAGTGTTATTGGCAATTGGCTTACTTACTGTATTTCAAGCTATATTGGCAATTGGATTTCAGTCATTTGTGAAATGATGGCGTTAGAGCAAAGTAAACTCATGAAATTAAAAAATAAATTAAAAAAACTTGAAATAGGGAGTTTGGAATTAGATTTAAATTCCGTAAACACATAATAACAATCTGCTATAGCCTAATTAGAGTGCTTTAAATGCTTTTGATGCTTAGACCAAATTTTGACTACGGTGCCAAATTAAGTTTGTTTGTACAAACAGTATATTTATTCAATACAAATAAATGTAGATGGACTTATATAAAAGACGGTACTTGTTTCCTAGAACGGCCACAATCGTGAGTGATCGTGGCTCTTAATTAAGGGACACGATCCTCACGATGTGGCCGATTTTTTACACTTTTTTCACTTTGATTGACAGAAATCGGGTCAATCGGTCGGTCGCGACCAATTAAAATCGGCCGCGATGCGACCGACCGATTGACCCGATTTTTCCATAGACTTCAATGTTAAAAAATCTTTTAACATTGAAATCGGGAGGATCTTGTCGGTCTTGTGCCATTATAATGCCACAAGATGAGATGGACTTGATTAAGTCCATCTCACATAGGGAAAAATGTTAAAAAAGGTGAAATGGGCCAATATGACCCATTTCACATTTTTTATGTGCCCGCCATGACCCCACGATAGACGTCAACCCGAAGCGTGGCGAGCGCAGCGAGCCCGCGAGGGGCGGCGGTGCGCGTCCTCCGACCTTTTCATTCCCCTACTATCCACTAGGGCGTGGAGTGAGAATAGAATAGTGTGGCGAGCGCAGCGAGCCACCGAGCCCGAAGCGTGGCGAGCGCAGCGAGCCCCGCGAGGGGACGCGTATACCTGTGAAGTTAGACGCGTCCGCTCGCCACGCTTCGGGCTCGGTGGCTCGCTGCGCTCGCCACACTATTCTATTCTCACTCCACGCCCTAGTGGATAGTAGGGGAATGAAAAGGTCGGAGGACGCGCACCGCCGCCCCTCGCGGGCTCGCTGCGCTCGCCACGCTTCGGGTTGACGTCTATCGTGGGGTCTAGCCCACTTAGTAACATTTGTGGGGGCAATTGAAAATAATCAGGTGAAAAAAAAAAAAATCGGGTGAAAAATCGGTCGATCGGATCGGTCGCATCGTATGCGACCAAATCGCATGCGATGCGATCGATCCGATTTTTTATCTTACGACCACAACGATCTAAATCGTTGTGGCCGTTCTAGGAAACAAGTACCTAAAAGACTACTTCATGTTTGTGACATGCAGTTTTAACCCACAAACCAAGTCAATGGATTGTTGGTAGTTTTTAGAAACCTTTTTAGGGCCAGATGTACTAAGCATGAAAAGTAATAAAATGGAGAGTGATAAACCACCAACCTATAAGCTCCTACCTGTCAAACACAGCCTGTAACATGGCAGTTAGGAGCTGAGTGGCTGGTGGTTTATCACTCCATTTTATTACTTTTCAAGCTTAGTACATCTAGTGCAGTGATGGCTAACCTTGACACTCCAGCTGTTATTGAACTACACATCCCAGCATGCCCTGCTACAGTTGAACTATTTGGCCATGCTAAAACTGATGCAGGGCATGCTGGGATGTGTAGTTCAACAACAGCTGATCTAGCCTTTAGTCTCTTGTTGCATATTATCATTATTCAATTTGATTTATGGGACAGGGATCTACAAGATGTTCAAAACACCATACAGCAATAACAAAATGACATACAAGGAATACCCATAAACACAATTAGAAAAAAACAACAATGGCAAAGAAGGTGTAAGGAAAGGTATCCAGACTTTTGGTTGATAGTAATTAGGTTGACAGTCAATAGGTCAACCACTATTGGTTGACGGTCAAAAGGTCATTTATTTTGTGAACTTTTTTATATTTTACCTCCAACTACTATCAGTCATAACATTGGTCCAATCTGACTTGTTGGAATGAAAATCGATAATGTATGGGAGCAAATAACTATTGGCAGATTCTTTTTACCCAAATTAAGTGTTTGAAAAGGTCTAAGGAACAAAAGGTTTTGAGAAAGACTCTCACCAGTATACTTTTCAGTAGTCCTAGTTGTCATGGACAGTCCTGATATTTTAAAAGGTGGTCAAAACATGATAAAAGCAATCATGGGTTTCGGGATATGTAGAAATAGCTGGGAATTTCAACGTGTTTGAAATTCATTTAAAACACGTTGATTTTACTCTTCGCACTTTGAACTCAGCTTCCCTACAGGAACTTGAAAATGGTTCATAGAGCATATATATCACAGACTCCAAGAAAACATGTTGTGGAAAATGAATCAGGATCTATGCCCAAAATTGAAACAATATACTGCAACATTTATTCATCATTTTTGGGTTTGTAATAAGATACAACGCTTTTGGAATAAGGTACGAGATTTTGGTACTTGTGAGTTATCTGGGCTGCCGATTTTTTGATTGTATGCCTTAAGTTAAGGCATACAATCAGATGCGATGCGATGCGATATCGCATCGCATCGCATCGCATGCGATCATCGGATGCGATGACCCGATTTTTCCATAGGAATCAATGTTAAAATGGACTGAGTCCATTTTAACATGGAATTCAATGGGAAAAAGGGGTCCTTTTCATACCCCTACTATCCAAGTGGGCATGGAGTTGGATATAAACCTGTGGCGAGCGTAGCGAGCCACCGAGCCCGAAGCGTGGCGAGCGAAGCGAGCCCCGCGAGGGGACGGTATTCTGTGTCCCCTCGCGGGGCTCGCTACGCTCGCCACGCTTCGGGCTCGGTGGCTCGCTACGCTCGCCACAGGTTTATATCCAACTCCATGCCCACTTGGATAGTAGGGGTATGAAAAGGACCCCTTTTTCCCATTGAATTCCATGTTAAAATGGACTCAGTCCATTTTAACATTGATTCCTATGGAAAAATCGGGTCATCGCATCGCATCCGATGGTCGCATGCGATGCGATGCGATGTGCCCGATCCGACCCGATTTAGAAATCGGCAGCCCGGATAACTCACAAGTACCAGATTTTATTAGATATACCTTTCACATAAACATACCACTTGATATACTAGCATGTCTTTATGCTGACTTTCAGAACTGTGCACTGCCCTTAGAGGCAAAACGGTCTCCATTACCTTTCCTCACAGTCCTGAGCAAGGTAACTAAGAAAATAATGCTTATTCATTGGATATACCCGACCTCTCCCATTTATCAGAAGTTCATAATCTTATTTTGAAAACACTTTATTTTGATAGATTTTCTTCTCACCCTGTAAATTAAATGAGTGTTATTACATTTTATAAGAAATGGGGTCCTTATATTGAATCACACAAGCCCATCAATTATCAAAGTATTTGATAAAACTGAGTGGTTTCTTTTGACTATTTAAAATTATAATTATGTTTTTACAGATAGAGAATTTCTTATATGTGGAAGTAATTTGGCATTTGTAAAATGGAAATAATTTTACTGTTAAGCTATAGTCTAGGACCTTGATGGCTAACCTTGACACTCTAGCTGTTCTTGAACTACACATCCCAGCATGCTCTGCTTAAGTTTTGCTATTCGGCCATGCTAAATCTGATGCAGCGCATGCTGGGATGTGTAGTTCAACAACATCTGGAATGTCAGGGTTAGCCATCAAGGGTCTAGGATGACTATATTAATCATCCCTCCACCTTTTTCTACTTTATTATGGAGGATGTCCGGGCCACTTATGTGAGGGACTCAGAAGCACCAAGGAATGACGGTAAGTGTTCACACATTTTGCTGTTCATTATGTATTTTGCAACAAGGTCTTTGAACTGCTACATCTGTTCATATTGTGCGTAATGGATTATAATATCATGTTATGTTAGTAGTATATAGTTATACAACATGTTTGTTGTGGCCATGGACTTTTTTGGTTGTTTAATGTTGAGGTTTTTTTTGGCTTGATTTTAATAAATAGGTTATATTTTGCTAGGCTTACTGTATAGGTTTATCTATGTTATATTTTTTTTTACAAGAAACCTTAGCTTAAATATAATTGGGGAAATGTCATTGTGACCAGGATTTTGCCTTTAAGCAGCATACACACTATGCGATTAAGGCAAACAACCATATTGTTTACTGTTTCCCTTGAACTCCCGGAGCTACAGAATGAACAATGTTTACCTTACCGGATATTGGAACAATTAGAATATGGGAATTCAACATATAGGAATTACCGGCCCAGAAGGACGAACTGATTTGAAGAATTAAGAGTTAGAGAGGAACAGCGTTTTTTTTATAACAAACCCTGACCCTCCAGAATATAAAAAGACAAGAAGGGGGCAAAGAGCAGGACATAAAAAAACACCATAAAATGAAAAAGAAAAGATCGAATATTCTCAGGATGGATAATGAACAGGATGAGATCATGAATATAGAAGGAGAAAATTACACGAAGATATATAATCTTAGTTCATACATCTTGAAACCTGAAGAAGAAAATGTCCTTAAGAAGGGTCTCAAGTTTGCCCCATCAAGCAAACTTGACCCTTTTGAAACGTATGTAGACCTCCAACGCTTCATACGAAAGTTAACCTTAAAAAATTCTTTGATGATAAGGAAGAACAAGAAGAAATGGAGAGAAGTACCATCTTCAAGCCAAAATCCATCTTCTACCCTACTTTCAAAAAAGGCTGCTTTATTGAAACCTTCGAAAAACTTGTTAAAGAAGATATAGAGAAGATAGAAGAAAAGAAACGAAGGGGACCCCAGATATCAAACCTCATCAGAAAGGAGAGAGAAGCACTGAAATCGCTAAAGGGAAACTCCTCAATTATAATAAAACCAGCCTACAAGGGTGGGCGAGTAGTCGTGCAGAATATAGAAGATTATAAGGAAGAGATCTCAAGACAATTAGCCGATACTAGGACGTATAAAAAAATGAAGAGGTAATCCTACGGAAACTATCACAAAGAAATTAGCTACCTTCCTATCCAAATATGAGAAAAAAGGGGTGATTAATGAAAAAGAAGGAAAATATATTATGATCCAGAAACCAGCAATACCAGTCATCTATACACTACCTAAAATACATAAAGACCAGAATAAACCTCTGGGAAGGCCCATTGTGGCAGGTACAGAATCTATTACATCTAACCTATCACATTACATTGATTCCATTTTACAACCCATTGGGAAGAAAACCCCTTCATACACACGGGATTCCGTGTATGTGATGAAAAAATTGGAAACCATACAATGGGAATCCAATTATAGGTTGGTGATAGCAGATGTAACCTCGCTGTACACATCATAAACCACCAACAAGGAATGGAAGCCACATCATACCATCTTAATAGAGAACATTTGGGAACAAATAAAATACATTTCGTGCTGGAGGGAATTGAATTAATATTAAAGATTTTTAAATTTTTTTCTGGTTTGATGACATTTTTTCTACAGAGGGTACAGCAATGGGCACCAGGTTCGCCCCCAGTTATGCAAACTTATTCATGTCCCATTGGGAAGAATCATCTGTATATGGGGGACATGAATTTGGTGCGAACCTGGTGCTGTGGATAAGGTATATCGATGATGCACTGTTTATATGGAGAGGAGATGAAATCCTGCTAGAATCATTCTGTACCCATCTGAACAATAATGATCAGAATATCGTTCTGACATTCCAAAATAGTAATATATCTGGGAATTTTATGGATCTGAATATTTTTAATAATGATGGTAAAATTTGCACTAAAACCTATTGTAAACCGACAGATTGCAATTCCTACAAAAAACGCTACCAGAAATCACCATCCGGTACTCTTTACCTAGCACGGCGCCCACGATTTTGATCGTGGTCATCGCAGGTAAAAAAAACGCGGCCATCGAATGCACTAAAAAATCGGGTGCGATGCGACCGACGCGATGCCCGCGATTTCCCATAGGGAACAATGTTAAATATCTCAATTGACCCGATTTTCCTGTTCAATGCCTCAATTGACCCGATTTTTCCATAGGAAACAATGTTAAATGGCCCACAGAGGCCAAATAGCCACCCTGAAGTGTGAAATGGCCCCCACAATTGTTAACGCCACCCCACGATCAACGTGAACCCGAAGCGTGGTGAGCGCAGCGAGCCCGCGAGGGGCGGCGGTACGCGTCCTACGACCTTTTCATACCCCCACTATCCTTGTCGGCGTGGAGTTGAGAATAGAATAGTGTGGCGAGCGCAGCGAGCCCCGCGAGGGGACGCGGATACCTTCACAGGTAAACGCGTCCCTTCGCGGGCTTCACAGGTATCCGCGTCCGCTCGCCACCCTTCAGGCTCGGTGGCTCGCCACACTATTCTATTCTCAACTCCGCGCCGACGTGGATAGTGGGGGTATGAAAAGGTTGTAGGACTGTTAAACTCTTAACTTCACTTTCTCCAACTGCTCCTCCCCCTCCCATCCCATACCTATCCTGACCACTCGCCCCCGCACCCCCACCCTCCCAACGACCCCCCCTCACTTCTGCAATCCCCAAAACCTTATCCACATAAATACACAACCCACCCCCCTCTTTCCTGTGCACTATGGAACGCCAGATCCATCTGCAACAAACTCCCTGCCATCCATGACCTATTCATCTCTAGAGCATTCCACCTCCTTGCTATCACCGAGACCTGGCTCTCCACCTCTGATTCTGTCTCTCCAGCTGCTCTCTCCCACGGTGGCCTCTCTTTCTCTCACACTCCCAGGCCTGACGGTCGCCAAGGTGGCGGTGTGGGTTTTCTCCTCTCAGCCTCATGCACCCATAGTGTCATTCAACCTGAACCCTCTCTCCTTTTCTCCTCCTTTGAGTCTCACTCTATCCGTCTATACTACCCCTACCACCTCCGTGTCGCTGCAATCTACCGCCCCCCTGGCCCTATCTCCCAATTTCTTGACAACTTCGCCGCCTGGCTTCCACACTTCCTCTCCTCTGACCTGCCATCTGTCATTCTTGTGACTTTAACATCCCCTTGGATAACCCCGCTGATCCTGGCACCTCCAAACTCTTCTCTCTCTGCTCCTCTCTTGGCCTATCTCAGTGGACTACCTCTCCCACCCACATCCAAGGACACTCCCTCGATCTCGTCTTCTCTCGCTCTTGTTCCCTTACTGACTACACTATCTCGGCTTTTCCTCTTTCTGACCATCACCTCATCTCCTTCTCCCTCACTGCTTCCCCCTCTCCCACCCCCCCTCCCAAGCGCATTGTCTCACGGCATAACGTCAACACACTTGATCTTGCTGCCTTCTCAAACACGCTGTGTCCTCTTCTCGCCCCAATCGCCCCCATGTCCTGCCCGAACCTCACCGCCTCCCTCTATAATGACACCCTATCTTCGGCATTGGACTCTGCCTGCCCTCCCTCCTCTATCCCCCTTCGATGCTCCAACCCCCAACCGTGGCACTCGCCTATCACCCAATTCCTTAAAAAGTGCTCTCGCACTGCTGAGCGCTTCTGGAAGAAATCACGCTCCCTTGCGGATTATCTCCATTTCAAATTCATTCTTTCCTCCTTCAGCTCTGCCCTTGCTCTGGCCAAGGAATCCTACTTTAAGTCCCTCATCCTTTCCCAATCATCCAATCCCCGCAGGCTCTTCGCCACCTTCAACTCCTTGCTCTCCCCCCCTCCTCCAGCTCTTCCGTCCTCCATCGTAGCTGCTGATTTTGCTACCTACTTTTCAACCAAAATCTCCTCTCTCAGGACTGCCATCACTGCTGCCATGACCTCACCCTCTCCCTCCTCCCCTCCTACATCTCCACTCCCCTCCTTCCAACCCTTGTCCTCATTTTACCCCACCACTGCTGCTGAAGTTCACTCTATCCTTCAATCCGCTTCTCCCTCCACCTGCCCGCTCGATCCTATCCCCTCCAATATTATCCGTCGTCTCAGTCCGTCAGTCTGCTCTCACCTGGCTCACCTCTTTAATCTTTCCCTATCCTCTGGGATCTTCCCTTCCTCCTTCAAACACGCTCTTGTCTCCCCAATTCTCAAAAAAACAAATCTGGACCCCAACTCTTCATCCAACTACAGGCCCATCTCCCTCCTCCCTTTTGCCTCCAAACTCCTAGAATGTCTGACCTATAATCGTCTCCTAAGCCACCTTACTGCTAACTCCATTCTAGACCCCCTCCAATCCGGGTTCCGCCCTTTACATTCCACTGAAACTGCCCTGACCAAAGTCACTAACGATCTACAATCGGCTAAATCCAAAGGCCTCTTCTCTATCCTCATCCAGCTTGATCTGTCGGCTGCCTTTGACACTGTTGACCACCCTCTCCTGCTCAACACCCTCCGCTCCTTTGGTATCACTGGCACGGTCTTCTCCTGGTTCTCCTCATACCTCTCCGATCGCTCCTTCTCCGTCTCCACTCCGAGCTCCTCCTCTCCTACTACCCCGCAGCCAGTCGGTGTTCCCCAAGGGTCAGTCCTTGGCCCTCTCCTCTTCTCCCTCTACACCACCTCTCTGGGCACCCTCATCAGCTCCTATGGTTTTCATTACCACCTTTATGCTGATGATACCCTAATCTATCTCTCCTCCCCCGACTTATCCCCATCACTCCTGTCCAAGGTCTCCGAATGCCTCACGGCCATCTCAGCCTGGATGACCCAACGCTTCCTGAAACTAAACATGGCTAAAACTGAACTTCTAATCTTCCATCCCCCGAACATCCCCTCTTCTCCCACCATCTCCATCAGCATTGGTGAAACCGAGATCACGTCCGCCGACCAAACGCGCTGCCTCTGTGTCATCATTGACTCCTCCCTCTCTTTCACCCTCCACATTCGTGCTCTCTCACAGTCTTGCCGCTTTCACCTACGCAACATCTCACGCATCAGACCATTCCTCTCCACTGACGCGACCAAAATTCTCATTCACTCTCGTCATCTCCCGCCTTGACTACTGCAACATCCTTCTCTCTGGGCTACCTCTCACCCACCTCGCACCTCTCCAATCCATTCTTAACGCTGCTGCTAGGCTCATCTTCCTCTCCCAACGCTCTACCTCCGCCTCCCCCCTCTGTCTATCTCTTCACTGGCTCCCCATTTCTTTCCGAGTTCTCTTTAAACTCCTCACCACCACCTACAAGGCTCTCTCCTCCTCCACAGCTCCCTACCTCTCTTCACTGATCTCTATCCACACTCCCTCCCGTCCTCTTCGCTCCATCGCTGACCGCCGACTGACCTCTCACCTAATCACCTCCTCCCACTCCCGTGTCCAAGATTTCTCTCGCGCTGCCCCCCTGCACTGGAACAACCTCCCGCCACCCATCAGGCTATCTGATTCCCTTACCTCCTTCAAGCGCTCCCTCAAAACCCACTTTTTTCGACTAGCCTATCCCTCCTCCTAACCTCTTTTGATCCTCCTATCCTGCCTCCGTTCCCCTCCGTTCCTACTTATCCTATTGTATTTCGTTCGTCCACCCACCTATTTTTAGTATGTTAACTCTTATGAGTAGGGTCCTCCTTCCTCACGTACTCACCCTACCTCATTACCTCACCTGTGCTCCTGTCCTGTTCTTCCCTTCCTCTACTTCATCTTCAGTCTCCTTGACAATTTTGACACCTACTTCTGAACTGATGCTGATTTTAGTTCTACCAGCTATACCCCTATTTATACTGTATTTTTCAACACACCCTGTACGTTACCTTGTAATTTGTTTTTTTGTTTGCTATGTACGGCGCTGCGGACACTTTGCGGCGCCTTATAAATAAATGTACTACTACTAGGACGCGTACCGCCGCCCCTCGCAGGCTCGCCACGCTTCGGGTTCACGTTGATCGTGGGGTGGCGTTAACAATTGTGGGGGCCATTTCACACTTAAGGGTGCCTATTTGGCCTCTGTGGGCCATTTAACATTGTTTCCTATGGAAAAATCAGGTCAATTGAGGCATTGAACAGGAAAATCGGGTCAATTGAGACATTTAACATTGTTCCCTATGGGAAATCGCGGGCATCGCGTCGGTCGCATCGCACCCCATTTTTTAGTGCATTCAATGCCCGCGATGGGCGCCCTTCTAGGTATAGAGTACCCACCATCCTAACTGGCTCAAGTCCATCCCGTCTAGCCAGTTTCATAGAGCATATCCACACATAAGGGCACCATGCATCAAATAAAATTTCATTACGTGCGACAGTAAATATGTAATATACCTCTTAACCTGTGCCTGCTCAAAACAGTATATAGGAAAAACCAGCAGAAAACTAAAGGAAAGGATGGGTGAACACCTTCAAAATATCCGTAAGGGTTTACCCACACATAATGTATCCGCCCACTTCAAGGAACAACATGAATGTAAAACAGATCAATTGGTATCCTTCTGTGGTATTAAAAAGGTGGTGGGAACCTGGAGAAAAAATATTTTAGAAGAATCCTTAGCGAAATCTGAAATGCGTTCCATTTTTAATCTGGGCACCTTACATCCAGATGGATTAAATGTGGAATTCGAAACCAAATGGTTTTTATAAGTAGGATAACAAGATAGGTCCCTATCCAAATAGTAACCTTCCCTTCTGTTTTGATTAAATTAGTTCATGTTATCTCTATGCTATATCCATAGTTTTATTAATTACTAATTTTGTCATCCATCTAGAATATCTATACAGCCTTATTAAATAGCTGCATGTTTCATACTAAAGAAAATGTAGTATATATATTTTTATTAGATTTTTTTTATAATATTAATATTATTGTCTGTATGTAAAAAACATTCTCTTGCATTTATAAGTTATTTAACACCTATATGGAGACGCACTATATTTCTGGGAATATATATGTCCCTTGATATTAACAAGTCCTGAAGTATGTGTCTAATAGTACTTTAGAACCATCTGTTCTAACCATAGGTGCGCATAAATATTTGGCCCGCTCAGGAAGTACACGCTTATTAACTATAACATCAACGCACTCCATGCTATATGTCCCTGCGTGTCAGCACTTCTGGGAACGAATGCGTTCCACGGCATTATTCAAGCATCTGCAGACTTCAAGCAAAATGCCCGTGCGTGTCACGGCGGTACTTCCGGGAACAAGTGCGTTCCACGGTGGGATCGGGGCTTCTAGCGCCCTCTCCCTTATTAGAACCAACCCCACAATTTTACTGAGTGCTAATAAACACCTATTTATGCCTGTGCCCTATATTAGATTAAGTTGAAATAAGGAATTCACTTGTTATATTCCACTTCCGGTTTACGGAACCTATTCCCTCCCACAGGAAGAGGAGGTACTAGCTATAGGTATAAAGCTCACTCATTAGATCCCAGACTCTCACATCCTGAGGAAGGCCTGTTTAGGTTGAAATGCGTAGGTGGAGAGTCGTGGGGTTCCAGAGACCATTTAACTGCTGCATGCACTGCACTTTACTTCAGATTCAGGGGTATCAGTCCGGACCTGATCCCCTGAAAAAAGTTAAGTAGTTCCATCTTGTCCTTGCAGAAAGTTATGGTTAACTGACTCCAGTTTTTTATTATATAATGTGTTTACTGTTAAAATCTTTTTTAAATAAACAAGACAGGATTGATACCACGCTGAGTCGTGTAAGTGGGATACGTCCCCGTCTGCATTTTTTGGTATACCTACCTTTATAATATCCTTGGTGAAGGTGAATCTGTCTCGTGGAAAAAGATACCTTTTTGTGAGGTGCCTGCACTTGCCTGATGTGAGTTTCGAGTACTAGATACATATATACCTTATAAAGAAACCTTTATTTGAGGAATACACCCCCACTTGGTGTGAGTAAGGTAGACAACCCTCCCAATACAATTAATCATGTTTACATCTGGGTGGTAGAAATACTGTATATCTGCAAAAATTGTGTATACATAATATACCATATCCTACTCTTCTCTTTTACATATACTTCCATGTATGGAGGAATAAAGAAGAGTAACAACCAACGGGAAAAGAACTGAGGATTACTACCAGAATACACTTAAAGCAGGGGTGGCCAAACCGGTCCTCGAGATCTACCAACGGTCCACGTTTTCCAGGTTACCTAGCTGGTGCACAGCTGTGTTCATTACTAACTGTCACATTTTAAAACCTGCTGCATTCATTCCTACTATAAATCCACAGGTTGCCTGGAAAACATGCACTGTTGGTAGATCTTGAGGACAGGTTTGGCCACCCCTGACTTAAAGTAACTTCAGGTTGTGAGTGTAGAGTGCGACAGGGAAACCTAATTTTTGTATTTTTTTGATTGTCTCTGCTGAAGGTTTGGTGACCTTCATTCCCTGTTATACATTGCTGCTTCGGTTTCCGCCAAAATTATTACTGTACCTTTGTCTTGTTCTAATGTTTAGCTTACCGGTGACCATCTTCTTTTATGAAAAATGCATCTTTATCATTCGTACACACTGAACGATGTGCAACTAGTCATAAACCACAAAGGAAAAATTTGACTGCATGTACAGACAAGAAAGAGGGTCGATAACGACTCACTCACTCTGCGCATTAGTATTGTTATTATTTAAACACAAAAAACGATATGCATGATAGTATCATTAATGATATTGTTATTCTCTGCCTTTATTACATAGTGGTCATAATTCAGACCTGATCACTGCTGTGTGAATTTGCAGAGGCATGTAATAAGATAGTCGCTGCCCCGACAGAATGAAAACCCGCCCTGTGCAACTCTGACCTTTATAGAACTCTGAGGCAGAGACAGGATGATCCCAGATCCTGACACTCCCAGAAAATTGCAGGTTACCAGCGACAAACAGCAGCTTCCTGTCAGTCAAATTGCGAGTGGATTGCGTAAAAATGAATTGCTGATTTTTATTGATGCTTGGCCTCTTGGCAGAAATTTTAGCTGCCTAACTACTGAGATGATGCGTAACAGACAAACTCATGCTAAAAAATATGAACAGGTTCCATGGTTCACTTTTACACCTCATGAAAGTCCATCAAACGAACTAGACAAATCTGCTTGAGTCAAATCTGACAACCTAGCAAACCATTTTGAGGCTCATGGAGTTCAACAACTCCAAAGACCTCAATGCCAAAATATCAGATTTTACACAAGCGGTGGCCTGGCAAGTAGAACACCATCCAGAGGGTGTAGCAGCTCCAGGGGATGGGAGGTAAGGTCACAGGATAATCATCTGTAAACAAATGCAACTGTAAACAATACTTACACTGGTATCCATTTACATGTTTATTCATTAAAAATAATTCAAATTAAACTGCCTATTGCCTCCTGGTCTGTATTTGCTTCATTATTATGGAGGGAACGTAGGGGGAGGGGGAATTGGGATCCGCACACAATTGTGTTATACCTTTTTATTAAATCTCTTAGGGTTTTTTTTAGGGGGTAACCGCCTTTTTTCCTGATGATTTGGCGGAGGGGCTATCCAGGCAAATTTTGTACAAGAGGGGACAAGGGTTACTGTGTTCCTTTCTATTGTATGGAATCACAGGTCAAAGTCCACTCCGCTATTGTGAAAATTTTAGAGGTTAAATCTTAAGACATACATTCACACATACATATAAGGTGAAGTGCTTGTGCACTGTAAAGTTAGAAAGTGTGTTTATAGATTTGTAAAAGTGTTCACCAGATTTTGGTACTTGCACTTATGTAAACTGAAATGTTTCAAGCAAGAGATATTTTTTCTCTGGTCTCTTATTCCCCTGTTTTGGCTTTATATTCAACAGCCAGTCACCTTGTATTGGGTATTCAGGGGGATTAGGTTGTTTTATAGTGGGTCTTATGGCGTTGGTCCTTTAAATTGGTGTAATCTCAGTTTTACTTTCATTACACTTTCTGTATTTACTTCACCCTACTTTGTCATAACAAGGGGCCATTTTATGACCATAGATATATCGCTCTTAGGTGTGCAGTTGTGTGGTTAAACGCATCTGTGATTGCTCTCTGATATATAAACACCTTGGGCGTTTGAACACACTCAACCTTCTCCCTCGTATATAAGGCACACCAAGGCATTCATACTGTATATGAAAGTGCAACCGTACACATAAGAGTGGCATATCTATAATATTTACTTGCACTCCCCACCTGGAAGTGAAGAGAGTGGACAGGTTGACAGTAAAATATATAGATGCTAGATACATACCTCTCTAGTGTCTAGGTTTTTGGACATTGTCCCACCATCCCGCATTGGGGTAGTTAAGGGGTGAGTGAGAGGCCACCCTCTCATCTACTGCCTTGCATGTTGTATGTATGAACACAGCATCTATTCAGTATACAGGGGAGCTGAGGTTATGACCAGCAGCTCCCTGGAGCACCCACAGTGTCAGAAAATGGGTGTGTGGCTTACAGCCACAGTGTTTCACGTGAGGTCATGACCCTAATGCCTGGCACACGTCTGCAATCATCACTAATTCTTTGTTTGCATCTTGGATTGAAGAGTTTTGCATGAATTGATGAAGAATAATGTTTTCCCCACATCTGTTAATAAAGCATTTAGTTTCCTTGCTCTGTACTTTTCAAGTGGAGTTAAGATTCTCAGCCACAGCTAATTTTATCTTGGCCGTATGATAAGAATGTCTGACAGAAGCGCAGTCTGATTCAGGAGCAGTGATTGCTGAGGAAATCTTCAGAGAGTTCTGCAGCAGAATATGCACAATTATTACAGTTTTTTAAACAGTTTCTCAGCTTTTGCAAAGTCTCATATGGGATCACCCTTGCATCTCATTTCATTGTACACGAGAATTTAAGCAGCACTATTTTATTCTGTTTTTACCACAGACATCAGCTACAATCGAAACATATTTTAAATGTGTTATTTGTTTTTCTTTTCTATAGCTTTGCCCAGTCCAACTTCATGATGTCAAGAGGAAACACATTTTGCCTATTGGATGCGCATATTACTGTAACATGTAGATATGTATCAATCATCTATTATGTATGTGAGTTCCCAAAACAAGGCTTAGTCACCCCCAAGTCACTTATTTTTACACTGCCACTCTAGTCTTTCCTTTCCAAGTGCATTCATCAGAGGTGTTATAACTGCATCTAGGATTAATGCTTCTCATATATTTCTTCATCCACCTCTAAGTATTCCGAGACACAGCCTTTGTCATTTGACATATTGCATTACACATCCATATTCTGACTCTAAACAACTGTCGGTTCTGCACTGCCAAGGTATAAACCATTTATGCTGGGATGTTTGTTGGGTAGAGAAAACACTGGCCAGTACATATCCTTTCCATCCTTCTATTATAGCTAGCATTAATCTTCTCAGCAATTCTTCTGTGGGATCAGACCAGAGGGGTTAGCCTTCGCTTCCAACTTGCATCTATGAGCCTTGGGCATCCACGACCCTGTCATTGTCATGACCAGTTGTCTTTTCTTGGACCACTTTGGAAGGTAAACCACTGCAGACCTGTTGTTTTGGAGGTGACCCAGAATTCAGCCATCACAATTTTGCTCAGATCCTTAGTCCTGCCCATTTTTCCTTCTTCCTACAAACAACTTCAAGAACTGCATGTTCACTTGTACAGCCAACCAGCAACTTTCTCTGTGCTGGACAAGTTTCCTCAACTATTTTATCCAATGAGGGTTAAAGTCTTCCATCCATTCACTTTACGCAAAGAAAATGTATGGTTTGGTGTTTGAATCGCTAAAAGGTTCAGAAAAATATACGGTTTTTATTTGTTAAAAAAATATATTAAGTATGCATAACTATTAAATATCTATCATATTCCAGAATTTAATTACTATGGTACAAGTACAGGTATTTTAACTTTTGAGGGATCCACAACTACATAAATGGACTCTGAGATCTGTCATGGTGTATTTGGTATTTATTACAGATACTAACTAATGCCTGGAGTTGCCTAGACTTTGTTATATTTTTCTTTGTCTCACATCTCTCCCCCCCCCCCCCCCCCCCCCCACACACATTTGTCTCTCTCCTCTCTTATTTTCAGAGATATTTGCAGCTGAATATCCACAATTATTACAGTTTTTTAAACAGTTTCCCAGGTTTTTGACTGTACACCATAATTTAAGCATCACTATTTTATTATGTTCTTACCACAGAAATCAGCTACAATCTAAGTTTATTTTAAATGTGTTTATCATTTGTTTTGCTTTTCTATAGATTTGCCCAGTCCAACTTCATGATGTCAATAGGAAACTAATTGATCCCAATGTATGCGCATATTATTTCTGTAACATGTAGATATGTATCAATTATCATCTATTAGAACTCACTTACCAACACAGTTCGAGAGGCCACCACTCTTCTGCATAATCCTTCAAAAAGTAACTTAAGACTTTCCTGTCTACTCGAGCATTTCATTAATTCCCTTATGTATTGTTTATGAAAAGCTTTTCTATACTTCATTGTTTCTGTACTGTATTACATGCATTCTGTTAAGAATATTGCGTCCTATTGGAGAAAGAGTGCTATATAAAAACAACAATTATTATTATTCTGATGATGTGAGTTCCCAAAGCAAGACGTGGTCACCCCCAAGTCACTTACTTTTACCTTGCTTCTCTATTTATTCCTTTCCCATAGAAACCAATCAGATTATGTCTATTATTTCTCTATTGCACCTAGAAAAGACAGATAGACAGATTCTGATGGTTGCAACATCACCTATTTCATTTTTAGAACCTATGAGCATGTACACCTTAGCAGTGGCATACCTAGAGGGATGGCAATTCCCATTACCCTCTGGAAATTTATCCTGCTTATCTCTCTCCTCTCTTCTACTGTCTCTCTCTTTCTCCCCTCTCTCTCCCACCTTTTGTCTCTCTCCTCTCTTTTTTGGTTCTCCCACTGCCTTCTCCTTCCTCTTTCCACACCCTCTTCTCTCTCTCCTGTCTTTTTCTGTCTTCCTCCTGCTTACTCTGTCTTCTGCCCCCCCCCCCCCCCCAATGGTCATTGCTGTGAAAGGAGAGCTTCACAATTAAAGCTGTTGTAGCCTGGGCTGTTGGGTTATTTTATAAGGGTTTATTTAAAAGGGTTCTGTAATGATACAACAAATTCAGGACTTATTCAGGACTTACATAGTGACTATGTCTGTGCCAAGGACTGGACTGTGATGTGATCCTGTGTTCTTTTCAGTCATTACAGGTAAATATCGCTATTGGTATACTGGCCTGTCTGCTCCTGCAGCTTAACAGGGAATCAAATATTTTGATTGGGTAAATATCGCTATTGGTATACTGGCCTGTCTGCTCCTGCAGCTTAACAGGGAATCAAATATTTTGATTGGGTAAATATCGCTATTGGTATACTGGCCTGTCTGCTCCTGCAGCCTAACAGGGAATCAAATATTTTGATTGGGTAAATATCGCTATTGGTATACTGGCCTGTCTGCTCCTGCAGCTTAACAGGGAATCAAATATTTTGATTGGGTAAATATCGCTATTGGTATACTGGCCTGTCTGCTCCTGCAGCTTAACAGGGAATCAAATATTTTGATTGGGTAATCCAAGACAGTACTAATATTTTTTATAGATTTGAGAGCTCTTGTATAAGTTTAAACTAATTTGTCTTCAAGTGCTGGCAATCTGCTATTTGAATGTTTGTTTACATTGGAGTTTTATTGCCTGCCTTGTAATTGGGGAGGGGGTGATTGTTCAGGCTTTGATTAGTTGTATTGACTTCACATGGACAGAATCCATCATTTATAAGGGAGCCTCACTAGGCTGTTGTAGCCTGGGCTGTTGGGTTATTTTATAAGGGTTTATTTAAAAGGGTAATGATACAACAAATTCAGGACTTATTCAGGACTTAAACAGGATGAAAACAGATGAACTCATCACCAAGACATCTTCAAGCCTAAGAAAGTCTAAAAACCCTTTGCTTTAACCTCTAAAATTGAACGTATGTACCTAACCTACACTCCTATATACTCACACTGTCACTATGCTGCCTGTTTGTGTATGTGATTCATCCATTCTAATAACATAATCTGCTTCTATATTGCAATACTTGTGTTTGTACATTTAGACATTGCAAATTTGCTAATTGGAGCCATATTAGGCTGGTGCCTGCTCCACAAAATACAGGGTAACTCTACAACTGAAAACATTTACTTCACTGCATGCCATAGCATTGTATGCAATCTATGGTCAGCTGTGCTAATCAGTGTGCACTCACATATATGTAGGGTTTATAAATTACTATCTGAGCAACACCAGTAAGCTGGTATTAACTATTGCAAGTCTAATATAACTATTGGCCTATAGAACTGTTCAAATACACCATGTACTACAAACTATTGCTCTGCTTTGCTCTCCATGGTTTTCTCTCAAAATCAGTCTCTTCTCTCTCTCTCTCCCTGAAGCTCAGCCCTCTATACACATTTCTGCCTCCATTATCCACACCCCTCTTATTAACACTCATGAGATTTTTACATATCTCTCTACATTGACAATAACATCCACAAACTGTCGCCAGAAACAACATTCACAAACCACCTGCAGCTACACCTATCTCTCTCTACTGCTTCTATTAGCTGGTGACATTTCACTTAATCCAGGCCCCAGCTGCTTGCCCCGCTCGCAGGCACCTAACGCTCAGGAACATAGTAATCCAGCTAACCTCATACACATCAAATGCCTCCCTTCATCCCCCAAATCACTAAAATGTGCGTTATGGAATGCACGCTCTGTTGGCAACAAATTAACATCCATCAACGACCTCTTCATTTCAAACAACTTCAACCTGCTGGCTATAACAGAAACATGGCTCTCACAATCAGACACAGCCTCCCCTGCAGCCCTGTCACATGGTGCTCTCCACTTCACACACACACCCAGGCCTGGTGACAGCAGAGGAGGTGGGGTTGGAATATTACTATCCCAATCCTTCACATACAAAGTTATACCACAGGTTCCATCACTCACATTCACATCATTTGAAGTACATTCCATCAGAACTTACACTCCTTTCTCGCTGCGTGTTGCAGCTATCTATCGCCCACCTGGGCAGCCAACACGATTTCTGGAAGATTTTTCTGCCTGGCTCCCTCACTTCCTTTCTGCTGACATCTCAACCATCATCATGGGTGACTTCAACATTGCTATTGATAGCCCAAAATCTGCTGCTCATGCATCCAAACTACTCTCTCTAACCTCCTCTCTCGGCCTCTCCCAATGGACTGACTCCTCTACTCATCGGGATGGCCACTGTCTTGATCTGATATTCACTAAGCTGTGCTCAGTGTCGGAATTCACCAATTCTCCTTTCCCTCTCTCAGATCACAACGTTATCACCTGCATGCTGTCCTCTAGTACTTCTAACTCAAAAACACAGAAATCCTATAATCCACCTCAAGCCCGCAGAAATATTAATGATATTAATTTTCAAGTACTCTCCTCCTCACTGCAACAACAGCTTGCTCCTATTTCTGCATTCACTACTCCTGAGATGGCGGTATCACACCTAAACCTAACCCTCAAAACAGCCCTGGATGAAGTGGCTCCAGTTACCCACCACACTCCACGTAGGCCTAGACGCCAACCGTGGCACCTACAAAATATCTCACGCAAAGCTGAGCGTAAATGGCGTAAATCTCACAGTCCAATGGATTTCTTTACATATAAGAATATCTACCAGTACTATAGTTATGCCCTGGAAACTGCCAAACAAACATATTTCCAAACTCTCATTTCTGCTCAAGCTTCTAACCCAAAACGACTTTTTAATACATTTAAATCCCTTCTCAACCCTCCCTCACCCAAGCCACCAACCACTATCCATGCACAAGATCTTGCTTCCTACTTCAGGGATAAGATTGACAAGATCAGAGATGAATTGGTATGCTGCAACTCAGTTGGTGATATGCTCAATTCCATACCTGAGCCCTCTGAAGCATTTGCTTCATTTGATCCCACAAATGAAGATGAAGTATCTGCACTTTTCTCTGCCTCCCACTCTACTACCTCTCCTCTTGACCCTATACCCTCGCAAATAAGTAAATCTCTGTCTCCTGTGCTCATTCCAATCTTAACTAAAATCTGTAACCTCTCTTTCTCTACTGGTGTCTTTCCTTCATTGTTCAAACAAGCAGTTATTACTCCGATTCTGAAAAAACAGAATTCTGATCCAAGCTCTCTCTCAAACTACCGTCCCATTTCTCAACTTCCATGCACCTCCAAACTACTTGAAAGACTTGCTTATACTCGCCTCACACACTTTCTGAACTCGCACAACTTAATGGACCCGCATCAGTCAGGCTTTCGTGCCCAACACTCCACAGAGACAGCACTGACTAAAGTTGTGAATGATCTGGTCACTGCTAAGTCTAAAGGCCACTACTCACTACTAATTCTTCTAGATCTCTCTGCTGCTTTTGACACTGTTGACCACACACTTCTCATACAAACTCTACAATCCATAGGTCTTAAAGACACAGCCCTCTCTTGGTTCTCATCCTACCTCTCTAACCGCTCCTTTAGTGTTCGTTTCTCTGATTCTACCTCCTCTTCGCTACCTCTTTCAGTTGGAGTACCTCAGGGTTCAGTTTTAGGTCCCCTGCTTTTCTCAATCTATACCTCATCTCTTGGCAAACTAATCAGCTCCTTTGGATTTCAGTATCATCTGTATGCGGATGATACTCAGCTCTACCTATCCTCCCCGGACCTGTCCCCATCTGTATTGAGCCGTGTCTCTGAATGCCTTTCTGTTGTTTCAACCTGGATGTCATCTCGCCACCTCAAACTTAATATCTCAAAAACAGAATTAATTATATTTCCGCCAATAAATAGTAGTTACCAACCTGATATCTCTATAGCTGTTGAGAAGATGACAATCACTCCTACCTCTCAAGCTCGCTGCCTAGGTGTTATCCTTGACTCAGAACTTTCCTTTGTACCCCACATTCAATCTGTCTCAAAATCATGCCACATGCACCTAAAAAACGTATTTAAAATTCGCCCTTACCTTACACAAGACACTGCAAAAACTGTAATCCATGCTCTCATCATCTCACGCATTGATTATTGCAATAGTCTCCTTATTGGCCTTCCCCAATACAGACTCTCACCACTACAGTCCATTATGAATGCAGCTGCAAGGCTAATCTTCCTAGCCAGACGTTCATCGTCTGCAAAGCTACTCTGTCAGTCACTTCATTGGTTACCTGTATTCTACCGTATTCAATACAAAATTCTTTTACTTACACACAAAGCCATAAACCAAACTACACCAACATACATATCTTCTCTTATCTCAAAATATCATCCAACACGACCTCTACGCTCCTCCCAAGATCTGCGTCTCTCATCCACACTCATTACCCGCTCCCATTCCCGACTGCAGGACTTTCTTCGGGCTGCACCCACTCTGTGGAATGCCCTCCCAAGCATAATAAGACTCTCCTCCAGTCTCCAAACCTATAAGCGTTCCCTGAAGACTCATCTCTTCAGGCAAGCTTATCAAATTCCAGAACCAGTCATAGAACCTTGCGTTCTGGTGGAATCGATGCAATAAAGAATACAGTATCTATCCTTATGTATCAATGCCTATTTCCCTATAGATTGTAAGCTTGCGAGCAGGGCCCTCCTACATTTTGACTGTCTGTAAATACCCTGTTTTGTTGTATCACTGTCTGCTATTGTAAAGCGCAACGGAATATGCTGTGCTATATAAGAAACTGTTAATAAATAAATAAAAACTTGCTTTACCAAATAATACCAGCTATGCATGATCAGCGAAAAGCTGAGCGAAACTGTTGTCAATGTACAGCAATCATTAGAAAACAATGTTTTATCCTGCATCCACACAATTTGTTAGGAACCACTTACTGTAAGTCTGAATATCACAAATTAATGGAGGATTTAATCATGCATATTTATTTCATTATAGGGCACCTACATTGGCCGGGTATTGCTAGTTCAATGAAAGTTTCAGCAGACTGTAATGATGTACACTGTGGTGCTTGCTGCCAAAAAGTTGAGTGAAAGCATTGCTTCGGAGGACTGGAATAATGACTAAGCATTGCCTTTGTTAGTGCTGCATAAGCATATGAATTGCTGTTAAGTAGCTACAGCGCATTGACATTAGTGTCCTTGTCAAAGTTAACACAAACTGAACAATTACCACTAGTTTACTTAAGTGTAAGTATGCTGCCATTTATCAGCAATTTGATGGCATGAAATGTAATAACCTTAATTGAAAGATGGGAATTTAAAGTGATGGAGCGCCACTATTTCCCATGCACATTGTGTAGCTGCTGTGCAGGTCTCAAAGTAATATGCTGATTAGAGCCCTAGATTTAATCATTAGATATTCATGGATGCTGTAGATTTCATTCAAGTCCTGAATATGCAAAGCCAGTTTTATAACAGTTTTATAACTGTATTCAGCCCCAGCTTCGCCGAGGTCGGATGCATTAATTGGGGAGAGGGGGGAGATCAAAGGCATGTTTAGAAAAGAACAGGGGCACATATGGGGAGGGGAGATCATGGGCACACATGGGGAGAGGGGTCCAAGGTACAATTGCAGATGCAGTGGTTGGGGGCAGATGTGCACTTGGTGTGGCAAGGGGCAGGGGGACTTATGGGGAGGGGAGAGGATAGGTGTAAATGGGGAGGTAGGAGGCAGACACACACATGGGGACATGGGTACTGCACCAGGATCCCCAGTCGCTAGATGCATTGGCTCTCTATAAAGCGGTATGTGGCGGTAATTAATATGGCTACAATCCCCAAAAAGGAGCCTAAGGCCTCGCAAACAATAAAGCTGGAACCTCATTGGTGCTTGCCTCCTTTTAAAGGGAACAGCCAAGAAGATAAAGAGAACCCCATAAAATGTTATGAATGTGGTGAACCAGGGCATGTGAAGCAAACTTGTCCAAAAAGGGTTGAACCAATGGACTGTAACACTGCCAGATTGGGACCAGTTTACAGAGTTTCCTGTACCATGGGTTACATTTACATTACACAGTTACCACACACTGGAGGTAAACTTGTTAGAGAAAATCACATCAAGCGCTGCTGCTATAAACACCTGATGAAGGATCCACACCCTTCAGTATAAGGAGATAAAGTTTTTTTTTATTATTCTACTTGTTTATCTTTCTAAGACAATGTACAGCAAAACATAAAATCAAGGAAACATAACTTGTCTTTTGGCATTTCTTGCGTTTTCTCTAAGATATTTAGAGAATATGGTGGTCTCCCAGTGAGGAGGATACCTTGTAATGAAAGGAGAAATACAAACAACGGTATAGAATGTTTTGGTTGAGGCAAGTAATGAAACCTCTAAAGGCCCATACACACTGGGCGGCTTTGAGCTGAAAGCTGCTCAAAACAGCAAGTTTGAGCGGCTTTCAGCTCAAAGCCACCCAGTGTATATGGCCCGGCGATGAGCGGTGAGCGCTGCTGCGCGCTCCCGCATCATCACCGGGAAAGCCGCTTATCTGAGCGGCATTGAGGACGGCTTTGCATAGCGCTGCACTATGCAAAGCTGCCCCCCCCCCCCGCTGACCCCATCGAGCAGGGAGAAAGGCACTGAGCGGCTTTCCCCCCAGCGATGACAGCGTTCATCGCTGTCCATACATGTTAGGCATCATCGCCCAGTGTGTATGGACCTTTAGGGTAATCTGTTTAACGTGTATATCAATCTCACTTATTTTGCATCTTATATTGCCTCTCGCATGTCTGCAGCCCGAACATATACCACACTTATAGTTTTTTAAGTGGGTCTACTGGATACCATTTTGAATCTCAAATTGGGAGCTTTCTGGTAAATGCAGACCAGATTCCTGTGGTGTACTGCTGTGGACAGCAGCACACACAACAGTACACACTGATCTGATTGTATCAAGGCTTTGCTACATTATTTATTTGAACTATACAGAGTCAAATATTATGTACTTATGGCACTCAACATAACAAATTCATCAGTGACATCATAGGGGGTGTGTGCAGCATGTGGGTGTCAACCGAGTGGTGACACCACAATGCCGACTCAGTGACAAGAGCCAGGTGCTGCCCTATAACGATTAAATGCAGACCCCAGCTCCTGTCCCTGTGTAGGAGCCAGCACTGCAATCAAGGCACCAACCCCAATAGTGCCAAAATGGGGTTCAGGCTGCAAGGCCACAGCCAATGTTCACCTGACAGACCCCAGGGAATGCCACACTGGGTGCAAGGCCGCTGATTAAAATTGAACATTTATTTAAAATGAGAAACCAAAGTCGCAGTAGCTATCACTGTCATTTTACACATATTGGGAATGGGGTCCTATTGAGGACCTTTCCCTGGAAGTGATTTTTCCTGCATCACAGAGGTATATCATTACTTTTTACAGCTATATTTCTAATTATTGGGTCTAAAACACAATTTATATTTTATCATTTGCCAATTTACTATTAGTAGTAACTCGGTAACACAGGACCCCCCAAGGCAATGCATATAAGGGAACGCTATATCAATAGCTATGAAATAAATAATGGTATCACAGATAGATCACTAACATCTGCTTGAATTTATGAAAAACCTCTAAATACAATCTGCAATGGGGGAATTGTATTCATTTGGATGTACTGAGAAGTGACCTTTTTAATGGATTTGTTTTATATAATGTAATGGTCTACTGTCTCTGTACCCTCTAATATTTCTGTAGCTATCCATCCCCCACTAACAGCCTTGGTAGTGGTTCTGTGTGTGTGTGTATATATATATATATATATATATATATATATATATATATATATATACATATATATATATATATACACACTTTTGTGAGCAGAGGAACACCCTTCTATTAATTACTGTATGCCTGACAACTGAGTAAACTTTTCTTTTTCCTATCAAGGTTATGGTTTTCATCAGCTAAAGGATTAGTTTCTAGTTAATATTCTATGTGCACTGTGAGCTTATTTAGTTACCTGCACTGTCAACATGGAGTGTATAGAATCTACATAAAGTACAGATTGCTGCTTAATTATACAATGTGCTTGTTTTTTTCTGGTTCTAAAATGTCAGATTTTGCATAATGAAGCCTGTCACCACTGCTTAGCACCTGCAGTTTATTAAGAACATTGTGTTCCATAAATAGATCATAAAGCAGTATAAAATTCTGTAGCTGCAGATTTTTCTCTTGCAGACATTTCTTCCCCGTATGTAATATACCGTTCCTACAAGAATGTGTGTTTTCATAATACAGCGGTATGTGTGCTCCAAAAGGGAGATAAAAGTTCACAACAAACAAGTAGTGGGATGAGGTAGATCATTTTCTGCATGAAAATTCTTTTAAAATCCTTACTGTATACAAAAAACAATTATGAAATTTTATTTTAAACTTTTTTTATTCCAATTTTATTACAAAGTAAATTGTTACATATAAAACAAACTGAACATGCAAAACAAATAAGAACAACAAATAACAGTATAATACGAGAGAGAAGGAGAGAAATAGAGAGAAGGAGAGAGAGATTTGGGGCAGTCTGATGCATTAATAGGTGCTTACTGCTGTAGTGTTAGTAAAATTACTCTTGTTTCAATTTTTTATTTTAGATCTGTTGATGCTTAATGAAGTTAAGGTGCTGGTTGGATGGTTGGCACAAAAACATGGTTATGGATGAGTGACCGTTTTTCAGTTTTCCAGCATTTCCAAGCAAATGGTCAACTGTCATTTGCTCTCATCCATAACCATGTTTTTGTTCCAACCAGACAGATCTGCAGATAAATCTGCGTGTGTATATGTGTCACATTTAGCAATACATAGGCAAGCATTCAGCACATTAGGGGTGAAATCTAATAGGATGGGAGATTCAGAAAGTGAGAGATTTGGTAAGAAATCTCCAGTTTTTTAAAGCAGCAATCATTTACACTGCAAAACCAGTTGGATTTTGCAGTGTAAATGATTGACGCTTTAAAAAACTGAAGATTTCTTACCAAATATCTCACTTTCTGAATCTCTCATCCTATTAAATTTCACCCATAGTGTTGGATAATTCACTGAATATTTTGGGATATGTAAAGTAACTGTTATTTGCAGCATTTTAGCACTATGTTGGAGATGTGTTATTAACCCCTTCCCGACATTTGACGTACATTTACGTCATGGCCGGGAGGTACTTCCCGACACATGGCATAAATGTACGTCATGACTTCTAACTGTCACTGCGTCTAGAGACGCAGTGACAGTTAGGTGATGTCTGCTGTCCCTGACAGCAGACATCCCCCCTCGCCGCCCAGGGGGGGCAGGGGTGCCCCCCCCGGTCGGCGATCGCTGTGATTGGCTGTTCAAATCTGAACAGCCATTCACAGCGTTTCCTGTGTTACCGGCGGCTAAGCCGCTCGGTAACACAGGGATCGGTGGTGATCGGTGCTGTCAGGTACAGCACCGATCACCACCGATGTGCAGCCCACCCCTCGCACCCGCCGGGCACTCACCCGGCAGCAGCAGCGGCTCCCACGGCTCCCCTGGAGCGCACGCAGCGCTGCCCTCCTCCCCCCTCCCCCCCGCAGCAGCAGCAGCAGCATCAAGCTGCTGAAAAAGTTGTAAAATAAAATATATGCACTGAAAATATATGTATATATATATATATATATATATATATATATACACACATATATATATATATATATATATATATATATATATGTGTGTGTATATATATGTATATATATAAATATATATATATACATATATACACATATATATATATATAATATATATATATATATATATATATATATATATATATATGTGTGTGTGTGTGTGTGTATATACCCCACCGATCGCCAGCCCCCCCCCCCTCCCACCCGGCAGCCCCCCTCCCTCCCACCCACCCGGCTGCCGCAGCGCCAGCACCCCTCCCACCCCCCCGCCAGCCGCAGCGCCAGCCCCCCTCCCAAAGCTGGTGACTAAAATGGGGTCACTTGTGGGGGGGTTCCACTGTATTGGTGCTTCGGGGGTCTTGCTAATGCGACATAGCACCCACCATTCATTCCGCCACCAAAAATCACTCCTTCCCTTCTGAGTCCTGCCATGCACCCAACTGGTATTTTTTGGTCACACGTGAGGCATTGCCGTACTCGGGAGAAATTGGGGCACAGATTTTGGGGTGCTTTGTCTCCTTCATTCCTTGTGAAAATAAAAAATTTTGAGCCAGAACTGCATTTTTGTGTAAAAAATTACATTTTTTTACACAAAAATGCAGATCTGGCTCAAGATTTTTCATTTTCACAAGGAATGAAGGAGACAAAGCACCCCAAAATCTGTGCCCCAATTTCTCCCGAGTACGGCAATGCCTCATGTGTGACCAAAAAATACCAGTTGGGTGCATGGCAGGACTCAGAAGGGAAGGAGTGATTTTTGGATTTTGCAGCACAGATTCTGGTTGAATGACCCCCGAAACACCCATACAGTGGAACCCCCCCACAAGTGACCCCATTTTGCAAACTACACCCTTCAGGGAATTCATCAAGGGGTATAGTGTACATTTCAAACCCCCAGGGGTTTCACCAATTTTGATACAACTGAGCTGTGAAAATGAAAAATTTATTTTTTTCATTTTCACTGCCCAGTTGTACCACAATTGGTGAAACCCCTGGGGGTTTGAAATGTACACTATACCCCTAGATGAATTCCCTGAAGGGTGTAGTTTGCAAAATGGGGTCACTTGTGGGGGGGTTCCACTGTATTGGTGCTTCGGGGGTCTTGCTAATGCGACATAGCACCCACCATTCATTCCGCCACCAAAAATCACTCCTTCCCTTCTGAGTCCTGCCATGCACCCAACTGGTATTTTTTGGTCACACGTGAGGCATTGCCGTACTCGGGAGAAATTGGGGCACAGATTTTGGGGTGCTTTGTCTCCTTCATTCCTTGTGAAAATAAAAAATTTTGAGCCAGAACTGCATTTTTGTGTAAAAAATTACATTTTTTTACACAAAAATGCAGATCTGGCTCAAAATTTTTCATTTTCACAAGCTGTGAAAATGAAAAATTTTTTTTTTCATTTTCACTGCCCAGTTGTACCACAATTGGTGAAACCCCTGGGGGTTTGAAATGTACACTATACCCCTAGATGAATTCCCTGAAGGGTGTAGTTTGCAAAATGGGGTCACTTGTGGGGGGGTACCTAACTTTTAGCATCTTATGGTGCCTAGAAACCTACATGGTTCCTAAAAAATAATCTCATAAAAAGGAGGCTCCAAAATCAAGTAGGTGCTCCTTCTATTATGAAGCCTGTGGTTTGGTCACCGTGCACACTAGGGCCACATATAGGATATTTATGAAAACCAAAGAATTGGGGGAATCAATTTTTAGTCACATTTCTCTAGTAAAATTTACTGTGTTCCTTAGAAAAATGTATTAAAATTGCAAATCTGCAAAAAAAATGAAATTTTGAAATTTCACCTACACTTTCTTTTAATTCCTGTGAAACACCTAAAGGGTTAACAAACTTCCAAAATGCTGTTTTGAATACTGTGAGGGGTGCAGTTTTTGAAATGGCATCATTTATGGGGGTGTCTCACATACAAGTCACTCAAAGTCACATCATAACTGACCTGGTCCCTAAAAAAATCAGAGTTTGAAATTTTCTTGAAAATTTGAGAATTTGCTATTCATATTTGAAGCCTCCTAGTGTCCAAAAAAATGAAAAGGAGGTTGAAATAATGATTGCAACATAAAGTAGACATATGGTCTTTGTTAGTTATTAACTATTTTGAGTGGTATGTTTATTTGTCTCACAAGCAGAAAATGTGACATTTTGCAAATTGCAAAATTTTCCATTTTTTCACGACATTTTGGTATTTTTCACAAAAAAACACAGACTGTATCGACCCAAATTTACCACTAACTTGAAGTACAATGTGTCACGAAAAAACAATCTCAAAATCACTGGGATAAGTAAAAGCAAAAAAAAGTTATCCCCACTTAAGTGAGACATGTCAGATTTGAAAAAAATGGCTCTGTCAGGAACGCAAAAACTAGCTCTGTCAGGAAGGGGTTAAAGCACATATTGTGCCAATAAAGTGAAGCAGGGATCAATAACGTGAAATGCATTTAAATCTGGTCTACCAGAGAAAGGAGATCTGGTCATTTCTGCAAGTTCCAGAGGACATCATCAGCCTAGTTCTAATGCACAACACCCTTGCTGTCCCCAGTGCACATACGCAAGATCTTACAAAACCACAAGATTCGCAGGTGTGTGAATGCCCCCATTCAGTACCACTGCGCTCACTGCACATACCTGCCACTACCTATATGTATAACTACACATACTGACAGGTAAGCTGGCCAATGTCTGATGAAAAACAACAATCCCAAAAATTTCCTTTTTTTGTTAAATAATAGCTACCAGACTACTGTTGCCAAACTGTATGATGGTGGCAATATTGCAATGAAAAAGGATTCTCTGATTAGTAATTGCTTTAATACAGGTTGATGAACACACAAGGGTAAAATGCTTCCGGATCTAACTCATAAGACAATTAGTACCATATAGTGCATCTTTCCCAGAGTTTGGACGAGTACACAGATGATCTGACCAGTGTTCAGCGCTGGCGCCACCATTAGGCTTCTTTAGGCAATTGCCCATGGGCTCCGGCCACTAGAGGCGGCACCACATGCTGCTGGTGTACTGTATGCTTCATTAAGTTCAGCTCTTCCCAAATATTACCAGGTATGAAGCAGCCACCCAAGTGTAACCAGCCCAGCCGGCACTGAGGCGTTGAGATCAACAAAGTGACAGCACTGACAGTATGTTACTATTCAGCCCCCCTCCACAATAGCACACTGCCACATATCACCCTACCCGGCCCAGCCAGCGTGCATATTAACCCCCCCTGAGCAATTGCTTATCAAATATTACCAACCCCCTGCAATGGTTCCCCAAATATTACCCCAATGCGATTGCCACCCAAACAATAAACCCTTCATGATTGCTTCACGACACTCCCCCCCCCCCCCCACTATGAGTGTAGTATTTGTCTGCTGACTAAGATGTCCATACTGGAAACAGCTGACACATACAGAGTGTAACATCACACTTCCCCAGTATGCAGTTTGTGCTGATTTATAGGGAAATGGAAACTACAGTATTGAATGAGACTGCTCTGATCTCAGCTAATTAGAGAGCAGAGCCCACTGTAGCCTGTGCTGAGCAGAGGACAGTCTGGATGGGCTCCTCACCTACAGGACATATGGTACTGATTGGAGTACAGGAGAAATCTGACCTCAGAACTCCCTACTCCTACCACATGTACACTGCAAAGAGCAGGGGGTTTCATCTGGGGGAATTATGTCTCAGTATAGAGCATACCTCCCAACATCTCTACATGATGGAGCCGCATGCATGCCATAAAGGGGGGTGACCTCTGCTGAAGGGGGCATGGTGTCATGGGAATGCTATTGCCATGAGCAATGCCATCACTATGGGGACATAGCCAGCGCACCATGAGCTGTTGGCCATGCCCACAGTTCTTCTGTCTATTCCCTGATGCTCTGTAGTGAGTGATAGGGGGTCTCCCAACTACACCCCCCACCTCACCACGAGACATAGCTGCTCGCACGTGGGACAGTAACCAAAAATTCTAAATGTCCCATGAAAATCAAGATAGTTGGGAGATATGGTATAGGGCAGGCATATCCAACCTACGGCCCTCCATCTGTTGTGAAACTCCACATTCCAGCATGCCTTGCCACAGTTATGCTATTAAGGAATGCTAAAACTATGGCAAAGCATGCTGGAATGTGTAGTTTTAAAACAGCTGAAGGGCCGCAGGTAGGACATACCTGGTATAGAGTATCATTTCTGAGCTTTCTCTTAGCAACTGCATTGCCTCACTGCAAACATCTGGTGCAATAAAATATTGTACACCATTTTCATAGGGTTTTCTTAAGCTGGGCACACACTTGCCTATTACCACCAGGGACGATATTATTGACTATATCTTTTGTGACACAGGTGGAAGATATAGTGCATATAGTGCATACACACTGATCAATATCAATTAACGATATAATTTAAAGATGTCCCTAGAACCCACCACAATGCATGCAGCCGTTGACGATATAGTCAAATTAAGCTGCATGCAATAGGTGACGGATGGACAAGGTCATGATCGATGCGCGGGAGCATGCACCATTAATGATACTGAGCATACACACTGACCAATGATTGAGATATCTCGTTAAAAATATTGGTATTATGAATATTGTTAATGCATACGTTTTCACAGTAACAGGATTCACTAGACAAATTTTTTTGGTACTTATGTAGTATCTGGGCGCCCGATTTTGTGATTGTATGCCTTACCTTAAGGCATACAATCAGATGCGATTCAAAGCAATTTTTCGGCAAAATCGCATTGAATCGCATCGAAATTGCATGCGAGAGCGCATGCAATCCGATGCGATTCGATGCGATTTTTCATAGGATTAAATGTTAACAAGGTCCTGTTCATTTCTCCACTATCCAAGTGGGCATGAGTTGATTTTATATAGCGTGGCGAGCGCAGCGAGCCCCGCGAGGGGACGCGGAAAACATTTTAAGTAATCCGCGGCCCCTCGTGGGGCTCTCTGCGCTCGACACGCTATATAAAATCAACTCTATGCCCACTTGGATAGTGGGGAAATTAACAGGACCTTGTGAACATTGAATCCTATGAAAAATCGCATCGAATCGCATCGGATTGCATGCGATCTCGCATGCAATTTCGATGCGATTTTCCGACCCGATCTTAAAATCGGGTGCCCAGATACTACATAAGTACCATTTTGTTTTACCTAGAGCAGTTTCAAATATGGAGGGCTGAAGTATCTTCAACATTAGGATGATGAAGGTAGCTCTACTTCAAAGATTCAACCTGAGACTGAAGCAGAGACAACGGTTTTGTACACAGTCTTAGAAGCTGACAGACTATGAGAAACATACTAAAGGTGTTAAAGAGGGATAACGTGAAGTCTAGCTGTATCAAGAGATGATAGAAAGTGAAAGCAGCTCCAGCTTAAACTATAGCAACCCTGCTACTTGTGATGATATGCAACAAATGTTGGTGGAACATGGGCCAGAACAGGTTCAGCAGTTTAAATTTCCTAAACATGCCAGTCAGATAAGATTTTTAACAACTCATTTCCTAATGGAGACCTAATGCACTGTCAATGGCTACAATATTTTATATCAAATTACTATTTTGCTTTTGTTGCAAGTTGTTTGGTAATCACACAAACCCGCCCTCATCTCTCTCTGATCAATACATTTCTGTCACATCATGAGAGAATAATGTACATTTGGTCAATATTCAAAACTGTAAGGAGTTTGAAATATGATAAAGAAAAAAAAAACTGATGAAGAAAATATGGGCATTATAAAAGAAAAAGAAAAATACTGGCTGAAAATTCTTGCATAACTGATTGATTTAGTGAGAATTCTTGGTATGACAAAAGTGTCCTTCCTGTATGTGGAACCATACTGGAAGGACAAGACACCTGCAAAAATTATCAGGTAGATTTGAACGTCAGTGGCGTAAATCTCAAAATCCAAGTGACTGTCACATTTAAGACTACCTACCACTCCTAATGTAATGCTCTGGACACTGCTAAACAAACTTATTTTCAATCTCTCATCTCTAACTGCCAGTAACCCCAAGCGACTTTTTAATACATTTAAATCACTTCTTTACCCCCCTTCACCCTCCCTACCTGCCAATATCAGTGCGCAAGAGCTTGCTTCCTTCTTCAAGAAAAAGATTGCTAAAATCCAAGATGAAATGGCATGCTCCTCTTCAGCCAGTGACTTGCTTACTTCCTTTCCTGAGCCCCTTGCCACTCTCTCCTCATTTGACCCACCAAGTGAGGATGTCGTATCCTCACTCTTCTCATCTTCCTACTCCACTAACTCACCTCTTGATCCTATACCCTTTCAAATCAGTAAAGCTCTGTCTCCTGTGCTTATCCCAAGCTTAACTAAATATGTAACCTCTCTCTCTCTCTCTCTCTCTCTCTCTCTCTCTACTGATATCTTTCCTTCTCTGTTCAAGCATGCACTTATTACTCCCATTCTAAAAAAAACACAATTCTGATCCAAACTGTCTCTCTAACTACCGTCCTATCTCTCAGCTCCCATGCCTCTCCAAGCTACTTGAGAGACTTGCCTACACTCGCCTCACACTCTTTCTTAACTCCTACAACCTATTGGACCCACTTCAGTCAGGCTTTCGCTCTCAACACTCCACTGAGATAGGACTGACTAAAGTAGTGAATGGTCTGGCCACTGCTAAATTTAAAGGCCATTTCTCACTTCTTATTCTTCTAGATCTTTCAGCTGCCTTGACACTGTCGATCACTCTCTTCTCATACAAACACTACAATCCCTAGGTCTTCAGAACACAGCCCTTTATTGGTTCTCTTCCTACCGATCTAATCGCTCTTTCAGTGTTCGCTTCTCTGATTCTACCTCCTCCTCACTACCTTTGTCCATTGGAGTACCACAAGGTTCAGTTTTAGGTCCTCTGCTTTTCTCAATCTATACCTCCTCACTTGGGAAACTAATCAACTCTTTTGGATTTCAGTATCATCTGTATGCTGATGATACTCAAATATATCTATCCTCAATGGAATTGTCACCATCAGTATTGCTCCGTGTCTCTGAATGTCTTTCTGCCATTTCATCTGGGATGTCATCTTGCCACCTCAAACTCAACATTTCCAAAACTGAATTAATTCTATTCCCACCAGCCAAGAGTAGTTACCAACCTGATATCTCTATCACTGTTGAGAACACAACAATTAATCCTACTCCACCAGCTCGCTGCCTAGGACTCATCCTCGATTCTGAACTGTCCTTCATTCCTCACATTCAATCTGTCTCTAAATCGTGTTACATGCATCTAAAAAAACATATCCAAATGTCATCTGTAACTTACACAAGACACAGCAAAAAATCCATTAACTCATTATATCATGCATTGATTATTGCAATGGCCTCCTTACCGGTCTTCCTAAGAAAAGACTCTCACCTCTACAATCCATTTTTAATGCAGCTGTGAGGCTGATCTTACTGGCTAGACATTCATCGTTGCTGATCTGCTCTGCCAGTCTCTCCATTGGTTGCCCGTATATTACCGCATTCAATATAAAATACTTCTACTTACATATAAAAAAATCACTCTGACTACACCAACTTATATCTCTTTGCTTATCTCAAAATATATCCCCACACAACCGCTCCTATCTGCACAAGATCTGCGTCTCATCTACACTTATTACTCACTCCCATTTACACTTGCAGGATTTTTGTCGGGCAGCACCCACCTTATGGAATGCCCTTCCACGCACACTAAGACTCTCCTCTAGCCTCCAAAATTTCAAGCGTTCCCTGAAAACTCACCTCTTCAGGCAAGATTAATATATTCAGGACCCCCACACAGCCTCCAGTAGCATTCATATCTAATTGCACCCCACCAGGACCGTCTAGTAATCTAAATATTGTTGTATCCACCATTGCAATGATTATTTAAACATGTTTTCATAACCAACAGTTGTGGAACTACATGAACCAGCATGGCCACAAAACAGCAATTTCCCCTTTTATGTTTACATTAGGCCACATTGCTGGGATGTTTAGTGCCATTGCAGCACTATACTGAAGAAAACATACCAACACTGCATAACATTGTTTTTACACTAGAATTCTTACTTGTTTGCATAAATATGACAACACTTACCAGCTTGTGGTGGTGATGCAGGTCGATCTGTGTTGGCAATGTGTAGGCCGAGAAGGACCTCTGGCGGGATCACTCGCTTCAGTTTCTCCTCGTAGGCTGTGTAGGTTATGGGCACACTGGTTCCTCCCCCTGTACCTGTGGTCTGCTTCTTCTCAGGAGCCATTTTGGTTTTGAGGAGTCGTTTAATGTAGATAAATCACTTTTTAATGTTTCTGACTGTGCTTGTGATTGCTGACTGCATTAACTGCAGCATTAATGTCTTCCCACATTTGGTGCTAACGCACCATATTAGTGCACTGATTATCCTTCCCTGGGAGCCTATTAAAAAGTGGTACAATGGCTCTGACAAGGGCATAGTTTTCCTCGTAGGAAACGCGCACATGGTGCCCACTGGTAGTGTGTCCTCTGTTAGAGCCACCCTCTTTATCCTCCTTACACTCCTCCTCCTCTGCAGCCTTCACCTCCTCCTGGCCTGCATCACCCTCCTCCTCCTCCTACTAGTCTACATCAGAGAGGTCTGCCTACTCCAGCTCTTCATCATGCTGTGTACCAAGTAGTGACTCCTGTGTGCTGCTGTGGCTGCTTGCAGCACCAGCCTCCTCCTGTTCCTCATGCTGAGGCTGCTCCTCCTGCCTCTGCCCTCATTGACACCATGCTGCCTCTGTCACTGCTGCTGTCTCTGCCTCTCTTTCCTGCTCTCCTCTCCATCTTGCTCTCCACACAACCTTTCAAAGGTCAATATGGTGCCTGAGCCCTTTATATAGGGTGTGTGATGCATATTCTAGGGGACTTTGGTGGGGGTGTTTTATTGTTTGTAATGGCGGTGATAGAAATCGCATTCCGGTTGGTCAGAAATTCGCACATTACCTGGTCATAATATTGCGCCACATCACGTCATCGCATTTTTCAGCCCTGTGATCATATGAGCGCATTCCATTAACTTGTCAATCTCTTCAAAAAATGTGCGATTTGAAAACATGCGATATGGTGTGATTTCAGAAGCTTACTAATAATCGCATTCTATTAAATGTCACCAGCCCTCCCCCTCCTGCTATTCTGGCTCTACTCCCCCCCTCCCCCCAAGCCCCCTCATTGAGGTGGAACACTAGGGGCTCTTTCAAAATTCTGCTGTGGGGCCCACAATGGTCTAACAAGCGGTTATAGTATGACAGAAATTATCTTCACCAGTTAGGAGAGATGTAATTTCCTGTTATACATTTACATGGTCAAGGCTAGGAGAACGGAAGCAAATAAGGGAAGGAAAAGGATGTGCAATGAATTATGGCTGTTAACCTAAAAGCATTGCTTTTGTCCCTTGCAGCCCCCACATTATTTGAATTTAGTTGCGAATGATGTTGCCAAATGTTGTTTGGAGGCTACATCTTTCCTGGCTCTAGTAGAATATGTTTACTTCTCAGCTGCCATGAGTCGTTGGGAAATTCTAACGTGCTATGTGCTTAGTCTTACAGATAAGGAGTAAAACAAGATGGTGAAATTAAGTTGATACCTTGAAGCCTCTTCACTTTCAACATAGTGATATTAATGATGCCCTAAATGAAATCTATAATATCAATACCTTTACTGGAGTATCTGCCAACACCTGAAGAATAGAGGCACAAAGTCTTGCAAAAGGCATTTTTGACTTTCAAGTTTGTCATTTCTCTAATGGTTTTGTATGGTATATTGTTTGTCAATATGACTAGCAAACTGCTTCAGACAAAAGTATTTGACATACACAATACTATTAAACAACTGAAGAAAATAAAGAGGTTACTTGTAGACTGTTGGAGTGATGAAGAGTATGGGACAGTACTAGAAGAGGCTAGTGAACTAGCAGAGGCATTTTTGGTACCAACAGAGTTTGAAGCAGATCATGTTTGCATTACTAGAAAGAGAAAGCAATCCATGTATGAAGCTGACTCTGCTGTGTATATATATGTGGTTCTTCACACACCTTGTTATACCATGCCTGAGGAAGAGACCTAAGAAGTCTCGAAAGCTTGCATTTTAACAACATTTATTTTTGTTAGCCATTAAAAGGTATCATATTTACTAGATTGCTATTTTGTTTTTCTCACTGAGGAACAATAAAACTTTTCTGAAGCTGAGGATGCGCCTATTCAGAACTTTTATTTTGCTGTGCTAGATACAGCTATACAATCAAAGAAAGATTCACACAGATGATCAAATTAGTTCTCTATTTGGCTTCCTCTATAATTGTTCAGTTTACAGAATAGAACAACAAAGCAAATTATGGAAGATTGTTGCTTTACAACATGGGGACTCCAAAGATATTGATGCTTCTAATTTATGTAGTGAATTACAAAGTATTTCAAGTTGAGTTCCACTTTTTGTGTAAAAATGAGTCAAGACATATTGTCACCAACACATATATTGCTCTTCGCATCCTTCTCTAAATTTGCTAAATTAAACACATGGAAAATAAAAATGTAATTTATTGCTGCACGCTTCCAGTACAAAGTATTAATGTTATTGCTGCTACTGTTTTAGTGTTATTTATTATTCATGTAAAATGTGCCAATGTTATTGATGTTACTGTTAAAGTGTTATTTACTGTTGCTAAAATTTACATGATCTAAAAAGATAATAATAATTTGAAAAGTCAATCAGGGCAGGGGCAGTATTGTGTATCTTTGCCTAGGGTGCCTATAACTCTTGCACTGGCCCAGCCTGTATTGAGGAGCTGCATTAGCAGCACCTTCACGCTGATTCTCCAACTGCCTAGTTTATGACTAGAGAAGCAGTAAAATGCTTGCTCACTCTTAGCCTAGCACTTGGATCAGGTGGGACAACCTGATCCTCTATAAAATCATCTTCCCAATGCCCTGGCTTAAATAAGAAATTCTAAGGGGGTACATTTTTTAAAGCTTTAAAAACTGAAAACATGTGATTTTCTCATAGCAACCAATCAGGTTCTGTTTATCATTTTCTAGGATGCAATAGAGAAGAAAGACAGAATATGATTCAGTATACATATATACAGTGCTCGAAGTGGACATTTTGAAGTGGGATTATGTAAAAGTGAAGGCTGTTATTATACACATGCCGTGCTCTAGAAAAGGGGGTGTGTCCTTAAGTGTAGAGTAACACACCATTTACCCCTTATACACATTATGCACCATAATTCCCATGGAATGAGCCATAACTCACATCATGCTACATAGCTTCATTAACTGAAGATTGCAAATCTGTTTGCATTAAAGAAATAAAAATGTATAGGATTCTGCTACTATAGGAAACAAGTGGCACTGGTATGACAGACATTATCTTCACCAGTTAGGAGAGATGTAATTGAGAAAACTCGCAGCCCAGCAAGCAGGTCTGCATTGGGCTTTTAGTCTTAATTTTCCACAAACCTGTAGAATATTTTGCCACATACAAGTTGAAGAATTGCGATAGTAGAAAAACAAAACATCTATCAAAATAGTAATATTAAAACAAGTCTATTACATTTATTTTAATATTACTGTATTAGAACGGTACTATTTTAGTTCAGCATTGGTTTTGGGGTAAGATGTGAAATGTGTCTGTCTACATGATGTAAGGCCAGTTGTACGAAGCTTGAAAAGTGATAAAATGGAGAGTGATAAACAGCCAGCCAATCAGCTCCTACCTGCCATGTCACAGACTGTGTTTGAAAAATGTCAGGCAGGAACTGATTGGTTTGCTGTTTATCACTTTCCCTTTTATCACTTTTCAAGCTTAGTGCATCTGGCCCAAAGACACAAAAGACTGTAAAGTATATAATGAATATAGGGAAGATTACTGTACTGTTATATGGATATTTATATAGCTGTAAAACATATTTAGCTATTTTTTGCTAAAATTAAACATTTAGTACATATATGTTATGTTAACTTCAGCTTCTAAAAAACAATTCAGGCCATTGGTGACCGGCATTATGTTTTTGCTTTAGATATTTGTTTTTTCAACGTGCTCAACAGAAAACGTAAATATAGTGGTATGTAAATTATTTCATGGCTTTCGTGGGTAATGTCACTATCACTTCTACATGTTTTGTGTGATGTTTTTACCAATTGTGCTGTTGCATTGTGATGCTTATGCGTTATTAGAAAACATAAAATAAATAAGTGCAGGGTGGATCTGCCTTGTTAATATGAAATGTATAATCTGACATATCCCTTCATACAGTGTGCAATGGTCACCTAATCTTTCAATATTCCATGTCCCTCCAATCAGGACATCAACACTCACTCTTTCAACGATATGAATGGCAATGTAGACAGAGATTTCTAAAGGGTGTAGTTTGGAAACGTAAGTCGCTCATGTACTGTATGTAGCAGGTATTTTTATCTCGATAAGCTGAATTCCCATACAATTTATGCTTTGACTGATGGTCTTCTTTAATAGACTTACCATAACACGGGGAAAAAGCAGTGAGAATGTACTGGTGAATAAATGCAACTGTATTGTATGGAACTGGATTAAAATAAAACCAAATTTATTACACAATAACTTTAAAACCATATATCAGCAAAAGAAACCTAAAAAGAAAAATAGGTTTCATCTAAACATTAGATAATTTTCACAGATCAATATATAAAGGTGTGCCCAAATGAAAAGGAGACTTTTGCTATAGCAGCGCTGTATCTAACCACAGTGGGTTGATGCGTTTGTCAATAGTTTGCGTGGCATTTTCCCCAGTGGCACTAGTGAATTACTTTGCCTCAGTTTCTTTATTCCTAGAAAGTTGTTTTGCATGTTTGCCGCACCATCTTTTGGCAAACACATTAACCCACAGCGAATAGATACAATGCCACTACAGCAAATGTCTATTTTTCATTTGGGCACACCTTATACAGTACATACATTTTTTTTGCAAATACCACTATTAAAGGATTACACTGACTATAGCAATTAACTGAACAGGTAACTGCATTGCTTGAAAGAGTAATACCCCTTTCACACCGCATCCTGATGACTTACAAAGTGTGGTGTGAAAGCATCAAAACTTATATCCTAGGTTGAGCAACCTAACAATTCAACCAAAGTTATAAGCAGTATTAAATCTGGGTCACCCTCTGTGTAATGGCTTAATGTGAATTAGCTGCTGAGTGTGAATGTGCCGATCCCGGGTTCAACCCCGCCATTGCAGTCTGAAACCGTTAAGTAATTTTAAATCCAAACAGCATACAGTATGCATATGACTGCAATACTAAACTAAATATTGTGATGGTAATAACATTCAATGTTAATAATACTGCAGCCAACAATAGATCATAAACAAGTATACAAAGACAGGTAAATACTGTATATTAAAGGTAGTTTCTTCGGAAAATTAAATTAGCCTCAAGTATACAGTAGTCCAGCCTTAAAACTTTGTACTGGTTAATGAGACAAATTGGGTGGGGAGTAATGCTGCCTGAATTCGAAGGCCCTGCGGTTTGCCGACCAAACTGTTTTTTTTTTTAAAAGGGTGATCACTTACAGTACAAAGAATGGTTTTGCCTTGTAAGTGATTGATCCTTTAAAAAATGTCTAAGTTTGGCCAGCATCCCACCCAATATGTGAATAAGCAGTGCCTTTTATTTATTATTCTGGCTACTAGCAGTAAAACTGGGACCCGCCGCCATGCTACCGATGTAGTGAGCAGTCTGGATAAGGCAGGAAAGCTGCAGCCAAGCTCTTAGTGAAAACTACCACCCAGTTGTTCGTGCTACAGCTCACTTAGCAGTCTTTATACTGATATCCATGGCAAATGTGACCGCATTACTTAAACAAGTCACAGGGTCATTGCCATTTTAAATCTGCAGCAGAAATTGTGCTTCTGAAAATTCGCACCTATTTATATAACCCCCGTCATGTGATTTAGGACACAGCTATACACACAACAAAAATGACACGTAGGTGTTCTTAAAGCTCCAAAACAAACAGATACAGTAATGAACTCTTACAATTCATCATGCATTTACCACAACAAAGGTGCATAGGAATTCTAGGCTCATTTTACATCCAACTATAGGGCTCCCCAACACAATATGCTAAAAAGTACATCATTGTTATTTAATATTAATTTAAATGTATTTTTATTTCCTTAAATGGTAAGCTAATAGAGATGCCTCTATAATGCACAACTGTATTATGGCACATCCACCGTTGTGTAAGATTGTACCTAATGGATGAAAAGGCAACTTAAACTTAGTCTTAACTTGCTACTGTATATAGAAAATATGGGCTTTACCACCTTTAACGAAACCTCCATTACCACCCATGAATGCACTCAGGTTCTACAATACAATGAACATTTAAGCATAACTTATTGTAACATTACATTTTGACTTGTAACAATGATCACTTAGATATATCTATTATCCACAAACATAGGAGGTGCAATCTTTCCATAGTGCTAAACATGTCTGAGTTAAGTACACCGTTTCTTAAATAACAACACTTGAGAACTACAGTTCCATTACCTACAGCCATGCATAAAACATGTACATTATATAGTGTACACCAATACTTTTCTAAATGCATTCACTTATATCAACAAGTGAATTACATTTTTTCTTTGCTTTTAAATGAAGCTAACAGTTATCCATTATGTTATGAGTCACCAAAGTGTTAGAATATTAAGCAAAACATGAGAAAATGCACAACATAAAATATAAAAAATATATCTCAAACCATAGCTTATAAAAAAAATATTTTACAATCAAGGCACACATCTAGTCAAATTCCAGAATACATATCTTTTACAAATGTGCACATCTATAAACCTTATTTAATAGCTAACTACAAGCAGATCATATGCTGTCATTCATGACAACCCCATCAGATCACAGTTCTCTTTTCTGACTGCTTAAACATTGTCAGCTTCCTTGATATGGGTTATAGCAAATCTTTGTATTTTGCCTCATTTTATTACAATAAGCCCTAATGTCTTACAAGTTGGCTGCATACCTACTTCCTAAGGAATGTTAAATATAGGCACATACAGTAAAGCAACAAACAAAAATGTGCAGGTTTACATTTTTTGAGCACCTGTAAAATTTATAACCTATGGGCACATTTTGTAAACATTGGGGTTGATGCAGCATTGAATGCAAGTCAGCATATTTGCATGAATGAAATTAAGATATCCACCTGTATGCAGAGTTTTACGTATCTAGTACAGATGTATCCTTATACATCATTGCCGCAGTCAGGCCAAACAGCCCCTTTCTGCATGCCAGGTCCCGTGCAACTGAGGTAGCAATGAGTGGAGTGGATTGCATTTTAAAATGCTACAATTCAGTTGCAACAGCGCCTCTTTCTAGTTTTGCTGTGCTACTGTACATATACAGGCTCAGTCGCACTTGCCCCAGCCAAAGCATTAGCACAAAAGATCAGTCTGCAAACATGAACATTTATGCATACATTATGCAACAATTCTGTCAACATGCCCGTTCTCCACTTTGCCTATGCCCAAACACTCCATTCAGGGCCAGATTATAATGGGGGCACAAGGGGTCAGTACCCCTGGCCCCCCCCCTATTTTTTAGCTTAAGGTTTTGTGCATTGTAGGGTAGTGCTGCAGCTTCACCTATCTGCCAATGTGACAATGATTAATGGTGCTGAGCATTGGGAGCCAAGGCACACTGACTGCACAAGTGTGCAGTGCGTTACTGGGAGTTGACTAAGTCGCATGACCCTTTGCACCAAAGGGCAGAGGCTTAGATGTTTGTGCTGAGCTCTGATTGGTGGAGCTCACTACATGCTTCTAAGCCCATGGAGAACAGCAGCAGCAGCCTAGTCATGGGATTGTTTTTAATCAGAGGCAGCACTGGGACTGTGAGGTCTCCTACAGAGTAAGGTGCAGACGGACAAACACAGGCTTTTCATGGTGTGTGTGAGTGTATGTGTGCATGTGTGTGCATGTGTGTGCGTGTGTGTGCCCCCTGCAGTTACCCATTGACCAAGTTTATACTGCCTTTACTCTGTGTTTTGACAATGCAATATTCTCCCATGCAGTTTGAGGCCAGTAATGACAAGTGCAAGGGGGACCCCCAGTCTAAAGTGCCCCGGGCCCCCCGAAGACTTAATCTGGCACTGACTCCATTACAACCCATAATGCCTCTTAAAGCAGTACTGGAAATGTTAACGAATTGCGCATGACTTAGCATAGCCAGAAGTGCATATGCACTGCAAAATGGCGCAAGTTATGTTCTGCTGACTGACCTGTATTCAACTTTGTATCAGCCCCATTATACACATGAACATTACAAAAGTTAAATCTAACACCACAAAATTATACATTATTGCCATGGTTGCTTGTCATATTGTTAACTCAGTGGATCCTCGTAAGCAACAATATCTGCAACTGGCTGTGCAAGATGTTCTGAATCGGTTGTAGGAGGAGTGTAACACACAATTTCATTTTCCTTTGTCCTTATTGATGTCAGTGTTGGATCATGTAGACACAAGGGTTCCTCTACAACAGCTTGAAGGTTCTCTATGGTCATTCCCATTTCCTTGCTGTGCTCAGAAGGAGACTTTCTGTTGATGCGTTTGTACGATTTATCTTTATTTTCCATACCTTGCTCACTTTTCTGAAACCGGCCAAAGAATGAAATAAAGAAACCAAATAACACAAAGGCCATAAGACTTGGAACGAATGCCAAGCATTTCACATTCAGGCTTGCTCCAATAAACCTGCTGTGCAAGAACATGTCTCCATCAACGTAGCTTCTATTGGTATATGGGTCTGTGTTGTTGGACCTCCATTCCCATGACAACGTAGTCTGATTTAGATTCTGTAAGCTCTCAGAATCTTCCACTGTATAGATCTTCTGCCCTGGGCCTAAATACTGACCATAAGCAGATGGCTGGTAAAAGATTTGATTCTTCCACATATTAAGATCAAGGATCAATACAAGAAAGATAATTCCATAGTTAAACCATTTACCTGTATGCAAGAACAATATGAAAGTAAAAGAAGGTGTCATTTCCAAATCCCAGAGAAAGTACAGTACTAATGCATAATGGTTATAACACCCCCCCCCCCCCCCCCAGATATAAACAGTGTGAGGTCACATACAGTAGATAAACATGTAGTTTTATGATTAGGATCAATCTCCATCCCATAATCTAACTTCCTCTGGCACCTGATGTGTCCGAAGTAACCCTTTGAGTGCCAAGTGAATTTGTTAAAATTTGTTCGCCATCCCGCTCGCACCTAACGGTGTGGCCGGGCATTGGGCGGCAGGGGGGGGGGGGGAGCACAGCCCATTGGATGCCAGCTGCCTGCCTACTTCCAGCACAGGACTCTCACAGATCAGAGACACCATAAAGGTGTTTCTGATCTGTGAGTGCTGGAGAAATCATTCGATGGTTGCCGACCTTTGAATGATTTCTCCTCGGCTGCGAATAGATGATTATGCAAATCATCCATTCGCAGCCATGCGAGGGATTGGCCCGTACAAGGGGGGGGGGGGGGCGGGATGCTTAGTGCATCTGGCCCATAATCTTTAACACAACATTTTTTATTTGAATTTATATGAAAAATTTGAGAAACACTGGTATTTTTTAAACATCTCTCACAGAGATGTTGGCACTCGAAGGGTTAAAAAAGGTAACATGCATCCAAAAGTTGACTATTCAGTAAAATAATGATCAGCACCACTCACACATCAGTAACTGTTGATTGGGCATTGTTATCAGGCAGCAGAGCTTAAAGCATAAATTAGAACACGTCAACTTGTTGAGTCAGATGAATGATTATTATGAGCAAGAAGCATGTACCATGCACTATTAACAGAAGTATAATAAAGGGGCAAAAGTACAACTTTTTAATAAGAAAAGGAATGTTGGTTTTGAAGAAATACTACAATATAAATCAGAAGAAATGCATCAATGAACCCATATAGTAGCTTGTTAAACTGGATGGGAACTTTACATTATGATGTACCCAGTATAATGATTTATTTCTTAAAGCATTTTATTGCTGTGTTGTTGTTTTTTGTGTGTTTTTTTAACATTAACCCCTTGGGTGGTATTTTCCGGGCTCAGCTGCGCTGCCGCAGTGGGCTGTCCCGGAAAATTTCCAGGGATACCACTAATATGCAATAGGTTGGTGCCAGTGGTGTCCAGGTGTGCACCACCTCTAGAGCCCCCTGTCGGCCCCCCCTTCTGTCATACCTCCCTATCACCTCTGCGCCTGCCCTGCCGCTTCCCCAGCTGCTAGCTGTCATTCACAGCAGTGACGAAGGCAGGAGGCTCTGGGATGTTCGGGAGGCTCGGGGGGACTTGGAAGCGCTCAGGAGTTCAGGCGCACGAGTCCTCCCGAGCCGCCGCGAACATCCCCAAGCCTGCTGCCTGTGGTCACTGCTGTGACTGATAGCTGGGGCAGCGGCAGGGAGTTCTGGCGTACAAACGCCGGAGCGGAGGTGAGCCCCTATGATCTGTGGTGGGTTTTGCTGCTGCAGGACAAACCTGCCCTGATAGGTTTGTCCTGCCCCAGCAAAACCCACCACTCAAGGGGTTAAGGGCCAGATGCATCAAGCTTCAAAAAGTGATACAACGGAGAGTGATAAACAACCAACCAATATGCTCCTAACTGGCATTGTCAAACCCAGCCTGTAGCACGACAGTTAAGAGATGATTGACGGGTTGTTTACCACTCTCTATTTGATCACAGTTATAGATTAATGGGATGTCATGCTAAAGTACAGGCATGCCTTATTGATCCACTGAGTAAAATAACTCTTACATTTTGAGTAAGGAAGAATAATTCCCATTCTAACAAATTGCATATAGAATCAATAGCTTTTTCTTTCACCAGATCAGTGCTGTCCAATTTTTTTCATAAAAAGGGCCACAGATATGTCATAATTACATGCTTAGTAGCTGAATTCTATAATGATATAATAAGCTATCTAGGGAAATCTATCTTATAATTGCAGAGAGGTTTTATGCTAAAGACATTAGTATTTTCTGCCAACTAAACTAGTTAGCACCATCATCTGGCACACTTTATTTTTTGCTGTACTACGCAGCATCGAAACCAATTAACAAAACTTTCACTAAAATGAAGTTAGAATGTGCCACTGTATTGGGAAGCATGGCCAGTCTGGAATTGAAATGCACCAACCCATCTACACAGTACTGAGCATGGAATCTTCATAGCCACCTGCAATGTGCATTCGTTGCAGATAAACAGAAATAATTCACAGTCTGCGATCATGATCCCATACCCAACATGAAAACATACCAGTGATATGTATATGGTACTCTTCTTTAAATATCCGTTGAAAGTGTGGAAGCTTGAACTGCATGTGAGCAGTGGATAAACCAGGCAGATTGACATCAACATCACCCATAAAATGTGGAAATTCCCAATCCTGTAAGAATAGTGCAAAATACATTTAGTATAGAAGGTAATTTTGCTTGATAATTAAATCATTTTTTTAAATGCAAGATAAAATGTCTTGCATGGGAAACTGGGGTGATTCTGGTTGGTTTGCAAAAGCAAACTCCTTCTTTAAAGGACACAACCATGTGCACTGCAGGTGGGGCTGTTGAGAGAGTTAGATTTGGGGGAGTTGATTTGTTTCTGTGCAGGTAAATATTGGCTGCTTTGTTATTGCACACCAATTTAGATTTCAGTTTAAACACACCCCACCCAAATGTAACTCTCTCTGCACATTACATCTGCCCCACCTGCAGTGGTTACTGTATGTCCATTAAAGGAGTTTGCTTTTGCGAGTCAACATGAATCATCCCCTCTGTCACAAGATGTTTGTGTGTTCTTGTTCATGTATGACAGTAATTCATAAGGATATCAGATCAGCATTTGGACATTTTAATAAATAAATTGATGCAGGTATGTCAGTAATTATGGTCTCTATCATCTTTATCCAACTGCTACGTGTTTGTTCAAATGGAATAGCACTAAAGGCCCATACACACACTACAAGGTCTTCTTAGTGATGATGAACGACCCATTATAAATCACCTCCTGAACAACCCAGAATGACTTCCTTCAGGGTCATTTAGGAGGTGAATCTTTTAACATCGTCTAGTGTTTATGCTGTGAATGACGGATAGTACCAACAATGCGCGTACCCGTGGGTCGTTAAAAACCATAGCCATCGTCCATGCATGCAGGTCAATTTGGCAATGGCCGTTAACATAATTTGTTTTTTCAATAGAAAAACTTCAAGGGTGAAAATGAACGATGATAGTTAAGGATGTGACACATTGTTGTGTGTGTATGGACCTTAACTAAGCATAACACCTACCCCTGATATTTTTCAGCATTGGGAAAACTAACAAGCAATGGATATTTAAATGTGAAATACAAAGAAGTAACAGCAGTTCCACCATTTGGGACATTTATTAAACAGATAAGCTGTAAGAATATAGGTTGTCATATAGTTATAGAATGCTTTATTTTGTAAACTCTTGGGCAGAGCCCTTGTATCTCTTGTTTTTCCAGTAAATATAGAACCCATGCTATCAATGGCCTTTGTGTTTCTGTTCTCTTTGTTGACTGATATTATTTGCTCACCCATGCAATGCATGTGTAAGGAATCATGGAGAGCTGTTGCTTTCATCCCTATGATTCACCACTGCCTGCTCTTTCAGCAAGTTGCCCCTGATTCAGTCCTACCCATGTGTAGATGAAAAATGTTGGCTTGATGTGTGGTTCCTGTCATGGGAGATCAGTGATCTGGCTGCCTCCCATGATTTTGGAGATTACACACACTTTAACTTTAATAATTGTACATGTAATGGTTGTTGTCTTAAAAGAGCATTTTTGTTTAGAAATGGTATGCTATGATTTCTATCTTCTTGTTAAAGAAAACTGATGTTTCCTAATTTGGACCTGGAAACTTATTGCAGCTTTAAATAGGTTACTAAATTGGTTCAGGTAAGAAAGTTTCCCTTATACTTGGTACGGTTCCATAAAGAGCATATCAAGTATGTTTTTTTGTCACTTTGGTGTTCTGTATGCAGCTTTTATGTAGGTTTTTTTTTACACCTTGACATTACAAGAGTTCAAAAGCTGGGCTGCCCCTCTAAATTTTAGATTTGGTGCACGTCTTATACCATTATGTATTAATCACAGGTGCCATTGGTTTTTCACTTGCTGGTGTCAGAATGGAGCAGCAATGGGGGAAGGAGAAGAGAAGTAGAGGGGCATGGATCCAAGGGGGGAAGAGTTAAGAAAATCAGGTGACCCAGTGTCTGTGACCTAATATATATATATATATATATATATATATATATATATTATGTACTGTATATGTATACATATACAGTAGCGCACGCAGGGGGGTTTCTGAGTACCCAGAAACCCCCCCAGGAATCTGGGGGCCCTAGTTTGAAAGCTGAAGGTCCCCTCTTTCCATGGGTACAAGAATTTAAAAAATCGGCCCTGGGAAACCGGAGATATCGGACTTCAAAGCAGTGGTCCCCATCCAAGCCTGTTAATTGCTCTCCCCAGTCAGATATTTCAGTTTCTGTCTGACTTAGAGTTTTCTGAGGGTATATTCCAAAAGCTGGGACTCTCCCCCTTTGATGGGCACTAGAAGCTGGTCTCTACTGTGCCCAGAACCAGAGATATCAGCCTTCCAGCAGCTGGTTACTGCTCCAGCTCCACACACCTGGTATGTAGTTTTATATTCTCATTGGCAGATTGCTCTGCCTCCTGAACTCTGATCCCCTAGTCCATAATACCATTTGGTAGGTGGGATTCTCTAGTTTTTAATTCCATTAAAAGCTAAGAAATCTATTTCCGGGAACTGGAGATATCTGCAGTCAAGCAAGCTGTCCTCCCACCAGAAAATTATGAATAATAAGCCCACTCCACTATACACCCCTCCTTGCATATTAAAGATCCTCTTCCACCCTGGAAGTTATGTATCAGGGCCCCTTTATTCAGCCCAATGCCCCCTTCTTCCACCATCTGTGCAGTAAAGGGGTAATTAGTGAAAATTACTGATCGAGGCCCTACATGCTGAGCGGTTGATATAATACCCCCTACGCAATCAAAGCTTCCGCTCATAGCACCACCCACCCCTACTGCTGGAGGATAGGTAGGGGCCCCAATACATTGCTATGCCCAGGGGTCTACTCTGCTGTTATGTATATATATTTATATATATATATATATATATATATAATTATTATTATTATTTATATACTTTTGGTCTATCTATAATACTTTAACTGACCCGGCATATACTGGGTCACCTAAGTGTCCATCTCCGTGCTTTGCTCTGCCCCTCTGGAAACCCCCTTCTGAAAATCCTGCGTTTGCCCCGGATATATACACACACACACACACACACACACACACATGCATTCCATGTATTTGTATAACCAATATTAGGGTGCTCTGTCATAACTCTGACCCTGCCCACCTTTGCTGTCCACCACCATTGGCAGACAGCAAAGGTGGAAGAGGTCACTTTTATATATTTTAACAACATTTTCATACCTTCCAGCAGTTCCGATTGTCATGGTGGTGGTGGGAGCAGTTGGAAGAGCCTCTCATTTGCCGCCCTGAGCAGAGATGAATAGCCACTGTGTGCATGCGCACAGCATTTATTCACCGAAAGAGTGACAGGGCAGTCCGGAAGCTAACAGCGTGATAGACATGCCCCCATAGTAATGAAAACAGGGGCGCAGCTTGTGATCATGGTATTAGGCCCGAGGAAAAAAGGGAAAGAGAAAGATTGTCTTCCTTTTTTTTGGCGCAAATTTATTGTCTTTGGCTGCACCCCCATAGAGAACCTACATACAATTGTGAATATTGTCTCATCTGGGGCCCTTGGGTGCCACAGCACCAACCTGTGCAGACTTTCCAATCCCCCTTTCCGAAATATTAGGCACGAGGCCATGCCCTTGTTTGGTGAGGTCACGCCCCTCCTGCGAAGGCCATGACATTTTACGAAGCATACAATATTACAGACCCAGATGTTGAAAGGTATGCATTTATGTTTGTAAAAAAGGATAATGTTAAATGGTGGCCTCTGTGAATTAAGGTTTTCCTTTCTAATAAAAACATATTCTAGGTGACTGAGCTAGAAAAATGAATTCTCAACATGCTATTCCCAGCAAAACATACAAATCACTACAGCAAATTAGTCTCCATCCGCAAAGTATTTCATTATTAGATGACAAGCGAAGAACAGCTTAAACACATTCAACCAAATTATAATTACACAAGCCCCATCATTTTGCAAAGAAATAATGTAAAAACTTAAGTAGGGAGAAAACTTTATTATTTTTAATTTGACTAAATTTTGCAGCTTTTCTTTATTATCCCATGACCTTCCTTTACTTTGTATCTTACTATTCTTTATTTCCTTTAGCTCTTCCACACCCTACCAATTCAAAAAATGAAAAGAGCTTATGCCTTTTTATTGCAAGTCAGCTGCTGACGTCTGATAATTTCAGCTCTTACTGATTCACACATTTTTTTATGCACATTTTTTATTCAAGCAAATTTCTAGTTTTGATATTTATTTTTCTAACAAGAAAAAAGGTAAGTACTACAAAGTAATGAAAAAAAGAAAGGGTGGTGCTTTTAGTATATAAACAGAAGGAAGGGGAATGATTCTTTTTAAAAATAGATAAAAGTTGGAGTTAGAAAAACTCTCAGCAATTACCACTTACCCAGCATGTATGCAAAGGATGGGACCACAGCCAGCTGGACTGTCACTGACACAGTTGCTTCGATCTCACGGGGAGGTGCCTTAAGCAGCAGACCTTGTCTCGAGTCTGGGGGTGTTGGAGGCAATTAAGATTTATACTTGGGTACCTATGGATGTGGGGATATGGTCACTGGGTGGGGGTGAGGGGCAATCTATTGACAATGGGGAATCTATTGCTCCTAGGGGAGGGTGGTGAATAATAATACGTTTCAGCTTTTCAAAATAAAAATAAATCCGTGGTGAAAAAAAAAAGATAAAGAAGTCCTAACCAATGACTACAGATTTCAATTTTGTCCACTGCTGTTCCAGAGGACTTTCTTATATTTGCTCCACTATTTGTGGTAGTGAATTTATGATCTTAAATAAACCTCAAACTTTGATCAACCAATTGCTGTAGGACCTGCACCATGAGGACTTTTGTATATAAAGAAGCAAACACACTAGTTGCTCTACTTGTTTCACAAATCACTCTCTGCAGCATATACATAAGAAAACATGTACAGTATTTAGTATTTGCAGGAAACAAAGACATACAGTATCCCCTTTTCTGATACTTCATTCATTTATGCTCTGCATGGGCTTTGAAGATATTATTGAAACACTAGATGAAAGCCAACAGGGTCAGATTATAATGGTCTATCGCTATTCCCTTGTTGCTTGAACTCCAGGATATGTACGGTTATCTGGGACTCAGCCGCATCTGCTCAGGGACATTTATAGACAATTTAGCTCCCAGTGTGAACGCTGCAAAAATGTGCCCACCCCCCAACTAAGACAATTTAAAAGATCTGTGCATGCCAAAGGAACGTGTGTGCCCAAAAATGGATGGTGTAGTCTCGCTGCGATGGGCATGTACTTGTTGCAATGGACATGACTTTACAAGAAAAGATTACCTGTCACCAATGCAATACTGCCCATTACACCTTAATATACCCTACACCGTAAAGCCCCTCACACCATTTTCGGGGGATGTTTTACTTGTATTACACATGGAATACTATCTGCATTATTCCATATGGAATACAATCGGTTTGCCCAAAAATAGCCCTGCAATGCTGCTGGGCGAGATAGAGATGGTCCAAAAAGGTGCTCCATCAGGTGCACTACAGTGGTCACCATGGCACCACAGAGGTGAAGATCAGCGTTGAATTTACTGGTGATCAGATTTTTTTTTATAGGTCACTCAGAACTCTTAATTGGGCATTTATCATATTAGTTTCCTAATTATTTTAATTAGTCTGTAATTCTGGAACCCCCCTGTAATATCAGCCTAATGATTCTACCAATCCACCAACTTCACCTTGAGTCATCAAAATTTTTCCTATACAGCTTTGCCCATCACATCTGTCCTCGCAGGACTAAGCAGTTTGACCTGTAATGATAGCTACACAAGCCATTAATTATCTCCCTGCAGAGCCAATTTATTATAACCTGGGGCCCTATGCAAGACACTAGCTCAGAGCTAGGTACCAGACCAGAAGTGCAATCATACTCCAAAAGACCCACTCTTGCAGGCCCACAGACATTCAGAGAGTGTCAAAGCCGCAGTGTCCTCCCCTGGACACGGTCATGGTGCATGCAATGGCGGGTGACTTTGTTATGCTCATCAAGGCATCAACTATGCTTTCACACCTTTGCTTCACTTATTTTTAGAATCAAAATTAGGTTTAACAGAAAAATATACCTACCAGGCCATAGGCAGACACCTCCACTGCCTTGTGGGTGATCCAGACCCATCTGTTAAATATCATCAACCTGTAGTCCTGATATAGCTGACAATTGCAAGATTCTGTTAACTATAAATTCATGCAGTATGATTGTTTGATCCATAAGGTTAGATGGGAATATTTATTGATCGTACTATAGCAATGCTTTCACAGGCAATGAATATTAAATGTTTTAGAAAAGCAGACATCTGCAGTTGATGCAATAAATGATTAAACATCTTACTGTATATTATTTTAATTTGAAAGTCCCACAAATATAATTACTGTAACAATGCTACAAAAATGTTTTCGATACTGAAAATGTTTTAGGCCTATTTATTAAGAACCACATATTAGCCCCAATATCATCACTGCATATGACATAAAAAATTATGTACAGATCATGTTGTATTTACATGCAAGGACCAGTGCTCCTATCGGAACCCTTCCTAGCACTCTGTAAAATTGAATGTCATTGTTTCCACAATCACTGTACTTCCCAAGTCTGACATGCACAAAATCTAGCCCATTGGCTACAATGTGTTAACACCACCTGGTATTAGCTAATAGGACTAAGCTCAAAAACTAGGACTTTCGGAACTTGATAATCTTGCTTTTATGCAGTCCCCCTAGACAGTTATGAGTGCTTTGGGGATCCTTAAATGTGGAACATAGCAAATACTATATACATTACACACTTTTAAAAGATTTCAAATCTTTAAATAGATTTTCAGAAACCAGAGGTTTATCGGTGGATTGATCACATTCTTGGGCTTAATAATTAAGCTTCTTCATCAGAGTAGTTTTAGGTTTTTACAGTGTTTAATTGCTTTATACTGTTTTTGTGCATTGCTAATTATATATAATCAATCACTTTCATAACCATAGTAGTGAAATTTATCCCCAAATATGGATGTTGCTCAATCCTGAATCTGACTGTCGGGATGTTCCAGACAGTCGTATTCATGGCCGTTTTCGACCCATTCCAATCCGTAACCTGACAGTCGTTATTCAATGTTCTGACTGTCGAGTGTCCGAACGGTCGCGTTTTGTTGGATACGGCCATTAAACTTTCGGAATTGGCTGCAAATTCGAAAATTAGCGGACAATTCAACAATTCAGATTCTTCTTTAATAAAAACCATATCTGTAAGCTTTCATTGCTGTCGGAACATAATACTTATCAGGGAAAATAGTTCCTTCTAAATAATGTTTAGTTTTTCAATGCTTTTTAGTTTTCTTATGAATACATATCTTATAGCGAAGTAAAAAAAAATCTACTACAGCTACTATAAATCTATTAATATATAACATAATATCAGATTCTAAAGCAGTGTTTAATAAATATGCCAGCAAAAATTAAGGAACAACATTGCATGACCGTGAATATCAGTTTGTCTCCTCAAGAGCTATGAGACAGCTGTGGAGACATGCAGTAATACTCGGTCTTCCAAATCTTCTCTGCAGCTCAGCCTAGAATGTTCCCAAGTGAAATTGTTTGCAGTATACAGTATTTAACCCAGTATGCACACCATCCATACCTAAAAGCCATTTAGACCATATCACAGAGCCACATATAATATTTGTTACTGCCACTAGGTTTTAAATTTGGTTTGTAAGCTTTTTTTATGGCTATATAGCTTATAGTTAATATTCGAAAAAAAAAAAAAAAACCGACTACAGCTATAAATCGCAAATAATCAGGATCCGTATGTTAGATAATTACAAAAAATGTTTGCAATATAAATATAAAACACAAAATTAACACTTCCAGATTTGTGATTATAGTTTCACCTCAGGCGCACTGCAATTGTCACAACTTTTATAGCTAATATAATGGATTTAGGGTCATACATGCCCAATGATGTAAACCATTCTTGATTACAAATTAAATTATTTGTGACCCCAAGTCCATGTACCAGCAATCCATCATGTGACTGCGGCAGTTAAAACGGACTTGTTTGTTTTTCACACTTCTGTGCAGACGCACTTTAGTCTCTCAGTCTGCATTCAGAGGCCTTATGTCCCAGTTTGTAAAATATGAAACAATTGTGCCTGTTAGGCTTATTATTCTTTGTGAGTAAAGCAGAATTATCAGCATTTGAGTCATCCGGAATGCAGTTTAGCCCTAACGATCAATGTTGATAGCTTAAGTCACACAGGATTCTAGAGCTACTGTACCGCTAAGAAATTTAACTCAGGTGCTTAATCTTAAAGCATCTATATTGCAACATCTTCATTGTATTTCCTGGACCCCTAAAGACTGCTGAGATATTAAAGCATGCACTCGGTTTGCTACTGTATACTGTACACCTCAGGTTTATCTTTGTCATAAGACATTTATCTGCATATGCTGCCTCAGGTGTGGATTGGAATGGAAAACAAGACTGGGAATTTTCTGGAAGCAGCCCTCATGGAGGTGGGGTTCTGTATAAGGGGCAGGACTGCTCTTCACAGGGCCTGGTTTGGAGTTACAAAGTTATCCTTGTATCTTTTCCTGTAGTTGTGCCTGGGACTTTATGCTAATTTCACTATAATGCCCTTTCCCAGGTGTCCTGAGCAGATTGGGAATTTTAAGTAGCCTTGCAAAAATTTCCGACAGTGGCTCCGGTACTTGCCCACATCGCCGGCATAACAACTTCTGCCCCCTAACACACACACACACACACCAAAATACCACTCTCTATCCCCTAACACACCCAAATCACCAGTCTGTCACCCTCTATCCTCTCCCAGCCACAGGTGGCCCCATTGGTGTGTCGACCCACCGGGGATCTTCACTGATCTTTCGCCGGTCGGTATTCTGACTGTTGGAATCAGGACACTATACCAAACCCCTGTATTCTTTAAATAACCTAGAAGTCCCAATTAAAACTATTTCCCATTTCAAGTTATAGTAAACCATTTGAACATACAAATCAGATTGTGCTATCAATATGCATAAATAACAAACTTTTTATGCTAGAATAACTGCACACAATAAATCAATAAACCCTGAGAATCATTCCTGTTACAGCTACTCATCAGACTGAGGAATCTTTATAAACTTGACCTAGATAGAAAAGATCGAAGGTTACTATAAAAAAAATCATAGCATGACTTTAGTAAAGGAGTACCTAGGTTTAAGCAAGGACAAGGCATCTTTAATATCAATATTTAATATTTTCATGCATCTAGTACTTTTGTTTGGCAGCAATTCAAATACATGTCAAGGGACCCACTTATTAAAAAAAAGGAAGACTATGCACTGTTAAAATGCATTTAATCCAGAGTGTAAAGGTTATATTTGCAGTATTAAAAAGGCCAAACAATTACTTCTTATACCAACACAACTGCCTACGAGCTGTGCAATGCATGTACAACAGGCAGTGCTTCATATGCAGATAAAAAAGTTGAAATCAAACCGATAACCTAGGAGAAAGAATGGAGCCAAATGCGGTGCTGAAACAGTGTAGAAGAATGTATACCCTGATAAATAAAATAAGCATGTGTGTAATTTATACAGATTTGTCCAGTCTTTTGCAGTTTATGGTGCAATAAGCCTTGCACCATCAACTGTCTCAAATGTGGAACTTCACAGTTCTTCAATTTTGGTTCTTAGCTTGCAAATAATGCACATTAGATAAAAAATAAATAAATAAAAAAGTTTCATTGTATCTAATTGGATCCCCCAAGCATACGTGTTCTGTATGATTTTATTGCTTTAAAAATGGATTTGTTTGACAAAAAAGCTTCTAAACAAGCATTTCCAAGGCAACACCGAATGCATGAGTGTTTGGTACAGCTAACATGGTGTACAAACTGTATACAGAACTACAAAGTTATTAACCCTTTGAGTGCCAAGTGAATTTGTCAAAATAGTGTGAAAATAGTCAAGCAAACATTTTTATTCACCTGAATGACCTGTAATTAGGGTGGCCAATACCGGGATCGGCGAGATCCCGGGATTTGACCCCTAAAATGCAGGGATTTCAATCTCGAGATTAAAAACTCCAAATCCGTGTTCTTGGGATTAGACTGAGCACAGTCTAATGCCGGACAGCGGCTGAGTGGGTGCTCAGACGCTGACTGGCTTCTCCCGCACCTCCCCTGCAGTGCGAATCTATGCAGCGTGGCAAGGTCAGAGGTCATGCTGCGCAGGTCACGCAGCCATACAGCCCCGTCCTGGCACTGCCCGCCCAGCTTCCAGCTTCACTGCCTGGCTGCCCATTTACCTGCCCGGCTCCATTGATCAGACGCCCACCCGCCCAGATCCACCGCCCACCCTCCCGGCCGCACAAGTAAGTAAATATGCGGGGCAGCCAGGGTGGTTTTTTTTATTAGAGCATTGAAATGCCCTGGGATTGGCATCCCTACCTGTAATTTTTACCTTATATAAGAAATACAATTTTTTATTTATATTCATATAACAAATGTAAGTGACGCTGGCATTTTTAGCCGATATTTTGTGCATCTCTCACAGAGATGGCATTTTTAGAAGATATTTTTGCGCATCTCTCAAAAAGATGTTGGCACTCAAAGGGTTAATATCCTTTCATCTACAGATTCATAACCAACAGTTAGAAAGAGATTAGAAACCCTGTTCAACATTTGACCGTAAGTACTCACAGCTCCATAGAATCTCACCCCCTGAGAAAGAAATATGAATTACAAAATGCTATGAAACACTCCCATTTACCCCAATCACCAAGTACACATCCTAGCCAGCAGCTGAACTATTGTTCATTTTAGAAATAACATGTTAAGTGCAAACCCACCCAGCAGTGTATGAATGGTAGTAAAATACACAAAGTGCTGTACTATTTCAGTAGTGAGAACATAACTATTTAGGGGTTATCCAGTACGGCAGAGGCAGAACTCTGGGAGGCAATGGAGTCATCTGCCGCCGGGCTCCTGCTCCCAAGGGGGCACCTCTCCTCCCCTGCAAGTTTAAATCAGTTAATTGAAAGACAACAATATTGCTTCTGTGGCTGAGTTCTGAGAAATATGTGTGTTCTCTCCTCTCTCTCTCTATATATAGATACAGACAAATATAGAGAGCGATATAGATATAAATTGAACACATATATATTTCAGAACAGACATATATTAGGTGGGGGCACAATATATATATCATGCCTCCGGGCAACTGGAGCGAACTTACGCCACTGCAGTACGGATTTTAAAATTAAAATCTTTCTCTAAAACAACGTGCACTGCAGGTGGGGCAAAGATAACATGTGCAGAGAGCATTAGATTTGGGTGAGTCATTTGGTTTCTGTGCAGGGCATATACTGGCTGCTTTATTTTTACGCTGCGATTTAGATTTCAGTTTGAACACACCTCACACAATCTAACTCTCTCTGCACATATTACATTTGACCCACCTGCAGTGCACATGGTATTGTCCATTTGCTAAAAAAATGTGCCCTGCGATCAGGTCTGAAGGCCCTCTGTGGGATCAGGGCAGTGGAGAGCCTGTTTGGGCCTGGGTACTTTTCCGGTGGCATGACCTAATTGTGGGAGGTGTGGCCATGCAACGTTAGTATAAAATACAGAAAAAATAGTACTTTAAGCACCTCTCTGGTCACACTGCATCCCAGCACACAACATCATGAGCTGGGTTTAGAGGAGTTGCTTCTGCCAGGAAAATCAGACTTGGCCTGGGTAATTAATACACCCCCTCCTTTCCTCTATAGGCACCACCGTGTATGATTTCGCTTCAACTCCATAAAGGCCAGAACCACAACCACTGATATTGCCTAAACACACTGTGCATTTTCTACTATAAACAATTTTGGATATAGCCAATTTTGACTATATTAATAATAATAATAATAATAATAATAATTTTATAGCACTTTTCTCCCAATAGGACTCAAAGTGCTTTACCATTGTCTTCACAGCTCAAAATACATAACAAGCTTAACAGTAGATGTCAGTGAAATGCTTGAGTAAATAAGTACGTCTTTAGTCTATTTTTAAAGGATTCTACAGTGGGGGCTTCTCGCACTGTGCGAGGAAGAGAGGTTCAAGAAGTGGGAGTATCAAAGTTGAAAGCTCGACCCCCAGATGAATTCAGGGAAATTCTGGGTACTGTTAGTAGTCCTTCAACGGATCGTTGTAATCGAGTAGGACAGTAAGGAATCAGCAGCTGCTGCAGGTACCTTGGCCCCTGGTCATGTGGGGCCTTGAAAGTGAGTAATCCAATCTTGAAAACGATTCGCCATTTTACAGGTAGCCAGTGAAGAGAGTAGAGAATGGGAGTTATGTGGCAGGAGCGGGGCTGGTTAGTTAATAGTCTGGCGGCTGCATTTTGTACCAGCTGCAAGCGGTACAATGATTTTGCTGAAAGACCCAGGTAGAGAGCATTGCAGTAGTCTAGTCGTGATGATATAAATACATGTATGACTTTAGGCAGGTCTTCTGAGGGATTTAAGTGCTTGATTCTGGCTATGTTTCTCAAATGAAAGAATAAGGATTTGATTGTGGCTGACACCTGATGTTTAAGTGTCAGGCAGGGCAGAATTATAATGGGGGCACAAGGGGTCAGTACCCCTGGGCCCCCTCTAGCTAGGGGCCCCCTGTGGTTGGCATGTATTTTTAAAAAATCTTTTTTTTTAGCTAAAGGTTTTGTGCATGCGAGTGGGGTAGTGCTGCAGCTTCACCTATCTGCCAATGTGACAATGATTAATGGTGCTGAGCATCGGGAGTCAAGTGTGCAGTGCATTACTGGGAGTTGACTAAGTCCCATGACACTTTTCACCAGAGGGCAGAGGCTGAGACATTTGTGCTGAGCTCTGATTGGTGGAGCTCATTACATACTTCTCAGGTCCATGGAGAACAGCAGCAGCCTAGTCATGGGAGGAATTTTAATCAGAGGCAGCACTGGGACTGTGAGGTATCCTACAGAGTATGGTGCAGAGGGACAAACACAGGCTTTCCATGTGGTATGTATGTATGTATGTGTATATATATATATATATATATATATATATATATCCCTGCAGTTACCCATTGACCAAGTTTATACTGCCTTTACTCTGTGTTTTGAGAGTGTAATATTCCCCCATGCAGTTTGCGGCCAGTAATGACAAGTGCAAGGGGGCCCCCCCTGTCTAAAGTGCACCGGGCCCCCCGAAGGCTTAATCTGGCACTGGTGTCAGGCCACTATCCAGGACAACACCTAGATTCTGCACATGATCAGAGTTTTTTAGTGCTGTGCCCCCCAGCATAAGACCTGTCAGCTAGGCAGCCATTTAAGGTTGTTATTGTGTTATCAGTGCCTGGAGCAAAGGAAAGGTACAGTTGGGTATCATCTGCATAGCAGGGGTAGACCAGGCCATGACGTCTGATTATGTCACCCAGTGGAAGCATGTATACTGCAAAAATCATGGGAGATAGTATAGAACCCTGTGGGACACCACAGGACAATGGCACTGGTGGTGGTGGTGAACGGCACTGGTGGTGAAGAGTGAATTGTGCTGCCTGCACAGTCTAATTTTTTCCAGCGATACTAATCCAGTGAGGAAGCGCATCAGCATTGCAACCAGTATACACACAGTGTGATATGTATAACTATACAGTCCATATTGGTAGTTCATATCGCACTGTGTATATGCCCCATTAGAGACTGACAGAGCACAACAATCTCCTCCTCTCCCTTTACTGCAGTGCTTGGCATACTCTGGCAGATGGCAAAGGTTAATGGACATGAGGTAAATTGGTGCATGCAATGCCCTGGTCAAACACAAGAGCACATTATCGAACCTGAAATTCAAATAAAAGTGATTGGTTTTAAAGTGAAACACGAAGAAAAGAATCCCACATCCAGTATCATCGCTTGCTGCTGGACTAAACTGAAACAAGCTGGAGTAAAGACAACTATTACACCTGCATATTGCATCCCCAGCTATATGCATGAAAACACAAGTTCCAACAAAATAAACACTATCTGGAATCTTAGGAATTTGTGCAGATTATTTGGGGTGTCCCAAATCTGATAAGCAATTACATGATTAAATCTCCCAGTAATGTTTAGTGTTACAATGCTGCCAGCATAAGTCATGTTCCGAAATCTCGCAGTGTTATTTGCTATAAACCTCAAAGGCATATTGTTTCTAAACACCACAAATTGTAACATCATTTAAAAGCATAGCGCATACTTTGGCTCACTGAAGTTATTCATTTGCATTTAATTGTACATATTGGGCAGTGCGGAGAATGTTCAAATTCTCTCTGTAAAGCGCTGCGGAACATGTGTGCGCTATATAAGAAACTGTTAAAAATAATAAAAATGTAAAGAGATACATGCATACTGTACATTATATGGGTGGTATACGCTAGGGACCTATTAAACCAAAATTAGGCTCTTTGTATTTTATGAGGGCCACTGATATGTGATGTATCGCAGTCACTGGGATTATTTCTGCACTGTATTCTTTCTGAATAACATGACAGTCATTGCAATTTTGCTTTTCTTTTATGCTGGGCTTGTGGATACCCTATAGTGATTACTAGGATGCTTTTTTTACTGTTTGGTAGTCATGTGGATGCCCTCTATAGTATTGTCTCCAGTTCCTTTGATTCCACCTACATGAGGCCCATTTTTAGATTTTTTTCCCCAGGGCCACTTTCAGTATCCAATCTTGGCTGCAGATAAACCAGTTTGTTTTTTTCAAAACAGATATAATCAATAGTATCAGGATCTATTTCTAGTAATTGGCTGGATTTCTTGCCAAAATGCATACAGTACTTACTAAAAGTGGAGATACACAAATTGCATACTGTTGTTTCCATTAAGTGACTAAAACTCTCTTCAATACAAGCTCATTACATACAATGTGCATACCGGTTTGAAGGAGGAAGGCTCAAATGATTATTCATAAAGAAGATAGGTTCATTAAAACGTAACTGTGTGTAATCTACTGGCCATGATGAATAGTGAGATCAGCAGCGGTTTTATTAATGAGCGATTTCCAAAGTTCAAATTGGTAAAACTAATATTTGTAATTATTCCTCTAAATACAGAAGTAAACAACTGGAATGAAAGTTATACGGTAAATTAACATAACACATATAAAGATCATGTGAAATCCCTCCACCATATGATTATATTATAATATTATTTTTTTTTATGCAAAAAACATTTTTAACAATTTGTATTTTGCATTTGTGCCCAACAATAACTGGGGTTTGTCAGTGCAGAAAATTATATATATTTTATTTAGGCAATGATTCTTAATTCTTCTAGGAAAATGTACTGTACCTCAAGCATTACAGACATATTCCCTTGGTGGTTTTATTGCTTGTCAAGGTGTCTTTTGAGGCTGTGCCTTTTATTAAACAACGAAACATACCTGCATAACGATAAGAAGGTCAAACACCAAAATAAATGCAGCCAAAAAAGCTCTTGAGACCTCATCACTGGGCAAAAATCCACGATTCAGCTTGTCCCAGCTTATCCAGTCAGTAGTAATGATTACAACCACCACAGAGGTGAGGCTGAACAAAACCGACCTAGAAGACATTATTATGAGCAGATTTAAAAAGGGCAACTGAATACTGTGTATCTGAGTTAATCACATATAATCTATAAAGGCATTTATATAGAAAAACCTAGATTTCAACAATGTCTTACAAGATTTTTTATTGTAATAATTTGATGGATAGAGGAACAGAAATGAAAATCTGATTCTACTCATAAAGCACATAAATAGATTAAATGTCAGTGTACATGATAATCAAGCAAAAAATATATCTTAAATAAATAAATACATCTTTAGCCTGTTGCCTGAGGATATGACAGGCTACTAAATACCCTTTTCATATCACTCCTCAAACCCAGGTTATAAGCTGGGTTGCTGCCAGGTTGAGGTGTGGTGTAAAAGCACCAAACCTTATACCTTGGATTGACCAACCTGGCAGTTGGACTCGGGTTATAAGAAGGGTTAAACCCTGGTCGCCATTTGTATAATGGGCGACCCTGATTTAATATTAAAGGATCTGGGATAGAATAATGCACCTTTAACACTCAACTGTGTTGCTAAGTTCCATCTGTTAGCTACAGTAGCTGTACAGATGGAGTCGCTCTTATTGCTCCCAACTGTGCATCATATCTCTACCGCTGGCGGAGGCGTAGCCGGCAGATGGGGACCCGCGAGCGTCTCACGCACTTGTGGGACCCACTGCCAAGAATGGGGTGCACAAACATCTTGTGCGTCCCTCTTTCTGGTGGACAGGGCGGCGCAGGATGGCGAATGGTGCATGGTGCGCCAGGAGTGGCTTTAATGAAAGCGGCTCCATCTGTATATCATGAGCTGGGTTCTACTTGAACTGTGCAATATAACCTTAGTGTTTACCCATATTTGCCAACTTTCCATAAGGCAAGGAGGCAGGGCCGTTGCCAGGAGTGCAAAGGGGAGGGGGGGGGGGGGAGTCACAGGAGGGGTGCTGTACTTGGGGGTGTGGCCAGAGCGAATGAATCATTTTAGCTCCACCCCATCAAGCAGTTATTTCATGAACTGCACTGTAGTGGGGGCGGGGCTAAATGACAATTCGCATCATTTGATCCACAGACACCCCGCACAGCTCAGGGTGGCAACCCTGTGTTTTCACATTCATTCCTACTGCAATGACTTTGGCCAGTTTGTAAAGCCAATGCATTGTACTGTATATCCAGTGTTTTTATTCTTCTAGATTAAAAAAAAAAAAAAAACATTGATGGTTAGCTGATGTTCTCTTGTGCGTCAGTATTTCCATTTGAGTTCTAGTGGATTTGTTTTTATTATATAAGTGGATTAGAAACAGGTTGTGAATCTGGGGAAAAAAACCTTACAATTGGGAAATATATCCCTTGGTGTCTAATATAAAAACAGGGCTAGAACACAGTGAGGAGAAAACAAGCATATGCACTTTATACAGGTATGTACATGTCCGCTAAATTCCTTTGAAAATGGAAAATCCATTAATGTCGAATGATTAATAAAAATGCTAAAATTGATTATAAAATCTAGTATTTGTTCCCAAGTCACACCTCCATAGCTAGAACCCTTAATTAGAACACACACCTCCATAGCTAGAACTCTGAATTAGAACACACACCTCCATAGCTATAACACTGAATTAGAACACGCACCTCCATAGCTATAACACTGAATTAGAACACGCACCTCCATAGCTATAACACTGAATTAGAACACGCACCTCCATAGCTATAACACTGAATTAGAACACGCCCCTCCATAGCTAGAACACTGAACTAGAACACGCCCCTCCATAGCTAGAACACTGAACTAGAACACGCCCCTCCATAGCTAGAACACTGAATTAGAACACACACCTCCATAGCTCGTACACTGAATTAGAACACACACCTCCATAGCTAGAACACTGAATTAGAACACGCACCTCCATAGCTAGAACACTGAACTGGAACACACAGCTCCATGGCTAGAACACTGAATTAGAACACACACCTCTATAGCTCGAACACTGAATTATAACACACACCTCCATAGCTAGAACACTGAATTATAACACACACCTCCATAGCTATAACACTGAATTAGAACACGCACCTCCATAGCTAGAACACTGAATTAGAACACACACCTCCATGGCTAGAACACTGAATTAGAACACGCACCTCCATAGCTAGAACCCTGAATTAGAACACACACCTCCATAGCTAGAACCCTGAATTAGAACACACACCTCCATATCTACAACACTGAATTAGAACACACACCTCCATGGCTAGAACACTGAATTAGAACACACACCTCCATAGCTCAAACACTGAATTAGAACACACACCTCCATAGCTATAACACTGAATTAGAACACACACCTCCATAGCTAGAACACTGAAGACTACATATTTAATGCCAAGTTTAAGCTCATTCTATTGTTGCTGACAGAGCATATCATTTTAAATGTCCTTGACTTTGGATCCAATTTCTGTAGGTATTAGAAATATGCAGAGCTGACGGGAATTTGAACAAGCTGATTCAATCAAATTAATACAATTTCTTTATGCTTAGCCTTACAAGTCTGCAAAGGCCATAAAATATTGTTTGGAGGATACACCACGTCTCTCTCTCTTTAAAGTTAATGTCAAATCAAATGTATTGAATTGCAATCTTATTGTTATGATGCTAAATGAAATGTATTGCTTTTTCTCCTAAATAGATATCTTCCTTGTAACTATACATTAATAGCAGTTGAACTGAATGCCAACTTATACCACGTATTGTTGCCCAAAAATAGGACATTGCTTGGCTTTTTTTTTTAAATAAAGTATTTTTATTCAACAAATTATAAATACAAAGCAGAGCATAATTCGAATTATGTACATACATAGATGTCAAATGATATCCAGCCTTACATGCTGGAGTGCACATATTGTTAACATAAAATGCTGTTGTAATGTATATTCATGTAAAATACAATAAAAATACTGGTTAATAGAAGGATATGGTGTCCCTGCTCTGTTCTGATTGAGTAACAGTATATCAAATTTTTTAGCTATAAATTAAAGTACATAAGAAAAAGAAAGAGAAAGAAAAAGAGAAAGAACGTTTGTCATGCATTGAATGAGTATAGCAATAATTCCATCCCATATAGGGTAATACATTCTCGTCACGTCATAAATTTAAACAGTGCTTATTGGTATATCGTGGTATCAGCACTCAACCCTGTAGTATCAAGAGTGTGAGGAATGCGGAGACTCCAACCACCTATTCCAATTTTTTTCAAATTTAGGCAAGGTACCATGAGACATATAGACATATCTTTCATGTTGCACGGTGGTGTTAACTAGAGCCCTCCACTCTACCAGTGTAGGCCCCGAGGTAGCCATCCAATGCCTGGCTATTACGACTTTGGCTAGGGAGCATAAGTTGATCACATTTTGACCTTCTACATTAGTCAGAGGGGTATTTTCTTTGCTTCCCAGGATGCACAATTTAGGCGTTAAAGCCTGCTCGGAGATCCCAGTGGATATAATCGTTGATTTGACAGCAACCCAAAAAGAACTAACCAGGGGGCAGTCCCAAAGGAGGTGCCATAGGTTCCCCTGTGAGAAATTACATTTTGGGCAGTCCGAGGAGGCCCGGCCACCGAATCTAACCAGAGTACATGGTGTTAAGTATGTTTTATGTAAAATAAATAAACTGGACCTGCTGTAATCTTGCGGAAACCGTGGCGTGTCATGGTAATGCCAGTGCCTCCTCCCATTCTTCCTCTTCAAAACTACCCACATCTGCCTCCCACTTGGTTTTCAGGGAGGGTAGTGAATCCTTGTGTAGAAAGGATAGCATAAACGAGTAAGCTAAGGATACGGTTTTAACCTGCCCCAGATTAGTCAGAAATGTTTTTTGCTGGAGAGGATAACAGTACAGGGGGACTGTTATTAAACTGTGTATTTAGAGCATGACGCAACTGTAGATACCTGAAAAAATAGATCTGAGATAAGCCATACTCCTCCTTCAGCTGCTGAAAAGATTTTAGTACTGTATATTTGCCTCATATAGCTGCCCAATCGTCACCACCCCCTCAGACAACCACAGTCTCCTGCACGATAAACAGGCGAGCTTGGATAGTTTGATGGAATGCCAGAGGGGAGCCTCAGGATCTATGGCCGTGTATCCCATCAAGGATTGGGCCTCCTGCCAAATCCTAATGGCCTGAATCACTAATGGGGGAGCACCCTCAGGGATCCTACCACCCAAAAGCAGTTGTAAGGGTGAGATAGTGGGGCAAATTTGATGTAGGAATGTAGCCGGAATTGAAGACTGGTCAATGTCCTGCAGCCAGAGCCTAAGATGTGAGAATTGGCTAGCATAGTAGTACAGCCTAAACTGAGGCAGAGCCAGACCCCCATCCGTCCTTGGTCTAGTGAGGGTACTGACGGTAATTCTGGGACGCTTGTTCACCCATATCAATGTAGAGAGCAGGCTGTTCAAATGCCTAAAGAAAGAAACCGGGGTACTTGTTTCCTAGAACGGCCACAATCGTGAGTGATCGTGGCTCTTAATTAAGGGACACGATCCTCACGATGTGGCCGATTTTTTACAATTTTTTCCATTTGATTGACAGAAATCGGGTCAATCGGTCGGTCGCGACCAATTAAAATCGGCCGCGATGCGACCGACCGATTGACCCGATTTTTCCATAGACTTCAATGTTAAAAAATCTTTTAACATTGAAATCGGTCGGTCTTGTGCCATTATAATGGCACAAGATGAGATGGGCTTGATTAAGTCCATCTCACATAGGGAAAAATGATAAAAAAGGTGAAATGGGCCAATATGACCCATTTCACATTTTTTATGTGCCCGCCATGACCCCACGATAGACGTCAACCCGAAGCGTGGCGAGCGCAGCGAGCCCGCGAGGGGCGGCGGTGCGCGTCCTCCGACCTTTTCATTCCCCTACTATCCACTAGGGCGTGGAGTGAGAATAGAATAGTGTGGCGAGCGCAGCGAGCCACCGAGCCCGAAGCGTGGCGAGCGCAGCGAGCCCCGCGAGGGGACGCGTATACCTGTGAAGTTATACGCGTGCGCTCGCCACGCTTCGGGCTCGGTGGCTCGCTGCGCTCGCCACACTATTCTATTCTCACTCCACGCCCTAGTGGATAGTAGGGGAATGAAAAGGTCGGAGGACGCGCACCGCCGCCCCTCGCGGGCTCGCTGCGCTCGCCACGCTTCGGGTTGACGTCTATCGTGGGGTCTAGCCCACTTAGTAACATTTGGGGGGGCAATTGAAAATAATCATGTGAAAAAAAAAAATAAATCGGGTGAAAAATCGGTCGGTCGGATCGGTCGCATCGCATGCGACCAAATCGCATGCGATGCGATCGATCCGATTTTTTATCTTACGACCACAACGATCTAAATCGTTGTGGCCGTTCTAGGAAACAAGTACCGAAACCGGCACGTACACCGGAGACTGAAGTAAGACATATAAAATCTTGGGCTGTAAGATCATTTTTATCAGGTTGACCCTACCTATGACATTTAGGGGCAATTTAGTCCACACCAATGTTTTATCTTTGATAACAGACAATAGTGGCTGTAAAGTCTCGGCTATCATTAGTAATAATTATCCCCAGGTATTTAAATTGGGACACCCAACTAAGTGGGAGAGGGGCGCCTGTATTCAAGGGTGGGGGACCACGCAAGGGCATTATGGATGATTTGGACCACGTTACGGTGAGACCAGAGAATCCGCCAAATTCCTCCATCAGCTGTAAAGCAATCGTCACAGACAGCCTATAGTCTTTTAGGAACAGGAGTAAATCATCAGCATAGAGTGCCACTTTATCTGTCCTCTGTCCCAGCTGGAGTCCAACTATATCCTGATGATTTCTGAGAATACAGGCAAGCGGTTCGATAGCCACAGCAAAGAGACCAGGGGAGAGAGGACACCCCTGCCTGGTACCCCTCCCCAAAGCAAAGGGGGGTGAGATATGATTATTGACAGAGATCCTGGCCATTGGGCGAAGGTACAACAACCGTACCCATTTTAGGTATTGTGGGCCGAAGCCCATGCGTCGCATTATCTGCCACAGAAATGGACACTCGACAGAGTCGAAGGCCTTGTTGGCGTCAAACGACACAATGGCAGAGTACGACTCCTCCATGTGTGTTGCCTGGATATGTGTATAGAGCCGCCTTAAATTTGTGCTGGTAGACATACCTGGCATAAAACCAGTTTGGTCCGTATGAATAATGGACCGTATCACCCCATTCAGCCAAATAGCCAGGATCTTTGCCAAAATCTTGGTGTCGGTGGTGATCAGTGAGATAGGTCTGTACGAGTCGGGGTAGTCAGGGTTTTTACCAGGCTTGGGTATAACTACTATAATGGCCTCTGACATTGAGTCCGGCATTGCATTAACATCAAAAAGGCCGTTGAATAGGCTCAATTACTGAGGGGCAAACAAGTCCAAGTGCGACCTGTATAGCTCCACCGGGACCCCATCCACGCCCGGAGCCTTCCCTCCGGGAAAGGACTTAACTGCAGTCTCTATCTCAACAACCGTGATAGGGGTTTCAAGAGAGGACCTGGCCTCCTCGGACAACACAGGTAGGTCAATGTGGTCTAAATAGTCAAATAGTTCTCCCTGCGAGCAGCTCATTCTTGAGCAATATTGATCCTGATAGAAATTCAGAAACACCTCAGCTATTTCCCCAGTAGATGTCCTCAGCACTCCATCAGTACCATATATCTGTGCAATAGAATTGGTTAGGCGATCTGAATGCACCAAATGAGCTAGGAGACTGCCTGACTTATCTGCATTCATGTATAGTCTGTGAGACTTAAATAATAAGCTGCGAGCATTACGCTCCTCTAAGTGGGAAACCCAGGCACTCTGTGCCAGCTCCCACCTCACTCTAGACTCTTCCGAGCCATTCCCCAGGTGCAAAATCTCCGTGTGCCTACACTCTTCCTCCAGCTCCACACCCTTCTCTCTATGTGTACGTTTGATGGAAGCAATTCTAGATATGAGAGTGCCCCTCAAATATGCTTTGAATGCGTCCCATACCACCGGAGTGGAGGCCATACCAATATTAACACCAAAGTATCCTTCCCATAGAGTCTGGAGACCCGAGGATTCCCCAAATTGCAGCAACCAGGAGGGGTGTAGTTTCCAAAAGGACTGTCCCCTCTGGCATTCCATCTCAACCGTTAGTAATAAAGGAGAATGGTCTGAGACACCCCTCGACTTGTAACAGACAGTCCGGAGTCTAGGTAATATCAAGGGGGAAACCAGGGCCAGATATATACGCGAGATGGAGTGGAGAGTCTTAGAGAAGCAGGAGAATTGAGTGACAGCTGGGTACCTCTGTCGCCAGGCATCTCGCAGACCTATCGACTCCACATAATTTGCAAAACCCGAGGAGCGGTCATCTAGAGGGACGGAGCCAGGGGGCCACCACAATCCAGACCATGGTTCATTAATTTGTTGAAGTCCCCGAGGCATATAACTGGTGTATCAGGGGATTGGGCCACATAGGTAGCCGCTTGTTTTAAAACATCATAATTGAAGGGGGGAGGGACATACACCGCCAATATAAAGAAGGGCTGTGAGTACAACCTGCAGTTTAGGAAAACGTATCTGCCCAGTGGGTTCGTCTTAACACTGAGCAATACAAATTGTACTGATTTATTAATTAGTACAGAGACCCCCCTAGAGTGAGTAGTGTGAGAAGCGTGATATGTCCATCCTACCCAGGGCCTACGTAGGGACAGTAATCTATTTCCCTCCAGGTGGGTCTCCAGCAGGCAGGTAATGTCCGAGCCATATTGCCGGACCATTTTGAGAACTAGGGAGCGTTTAACTCTATCGTTTATACCCCGGACGTTCCAGGTTAGAACATTAAGCTGCGTCATATTGGGTTATAGAGTGTGAGAATCGAATACAGTCACTACCTACATAGCCACCACCCAGAACCGCACACACCATCACTATGGCATCATCAAACGCCATACCCTCCTTATCCAGGCGTAGTGAACTAATACATGTTGCATGACAAAGAAGCAGAGAAAGAAAGAAGAAATAAGTTAACAGAGAAAACAATCCCAACACAATACACCCCCTCCCTGTATACCTCCCCGAACTGTGGCATACTTATATCCCTAACCTAGTAACCACTAAGACTGAAAAGGTCTAGAAATATCTAGCTAACCGTGAAGGCAATCAATTAATAACTACCAATGCAAGCATCAGGGCCCCCCGGCCAAGCAGCAGGCCCGTAGCTCGCCTAGAGTGACACATATTTAAAGAAATAAATTGTATATTAATAACATTTCCCCCCACCCCTCATATAGCAAAGGAGGAAAAAAAAAAGCATAACAGTTATATCACAGTAATAGTTATAGTCACGTTGGCCGGACAGCGTTGGTTTCAAGCAGGCATCCAGGTAGATTCTGAGGAATGTTCAGGGATACTGCAACATGTCCAGAAAGACACAAACCATGTCCATCACCAGGCTATGATAAAGGATCAGGCCGGAGCCAGCTGTCGAGGACCAGTTGCAAACCTATCGAGCCAGGCCGCCACTTCACGAGGATTGCTGAAGAATTTCGTCTCGCCCTCTGCCACCACCCGCAGCCGGGCCAGGAAGAGCATGGAGTAGGGAAGATTCAAGTCGCGCAGCCTGCGCTTAACAGGAACAAATGAAGCCCTCTAGTTCTGTACCTCCATGGCGAAATCAGGGAAAGCAGAGATGGTAACACCGTTCCTAATCAGAGGTCCCTTGGTGCGGTTCAGCCTCAGAACCGAGTCACGATCCTTGTAGTGTAGAAATTTGGCTATAAATGTTCTAGGAGGAGCCCCTGGAGGAAGTGGGCGGGTGGGAATCCTGTGGGCCCTCTCAACCGCAAACTGGGGAGTGAAGGACTCCCTACCATACATCTCGATAAGCCAGGTCTCCAGGAATGATTCTGGTGCCAGGCCCTCCTCCCTTTCCGGCAGGCCGACAAATCTGACATTATTTCTCCTCAAACGTCCCTCCATGTCCATAAGTATATTCTGTATACTTGCGACCTGCTGCGTCAGGGTAGAAACTGTGGTCCAGTCTGGACCAGTTACAGAGAGAAAAACGCCCCTATCATTTCACCAAAAATCTTAGCCGAGATGAACAAAAGGCAATACAAGAAATCAAAAGCTGGAGTGATACCATTATCAAACCCTCTGATAAAGGGGGGAATGTGGTTTTGTGGTCCAGGGACCTGTATATTGGAGAATTGGAGAGACAACTGGGGGACGTTACGTGTTACAAGAGGTTAACATTCAACCCCACTGACGATTTCCTTAGATCATATTCCACCATGTTAGACACAGCCTTCAAGAATGGGGTCATCACCAAAAACCAGTATGAATTCTTGCTGGTCAAAAATGTCCGCATCCCCACTATGTACTTACTCCCCAAAGTCCACAAACATGAACAGACTCCACCAGGCAGGCCGATTGTCTCTGGCATAGGAGGTTTGACAGAAAAGGCAAGTGAATTTGTCGATTTCCACCTGCGACAACACGTAGTCACTCTGCCCTCCTATGTCAGGGACACTATGGATGTTCTTAAAAAGATACAAGATGTGGTTCTTAATGATAATTCTTGGCTGATCACCTGTGACGTGGAAAGCCTCTATACGAGTATACCTCATCGACAAGGCATCCATGCAGCGCGGTATTTTCTCAGCATGGATCGAGAAAATGACCTACATGATATTATCATTCAATTGCTGCGATTCGTCCTCGAACGAAATTACTTTGTATGTAATGAGGCCTTCTACCTCCAGGTACGGGGGACCGCTATGGGGAGTACATGTGCTCCGACATACGCGAACCTGTACCTGGGGTGGTGGGAACGAGAGGTTGTGTTTCATGAGCAGAACGATCTATATACGAACCACATACTTTTGTGGTTACGATATATAGACGATTTATTAATCATCTGGGAGGGGGATGCGGACACATTTGTCACCTTCATTAACATCCTTAACACCAATGAATTTAACCTCCGCCTTACCTACGAAATGAGTCAGCAAGGGGTCAATTACTTGGATCTGCGTCTGAATATAGAGGAAGATGGGACCATCTCCTCAGATATGTTCAGAAAAAAGACTGCCACAAACTCCCTGTTACACTGTGAGAGTGCCCACTTTCCTCCTGTTATTAGGGGGCTTCCAAAAGGAGAATTTTTACGTACTAAACGAAATTGCTCACATGAGAACACATTCATCAAAAGAGCAGATGAACTGAGTGGTCGCCTTAGAGAAAGAGGCTACAGCAACCGAGCCATTAAAGCGGCCTACAATAACACCAAAAAGATCCAAAGAGAATCCCTACTGGTTCCCTCCAAAAAAAACAACAAAGAAGATCAGAAGGTCAGGTTCATAGGAACTTACTGCCAGGAATGGCGTGATATTCAAAGGATACTTAATCAACATCTGGATATCCTCAAGACAGATCCTGACCTGTCTCCGATCTTAGGTAACAAAATTGAAATTAGTTGGCGGAGAAGTAAGAACTTACGTGACATACTAGTCCACAGTCATTTGGACAAAACCAAGGGACCAGATAGGACGAGAACTGGCTCACGCAAATGTGGCACCTGTAAAGCCTGTATATATATGGTTACACAAGATTCCTACCAGGACAAATTCCAACATACATGGAAAATCAAGGATAACATCACCTGTGACACGGCAGGAGTGGTGTACCACCTGCAATGTCCATGTAACAAAATATATATAGGCAAGACCATCAGGCCTCTCAAAAAACGTATACTTGAACATGTCAACAGCATTAAAAATGCCTCCAAGGATAAAAAAGCCATGAAGACCCTAACTCCAGTAGCCCGTCACTTTCATCGATATCACTCACTAGACCCCTCGGGGTTGAGAGCTTATGGAATGCTGAAAGTCAATCTGGGAATCAGAAGAGGTGATCTCGACAGGGAACTGTTAAGACAGGAAACCAGACTCATCTTTCTGTTAGATGCCATGTTTCCACACGGACTCAATGAGGAGAACAAATATACAGCCTATCTGTGAAGTTGCCGACACCATAGTATCAAATCATGGTGGTCGACAAGCCAATACCCACTTAACTGTACCTGCCAAGTTGCACACCTAAGTATGCACTTTAAATATTATCCATTAAAACCACTTGATATTATATTCTCATTATATATTTTATTTTATTTTAAATTTATTTTTATCTTTATTTTTATTTCTATTTATTTTTGCACCTATTTTTCACTAAGTTTTTTCAGTTTTTTCACACTCATTCTATTCACTTGTTTTAACCTCCTTTTTGTAGTATGACATCACGGATGGTATCCACTATAATTGTTTTGATTCCTCCTTTATTCTCTCAAAGACATTCTGTGAGGGATTCACTGTGAGAGATTCACTTGGTCCCATGAAAACCTGGCACCCCCAGCTTATTTAACATTGAAGATGCACTATTCAGTGCACGCAGACTCACTAATTGAAATGTCACTCACTTTCATCTTTTTATTAGATGCCCCTATCTCACATCACACACCTTCATTTATCACATAGAGACACAGTCTCTCTCTCATTCACGGTGTATTTCACTGTTCAGTGTGGCATAGCTACACTGTTTCATCTATAACGAAATTCTTTACAAAATTACCAAAAGTGGTCATATGTAGAACTTTGTAACGGATACTATACGAATTATCCATGTTATTAGGCTACCTTCAGAATCTTCAGGAGATCATATGAGTCTGCTCCATCCTCCATCTGGCCCTATCAACACCCATGAAATGACATGATGCCATCTGTACCAATATGGAGACATATTCTTAGGGCCATGGGATATTATCTATACTATCAGAAAAATCACGATACGGCAGATCACCAGAAAATTAGGAAATGACACAAACCCGCATCAGCATTCTGGCCATGGATAAGGACACTTACCAACCATGCCCTTGTCACAAATCTTAAGATCACTGCACATTGCTAGTGAATCAAGAAATGATATCCCACCTTTGTCATCACTTCAAACTGTACCGGTAATCTGATCTTTGACATGGATACTTACTTATCGCTCTCTCTCTCATGTTATCCCTCTCCTCTATGACTGGATCAAGAACGGCATCTCCATGTCAGTAATAACTACAGAGATTTTTCCCGTGCGCATGAGGATATTACTGTATGACGCCACTCGTCAGGACATGTGACGATGTGGATAACATGTAGCATAACGATATTAGGGAAAACATGACCGTTCTGCACCCAGCATAATACTGATTATTATGCCTCGATGCTAATGCTTACAATCAATACGGATGCGGCTGTTAAATAGAAATAACAGTGATAGCCTCATACGTAACAGTTAATGTACCAATGAGGCGTCCAGGGGGCGGCACACAACTAGAGGAGGATTCCCACTAGCCGCGCACACCCCCCTGAAGTGACGTTTTCATTGGACACAGTAAGTAGGAATCCCTATGCATACATCAAAATGAGGGATGCCCACTAAACAGCCATAGGCTGCTCCACACACAGAGCGATTAAACTACTGGCTACTTACCTATCACTCATGATGATTATACTGACGCCCATCAGAGGGAAGGGTACTTAAACACCTCAGAAAGGCCTTTCGGGTTGGCCTTGAAAAAGCTAAATGCGAAGCGTACGCCGGCTAGCGGTGACGCTCTCTGACTCACACCTTGACTAGGATGTTTTTTGTATTGTGTATTTTACCCACAGGATCCCCTTACTTGTAGTGTGCATCGCTTGATCGCTGTGCGGCAGGCACGATAAGTGACACACTGTGACCACCTCTCTTCAAACTCATTGGGGGCACGCCATAGTATACCTTCTTGCCTTAAGCTGGAGCGGGCTCCTAAACGCCCACGGCTTATCAGATAGGCACGTCTCGCACTAGCCGCTCTCTTTAACGTGCAACACAGAGGGGGCACGCTGTTACACTATATTCAGCGCAATTGCCCACACTCTGGACTTTGTCCGAAAAGGTTCATTATACACCTTTATCAGGACTACAGGTCTATTATCACTCAGCACTTATTAGCGGCTCATTTACCTGGCAGCCCCCTACTTACTGTGATATACTGACTGTATGTACCACCACTCAGGAGGTTTTGAACACACTGCTACTATTTAAATGCAAAAGGGCAAATTTATAATGCCCATATAAATCATGCCAATGTCGACACAAATAATCGACATGATGGAGTGACTCTCTCTCGTATTATACACTAAAACAGACCAGTTGTAAATCACCATCTTACAGAGTTGTACACCATTGTTACTCTCCATTAGGTGTAAACCCCTGCTTACTATAAGTTATAATATGTAACTCTGGCCCATGCTCTTTCAGTGACCAGTCGACATTTGTGTTGACCTTTTCAACAGAACCTGTATAAAAATCTCATGTGTGACACACTCTGGAGCTGCAATTTCCTCTTATTGAGTGCTATTCCAGCCCACTCAAAGGGAAATTTTTCACACATGCTCCTATAGCAAGGATCGACATTTGTGTTGACTTTTTACATAGAATCCTGTAAATCCTAATTTGCGGCACTGATCGTCAAGAGTGTCAATTAGCGTCTACCTATGAACAAAAGATATCAACATTGTGGTTATCCTCTTAGTGCAATTCTAGCCCATAAACAGAGGTTGCAGTAACCCATGTTCATTACTTATTGTTCAGTTCTTTCTCATGCAAGCTGGTCGATATCTGTGTTCACCTTTTCACTTTGAGAGTCTTCCTTCCACCCTTCTAGCAGTGTCTCAGGGGACACTCAGTCAGTCACCACTACACGAGTTAAAAGAAACTTTATTGAATTGTGGCCCCCACCATGCAGGTGCCATAACATATAAAACCATCCCGCAGGCGACAGTGTGCATGCACCTACATATAGGGGAATTGAGCCAATTAGACACCCAGATATTGTATTCACATGTTATTAATATAAGTGTCGGCCAAATACCTGTGGCAACACCTATACTTACCCACAGTCAATGTTGGTGTGAAGTCAGAGAGCCGCCGTTTTTTAAACACATTTTGCGTATATGTTGTGTATGTGTGTTTTTATATTTCGCCATATTAAAAAGACATCAATAAAAGTTAATTTTTATTCGTTTGAATCTGTATAGGTGCACCACACCAGGACATACTTCTCTCTCTCTTGTTAATAGAAACTGTGGTCTTCAGAGGATCAACTGCATCTTCCACCGTAGAGACCTGCGTCTCCACCTCACCCACACGCTTCCTGATGCGCTGCACATCCTGCCTCAGCAGGGACAGGTCACACTGTACCTTCTCAATTTTATCTGATAATCGTTTCTCAGTACCAGTAATGGCATCCAATATTTGTTGAAGGGATGGGGGTGCTGGTGAAGCATCATTAGGGGGGGTTTCAAGGTTGGCTCCTCAGGGTTTAAGACAGCGTCCACCTGTGATGCCGGTGGGCCCTACGCCTCCTGACCCCTTGCATATTTGGCCAGCTTTGCAGCAGGGGTGTTGTGATGGTTTTGTTTCACCATAGTTAGACAGCGTAGGCCGGCTCGCCAGCTGAGACGCTCCCAGAGCCGTGGGCTGCGCAGGGTACAGGGTTTAGTGTGTAGGACAGTGTGCCTTATAGCCACTCTATAGCAGGCAATATATTGTAGGACCAAGTCCTATGTAAGTATGCAGCAAGGGCCAGCAAAGTATGCAGCAAGGGCCCCTTCCCACTGATGTAGTAAGTCTGTGTGAGGTGAGACTGTCAGCACTCGTATATGGCTCCCCCTATTCACTGTATGAGAGTGCTCTGTTACCAAGATGGCCGCCGGAACACAGGGCTCACCCCAGGACATGGCTCTCAGCAGCCACACAGCCCCCGCTGGACGAGGTCACCACCGCCGAGCAGACAGGCGGCGCCGGACGGGTGACAGGCAGTACCTCTGTATAAGAGTCCAGCAGCGGGAGGCGCGCACACAGGGAAGTCCGCGAGGCAGCGCGGGAGACAGGCCGCAGTCCTCTCCTCGGTCTGCCCAGCCCAATGGACAGTCAGCGCTGCACAATAGGAGTCGGGGCGGCTGCAGTAAGAGTACCGCAGTTTCAGGGGTAGCGGGGTGCGGGAAAACCCAGCGTCACTCAGGCACAGGATGGTTATAAGGAGAACTGGCCGGGGAGCTCCAGCACAACGCGTCTCACCCGCTTGCCGCCGTAGCCACGCCCACATTGCTTGGCTTTTAAAAATGGCCTATAATTGGATAGCTTGATAATGGCAGTCAATCAGCCTGTGTCTACCGACCAACAAATAAGCGCATGCGACTGGATGCTGGCATTTAGATGTAAATCCAGCTAAATAACATTTTGTGAGCTATATTAGTGGAAGAGTTTGCTAGTAAAGTCAAATGTAAACATGTTAGTTGGTCAGGTATTAGAAATTAGCCCTTATTACTAGCATTTATTAATATGCATTTCTATAATTCCGATCATAATGATTTCTATGTACTGTACATTTGGGGTTAAATTCAAATTCTACCTAAAGATCAAGGATGATGCTCACTGCAGCTCTACAGATTTTGCTTGTTCATGTCAACACAACAGCCCTGACATTACTTTCTACTGAGTAAAGGTAGTTTAAAAACCAACAAAATAGTGAAAACAGAACCCTTAAAAAAATCTGCATTGTGCTATTTGCATCACACATCCATGGACAGTGCAGCTGTAAGCATGTGCCTAGCTTTTCTATGCAACATACTCTGTCTACGGTCTCTAGGTCAACATACAAAATGTCGACATGCATTAGATTGACTCATTAAAAAGGTCAACATGGCTTTAGGTCAAGAGGGTCATTAGGTTGACACAAGCACTAGGTCGACATTGGGAAGGTTGACAGTCAAAAGGTCAACATGGGGTTTTTCACATCATGCCCTACCATCCACTAGGGCAGTGGTTCCCAACCCTGGTCCTCAAGTACCCCCAACAGTGCACGTTTTCCAGGTCACCCGGCAAGTGCACTCATTATTCAGACACATTTGAAAAGATCCACAGGTGGAGCTAATTATAGCACTGGTGATTCTGTGTGGAGACCTGCAAAACATGCACTGTTGGGGGTACTTGAGGACCAGGGTTGGAAACCACTGTACTAGGGCGTGAAGGGAGAATAGAATAGTGTGCCGAGCGTGGTGAGGCACCGTGCCCGAAGCATGGCAAGTGCAGTGAGCCATGCAAGGGAACACGGTGCACCGATACGGAGTCTATGTCGACATGTGTGAAAAAACCCACGTCAACCTTTTGACTGTTGACCCTCCCAATGTCGACCTAATGTGCGTGTCAACATAATGACCATGTCGACCTAAAGCCATGTTAACTTTTTCATGTGTCGACCTTCAGAGGTCAACCTTCCTGTGGTCGTCCTAATGATCCACACCCAAGAGTATATATATATAGCCACAATTAAGACAAAAGCTGGGATGTACTAAGCATTGTTTCCGAGATGTAGTACAGTATATCTACAGTATACTAATTGCCTAGGTACTTACAGAGGTTATTGGTAACACAAATCACAAAATAAAAGCTGTCCTCTGATCACTGCACTTCCGGATATCAACCCTTGTAGTCTCATTAGAAGTGGGGTGCAGGGAGGGATAGGATTGGATCCCTCTCTGGGCACAATGTATAAAGAAGCCAAAAGTCTTGTATTGGGTAACACCCGCCATAACTTACATTAGCTAAGGTCGGGATTGAGGGGCTTAGTATATATGGGAAACAACCAAAAGGACTATAAACCAAGAGCAGGAAACACCAATTTAATATATGTCCTTGCTGCGGTCTAGAAGGGATACTCAACCCTTCTTAAAACCAAAAAAGTCATTAACTTTGCCATTTATAAGAGCATATATGCATGGCTGAATGACTAACAGCAAAGTTGCTGATAAGCAGTTTCTGTGCAGTTAGCACAGTACTAAGGATTGTCAATCAACATCTATTTGACAAAAAACTGACACTAACCTATTTCTGCTTAAAAACCAAGCAATTAACCCTATGCATGCCTAACCAAGTTGAGAGAGCTACTAACAAATGTGATTTAATTATTTCTTAGAGTGTTTATCTTGTGTAACTGCCACTTTAATATTAACATTTGGTACTTGTGAGTTATCCGGGCGTCCGATTTATAAATCGGGTCGGATCGGGACATCGCATCGCATCGCATGCGACCATCGGATGCGATGCGATGCGATGACCCGATTTTTCCATAGGAATCAATGTTAAAATGGACTGAGTCCATTTTAACATGGAATTCAATGGGAAAAAGGGGTCCTTTTCATACCCCTACTATCCAAGTGGGCATGGAGTTGGATATAAACCTGTGGCGAGCGTAGCGAGCCACCGAGCCCGAAGCGTGGCGAGCGTAGCGAGCCCCGCGAGGGGACACGGAATACCGTCCCCTCGCGGGGCTCGCTTCGCTCACCACGCTTCGGGCTCGGTGGCTCGCTACGCTCGCCACAGGTTTATATCCAACTCCATGCCCACTTGGATAGTAGGGGTATGAAAAGGACCCCTTTTTCCCATTGAATTCCATGTTAAAATGGACTCAGTCCATTTTAACATTGATTCCTATGGAAAAATCGGGTCATCGCATCCGATGGTCGCATGCGATGCGATGCGATGCGATATCGCATCGCATCGCATCTGATTGTATGCCTTAACTTAAGGCATACAATCAAAAAATCGGACGCCCAGATAACTCACAAGTACCTAACATTTTTCTTTTTTATTGTATTTGGTCCCACCGGCCGGTGAAAGTTCTTAATAACGTGAAAATATTGTTATAATAAACAAAAAATGTATTTTTTAACCAATTAGGTATTGAGTGTGTCCAATTTGCGCCGTCTATTTTGTTGATATATGGGAAACGTTTGAAAACTGTAGTTCTCACATTTACCCCATTTAGTACATCCTGCCCTAAAGGTTTAATAGACAATTTAGTTTTTTTTTAAATAATTGTACCAAATAAATGAAATGCAGAGCACTACTGTATACTGCAGTCAACAACTGTATACTATAAGCTAATGTAAGAATACAAGGAGCAATCATTTGAAAACCGGTTGATCGTTACAGAGCAATATATTAACTTAAATAGTTACCTTCTTAATAACTGAAAATATACAAATAAATGAAACATACACATACATTTACAAAAAGTGATAATTTCACCAAATGAATATGGATCCAGTCCAACAGGCATTAAACACAGTTACAGTCTGTATGCTAAATGCAAGGCTCCACAATTAAAAATTTGGGAGGTATTTCTTATGTTCAAAACAAAAACTAAAGAACTGATAATTTTTAAGTAAAACACAAACAACTCACCTGCCAAACAATTCCCAAGTAAGTAGAACATTTCCAATACAGATGGTTAGGAAACAATTTGTACAAATCACTTACTAGTAGTAGCAATAAACAATGCAAGCAAAATGGAAATAGAAATGAAATCTAGCAGTTACAATTTAATCTTTGTTGCAGTAACACATTGTCTCCTCCGTAGTTTTACATATATCCATATATCATTTTAAAATAGCTATTATAAGTACATATCCAGTTAATTTTACTTGATTGCCTTACTGTAATTTAGGCAACAGAGATGATACCACAGATGTTATGTTAACCTGCCAACATTTTTATTGTTTAATTTATAATTCATCCTCTATGCTTATTAGTCTTTAAGTTTGTTTTGTATTTTAAAGAAGAAGAGCTAGGTACTAAGTATTTACGTGAATTGGGTTTGCCACCAGTTCAAAAGCCTTGTTTTTTTAAATGTCACAATTGCAATGGAAAAACTGTATAGTACTTTGTAAAATGTACTTGTTCTTGTATGTTAAAATATTGCAATAGTGTTAGGACCTGCACAAAAGTGGGGTCCCGTGAAGGGGGCTGCAGGCGTAAATGCATTGATCAATTCATAAACTATATATATATATATCTATATATACAGTATCTATATATAAATATCTCTCTCTCTCTCTATATATATATAAAGTAACAAATAAGTGGCACTCGGAGGCTTGTTCAAAAGGTGAAATAACAGGAATATTTATTCCTAGTGCAGGGAAAACGTTTCGGAGCACGGAGGCCCCGTCGTCAGTTCAGGTAATGCATTACCTGAACTGACGACGGGGCCTCCGTGCTCCGAAACGTTTTCCCTGCACTAGGAATAAATATTCCTGTTATTTCACCTTTTGAACAAGCCTCCGAGTGCCACTTATTTGTTGCTTTATACTACTCAAGGACACCCTTTTTGAAAGAGGGCACCGGAGCAAGCTACTGGCATCCACTTTCAGACCTGAGTGCCGGCCTCATTGTTGTGTGTATATATATATATATATATATATATATATATATATATATATATCTATGGTACTTGTGTAGTTTCACGGTGCTACTTCCGGGTGTATGCTCGCCACGAAATATGTCCAAAAAAGTAACTTAACTCCATGCCTTAAATATGTTGGCATGGAGTTGATTTTGAATAGCGTTGCGAGCGTAGCGAGCCACTGAGCCCGCAGCGTGGGCGAGCGAAGCGAGCCCCGCAAGGGGACTCAGACGCACGGCGCCATGAAACTACACAAGTACCAAATATATATATTTCCTGTGGGGTCCGGCACTTCTGACTGTCACCTGCTCCGCTAGGTTGCCTTGGCCTGGGTGCCCAACTGATCCGGAGAGTGACTCCGGTATATGGATATACATGAATAAAACAGTGTCACTCCAGGTTCTTAGAAAGTGTAGAAAATCTTTTACTGTCTATCGTCAACAGTGTTTCGGGCCAGAGCCCTTCATCCGGTTATGCTTATTTATTACACCTCTGCACCTACAGCGTTGTCATCCTGAGACTCTTGACGGAAAAGGTTTGGAAATCAGGACCACATGAGCTGCTGGGAGAGCTGCCAGCCACAGGGGATACCATACAGGCTTACCATCAGGCCACCAGCCCAAAGGTGACTCCAGATATAGTTGGACCAAGAAAGGTGATTCAGCACCATCCACTGGGAGACCGGAGGAATTACAGGTGGCAGCTGTAAGGTACCCCAAATACAATATTGTCTGGCCAGACATTAAAACCTGAACAGTTTAATTCCACTAATCCACCAAACAAAGACTGTTACTTAACCAGCATTCTAAACCAATACTAACATACTAATATGATCGCGACCAATTAAAGGGAAGCAAAATCTACTTGGTTTTAAACCTAAATATGAATTTGATACGACCGGTTGTGCAATAATCTTTTATATAACCCCCCTATATGTAATTATTTCTTTCTTTTTTAAATTGTGTTTTAATTTTCTGTGTATGTTTTATATGTTTTTTTTTTATATTGGTACATAAATAATTGCATGTACTATTTTCCCCTTTATTGCGCAGTTCTATTCTGTTCTTTTTCTGTTAATCAACTTGGGGAACCGAGCTACCCCCCACAGAACAGCAGCAGTTAACGGGGTGTAATGGTCTGTGCTTTATTTGATTAAATTATAACGGATTAGTAAGGTCAACCCGCTCGCAGCGCAGGACTTAGCCAAAACTTTTCTTTCTTGCCCTTCATCAGGTGCTTGTCCTGATGACGGGCTCTGGCCCAAAGGTTGTAGCAGCATTCTATAAATCCCCCCTGTTAGTGGAGGAAGAAATAGATAGAGAAAAAGATATAGGGTGCGCTTAGTACAGTCCACCACCTTATTATACAATTCAAGGGTAGATCAAACAATTAAAAACATGTAATCAGACAAGGATTCCATGATCCAATTCATCCAAGATATAATGATATCATTATATCTTGGAAGAATCGGATCATGAAATCCTTGTTTTTATTTTTTTGGTCTACCCTTGAATTGTATAATAAGGTGGTGGACTGTACTAAGCGCACCCTATATCTTTCTCTCTCTCTCCCTGAGGTCTTCAAAAGGTGTTGTATTGTTCAGTGAGAAATAACCAATGTTTCGGGGACGCAGCCCCTTTGTCATGGTGTAAGTGAGAACTCTTGACAAAGGGGCATCCCCGAAACGTTGGTTATTTCTCACTGAACAATACAGCACATTTTGAAGACCTCCGAGTGCCAGCCTTATTCTCTCCATATCCCATTCCTTGGAAGGGCACCGGGGCAGTTGTTACACGAGGGAGAGTGCCGGGCCGTACTGCTGCTATATATATATATATATACATACACACACACACATATATAACGACTCCAAGAAATAAAGGCACTCGGTTTGTGGGGCAGCCCCGGGCAAGGTGACCAAGAATCTGTCTGTAGATGAATCTTTGGCCCTCAAGCAGCTCTGCAGTTATGAGGACATCACAATTAGGCCCGCCGACAAAGGCGGGGCCATTGTGATACAAAATATCGAAGATTATCGCAATGAAATCTACAATCAATTAGCAGATCCTGCTGTATACCTGAAGCTCCCGGGTAACCCTACTCAAAAATACCAGAAAGAACGCTCTTCTATACTTTCAATTGCAGTATCTGAGGGCTTATTACCAACTAAAGTTCGTGATCGGATATTGACGGCGGCTCCGGTGGTTCCTGTGTTATACACGTTACCTAAATTACACAAGGACGCCAGGAACCAACCGGGCCGTCCAAATATCGCTGCCAGAAATTCCCTCTACCAGCCTGTGTCACAGCTGGTCGATTATATTCTACAACCACTACTTTGCTCCAAGCCATCGTTCTTAAAGGACACTACAAGCTTCTTGAAACTTCTATTGGACATTCCTGTGGTCCCACCTGGCACCCTGATGTGTTGCCTAGACGTATCTAGCCTGTATACGTCCATACCCCATGCTGGGGGTTTGGAGGCGGTACAGATATTCCTGAATATACAGTCGGACACTGCGGTTTTTGACCACCAGCTATTCCTCAGGCTGTTGCAATTGACCCTGGAAAGGAACTTCTTCCTGTTCGATGGTAGTTACTACCTCCAGCTACGAGGGTGTGCCATGGGGTCGGCGGTGGCACCCTCGTATGCTAAGATCTATATGTTCTGTGAAGAAGACTGTATGTTTTTGCATAAACCTGAGGTGAACAAGCACCTGCTCCTGTACACCTGTTACATAGATGACATTTTTGTCCTGTGGACGGGTGGACAGGAGCTGTTTGAGTCACTGATTTCTGAGGTGAACTCTAGTGAATCAGCGATCAAGTTCACTTTTTCTTGTAGTGAGAGCTGTGCTCAATTTCTAGTTGTAACAGTAACTCTGGTTGACAATAAAATTGTAACTGATGCTTATTACAAGGATGTAGGTAAAAATACCTTTTTGTTAGCATCGAGCCATCACCCCCCTGCCCTAAATCGGGGATTGCCCCGCTCCCAGATGATGAGGGTAGCTAGGTTAATCAGTGATCCAGCATTGTTGTCAGACAGATAAGATCATCTCATTAACAAATTTATCATCAGAGGTTATGATCCTGTTATTTTGAGCCAGCAAAAATTACAGGTGATGTCTATCCCGCGCTCTGACTTGTTGAAACCCAGGAACCCTGATTCTGGGAATGTACTGCCTTGGACCAGCACGTATTCAGTTGCTAGCCCTATATTACAATATGCTTCTAAGGCCCTGTGGCCTATGGTCAAACATGATCCTGATTTACCTGTGTTTAAATCTAAACGCCCATTAGCAACATTTAAAAGAGGTCGCAATTTACGCGACAGGCTGGTTCACACTGACATTACGCGACTAAATGTACCTAGGCCCCCTAATGTCTACACCAAGCCGCCTGGCAGCTATAGCTGTCACAATTGTACCACTTGCAAGTATATGATGCCATGCAAAAACTTCAAGCATCCTCACATGGATAAACATTTTGAGATCCGACATGTGCTTAACTGTAGAACAGAATTTGTGGTCTACATTTTAGTGTGCCCTTGTGGCCTTTATTATGTGGGCCAAACCACACAGTCCTTTCACACGAGAATGGCGTTACACAGGTCTGCCATTGATCTTGCCCAATCTGGCAGATCGGTGGATCAGCCTGTGGCACGCCATTTTAAAAGTATGGGTCATCCGCTATCTTCTTTAAAGTACTTTATCATTGATCACATTAAGGATTCCATGCGTGGCGGTGATAGGGCGAAGCGCCTTTTAATCACCGAGTCTCACTGGATCTTTAGACTAAATACCATTGCCCCTAAAGGGTTAAATGATAAAATCAGTCGGAATGCGATTACTTGAATCTCTGCTATGTGTTATATGTATGTATGTTCCGTTCGTCTCCATTTGAGTGTACTTCTGATTCTATTATTTCACTGTATTGACTTAATGACTACTGTAACATGTATTATGTTGTCTCCCCCCCCCCCCCCCCAGGTCGGCGCACGTAGGGTCAGCAGCAGCGGCTTGAAGGCAGGCTGTGATTGAAAGAGTCCGGAGTAAAACGCAAGCGGCAGACGTTGCTTGGCAACGGCGCCGCTTCATGGATCTGGATACCTGACGTCATCAGCCTGAGTCCCGGCTACTGCAGCGTGTGCCCGGACAATGGACGCCGCGGGGAGGGAAGACGGCTAGACTCAGGTATTTATGTCAGTCTTGTGCTGTGATTCCTTTGCTGTAGTCGTGTTCTGAGGCAGGGGGTCAAACCCCGAAAGCTCATATCAATACACGTTTGTGTACTTTTCTTCAACCTGCTGTTTCCTGAGTGCCTTTATTTCTTGGAGTCGTTGCATGAATTTCTTTATGGCACCAGGGCAAGTTGCTTATGTATCAGAGTGCCGGCAGTATTGGACTTGTGTGTATATATATATATATATATATATATATATATATATAAATAAAAGAAAACTAAAAATAAATAATAGCCACTAACCAACATGGTCCCCTTGATTTTAGCTGTGTTGATCATTAGCTTTTCATTCATGTTGGCTGCTCGTGTTGGGAGCTTCCTGTATAGGTCACCTAACACCACATCATGCCCCTCTCAATGACTCCAATCATACTGGACATATTTGACTGGCCCATGGACCCATCAAAACCCGGAAGAAGGGTCTCTCAGGTGTCGGGGGGAAGAAGCCATGCTCTGTGACCCGGCACTTTGTTTAAAAAAAAAAAATCTTATGCTGTGCCTCCGATGGAGGAAAAACATCAATGGCAAAAGTATTCAACTTCATTCAGCTTCATTCATAAACCATCAATGATTACGCTGGTCCATGACCATCTCTATGGGCAGTATTCAATGGGGAAAATTCACCGTGTTTTATGGCGAATTTCTGCTTTTTTCGCGTTGGTCTGAGAATTTTGGTCTCAAAAAGCAAACAACCCTATTCAATGTGATATTTTCCCCGTTGGCGAACAGTGAATAATGGATGGTTCTCCATCTGATACTCGCGGCCAATCGCTGTGTCTTGTCAATAGGATTTTGCATTGAGATTCGCCGTCTCTCGCCATGAGTGTATGCAATGAGAAGACTGAGAATAAATGTCTAGGTTAATTTCTCTGTGCCTCTCCGTGTATCACTCGCCATCTTTTCATGGTGAAGTGGAATGTGAACTTTTAAAATAATGTTTTTTTTGGTGTCAAAAAATCAGGAATTTTATTCTGAGAAGGGGCATGCTATTTTTATTCATGTGCTTACATACAGGTTTGTCTGGAAGCAGCTAGGGCAGTGATTTACAATCTTTTTCAGCTCACGGCACACCAAACTAGATATTGCCAAGGCACACCACCACCCACAGAGAAAAACAAATCGACTTTTACAGGAAAAAAAATAACAAACCAATTGGCCCCCATATGAAAAAACAACCACACTGGTCCCCACAGGTAACAAAATATCAAGAAATGACGATTACTGGATGACAAGAGGAGAAAGGGCCAGCAGCCAGATCTGGACCCACTGACATCAGAAAGGGGTGGTCCCGTGTGACCTGTATAAAGAGATAGGATTACAGCAGGAAGAGACCAGTGGATAACTGTAAATTGGTGTGTACATCTCTAGATCTGGGGGCACACTTGAAACTGCTCAAGGCACACTAATGTGCCATGAAACTGTGGTTGAAAGGGGACTTTGAGGGGGCATACCAGAGAGCAGCTTGGGGATCAAGGGGGCAGATGGACATATGAGGGAGAATCACCCAGCCAACAGACAATCACATTTGCAATCTCTGGGTGGCTTCCTTGCCAGGTTACTGGCTCCAGAAACTGCCATTTATGTAGGTTGCCCCTCACACAGCAATCAACACAGTCCAGGTACATTATAATACCCACAATCAACAATCAGATGTATTATAATGTACCTGGGCTGTGTTTATTGTTGTGCATTATATGGATTACATTGATGGAGGCTTGACTTTAGAGGGGTATGGGTCATCGGGTCGACATGAAGAAGGTTGACATACATTGATTCAACCACTAAAGGTCGACACCTTCTGAAGGTTGACAAGGGTTTAAGATTATATGGTTATAAGGTCGACACACGCATTAGATCGACATTGGGAAGGTCGACAGACAAAAGGTTGACACAGGTTTTCACTTTTTTTGTACCGAATGGCGACACAGTGGGCATGGACACCGAAAAAGTGCACAGCGTCCCCTCGCATGGCTTGCTACACTCGCCATGCTTTAGGCTCGGCACACTATTATATTCTCTCTCTACACCCTAGTGAATGGTAGGGCATGAAATACCACCTGTCGGCACACATTTTTTTTATGTCGACCTTTTGACTATCGACTTTCCCAAATGTCGACCTAATGCATGTGTCAACCTTATGACCCTGTCGACGTAAAGCCATGTCGACCTTCTGAAGGTGTTGATCCAAAGGCCTGTCCACATTCAGTGGTCAACCCAATGTATGTTGACCTTTCTCCTGTCAACCTAGTGACCGTATACCCTTTAGAGGAAACTGGGCTGGAATACGTTCACATGATGAAGGGCTCTCTCTGATCTAATGACATAAATTGGAATGGCAGAAGAGAGCTCTGCCATTAGTGGCATATAAATGGGCATAGCATGAGGGTGCTCTGGCACGTGTACAGAAACCTGTTATAGTAAATGATGCATCTCCCTTGTACATTAGCATGATTAGCTATGGCTTATCTCTAGCTGGTAGAGAGGGTATACAAAGGCATTGGGGATCCATTAAGCAGTAACAGTTTGATAAAAATCAGATATTCGAATTTATCCTTCTACATTTCCTTAAGCTGTCTATAGTGAATATTGTACACCATTATTATGGATCCAGAACACTTGTATTGCTTGTAGCATGCTATTAAAATAAATCACTGTTCAGTCACTGAATAAAGCAGTCAGAGCTACAGTGTGATATGCCACCTTTATGCAACGATCCATAGAGGAGTGACAGCTGCTAAGTTTTCTGTATAATCCTTTTAAATGAAGCAGACAAATACAGAATCTGAAATTGTAATTCAGGCGGCCTAAATAGAGCCCCAATCATTAATCGGCAGTCCGATTAGACGGCACAGCATTCACCTTTACAAGAACATCATTCTCAGAAAACCTTTAGGGGCTTTAGAGTGCTCTTGACCTTCACTGAATGTCATCACAGTACTTCAATGATTAAAATGCCAGGCTGCTCAGCACAGCTTGATCCATTATCCCCAGAATAATTTAATGGTATGGCCAGTTCTGGCATTAGATATGAGGATGCACAAAAATATTTACTGTAGGTGGCTAAACAAGTTCTTTATGAAAACCGCATGCATTTTGAAAAACGTCTTTAAAAAAGCATTTTTACGTATACATAAAATGTGTTTTTAAGTGATAATGGCTTAACATCTTATAATTACAAGTACTGTATGACGTCTTCTTTCCATTTAATCCAGGACTTCAGTAGCGAACTTGAGGTGACTGTTGTGTTTACAACTAAAGGCACTAGAATCTGACTTGTGCTCTGAAAGTTTTGTTGTTATTGAGCCAATGCTGGAGATGATTGGCTTAGTAGCTTCTCTTAGGCTTTGTGCACCTTTGGAGTTAGGTTTAAAAAAACAACACTGTTCTTGGATTGGGTTGTTTTACACAGTTATACTCTTGGGGGGTGATTCAGATTGGCTCGCATTTGGACAAATTCAGTCCGGGGACCAATTTTGTGGGCCTGCGCATGTGTATTATCGACAATACGCATGTACAGACCAAAAGTGCAAATGCCTTCGGCGACTATCACACTCGCTGATGCATTTGCACAGGTAGGGGACATCGGCCCAGAGCAGGGGAACATCCAGCGTTTTATGGGTGCCCTGGGGACGGGGCGATGCCCGCTCAGGGTGGGTGGCAGACATCACAGGACATCAGCCGATTGCCCCGTCTTCATCCAGGTGCTAGTAAAGAAAAGTCAGCCTAGACTGACTTATTTGCGAACAGGTGGAACAATCATTCGATGGTCAGCGATCATCAAATTTTTTTATTTATTTTCTGTAAATTATTCTTTTTTTTTTATTATTTTACATTTACAAAGCATTTCACAGTATTATTTCAGAAAAAAAGAATAAAATATAATTAAACACTTCCTTCATAAATGGAACTGATGTTTTATTTATTTTAATCAGCACATTATACAGTTTTCTTATTACCAGAAGTGCAATGTTACAGGCATGTCCCTAGTTGTATAAGATCATAAAGTACCAGTATGTTTACACTCTTATTGCAGACTTATTACATGCTGGAAAAAAAAAATTATACATGGTCCCCAGTTCTGCTTTTCCAGTTTATTGGGCATTGGATTGTACACTGGTTGCTGATAACAGATCGAAACATTGGCAGGTCTTTTGTATGGACTCTTGGACCCTTTGGGATTGAATATATATATATATATATATATATATATATATATACACATACATACACACACACACAAAGAAAAAAGGGGATGTAGGGTCCTGAACTAATTCCTGAACTAATTAACACCCTGATAATTGGGTTTAAGTACAAGAAAAAGAACTATGCAGGTATACCTTTAAAAAAGGGTGTCAGCTAACCACTAAGAATAAATAACTTGGTAAGGGGTGTATCATAAAGAATACAATGTATTGGATAGAGGTGTAAGCCAACAAACGCCCCGCGCCGCGTCCGCAGGTTACGGCCGCCCAGTGACGTGACGCCCCCCTCCATCGCCAGACGGCCCAAGGCAAACGTGACCTGCACGTCACTGGGCAGCCGTAACCTGTGAACGAAGCGCGGGGCGCTCGTGGGGATCTCGTCGCCCCTACTGCCTATACCGGCAATCGGTGGCGGGCAGGGGGTCCCCCCAGGCGCCCCAAGCCGCACTGAGGCCACGATCACTATTTACATAGGAAGATCTCCTGGTTAATGTTTAAAGTATAAATTCAATGTCCTGCTGAAGTACTTCCAGGTCATGTGACCTTAATACTCAAAGGTTATCATTGTATATTCTCTGTTATATGCTATAAATGTAAATTTCTGACAGCCCAAACTGCCTCCTGGACTGCCAGATTATATATCTATTATGTTTCTAGACGGTTCTCTTATTTTTTAATAAGTTGTCTATGTTTGACATGTGCACTAATTGAGCATTAATTGAGCAATCAAACTGCTGCTATATATGCTGGGTTCTAATTCCAAGTCCACACTTGCTCCTGAGGAAGCCGGACACAGAGTAGCTGAGGAAATGCGTTGAGCTGAAACCAACCAGTCTGGACTCTCATCTATCCATCTAACGTGACCAGTCCACTCTCCCACTGACGAATGGCAACTCCTGTTAATCTGGACTTTTCAAATATTGGGATATCTGCATTGTTCCTAAGCCAGCCGTAAAAGGAGACCACACGCCTAATATTGAGGCTTGAGCCCTTGGAATGATAGGACAAAGGACATTGGGGTCACCTATCCCTGGACATATCAATCCCTCCAGGATACATAAAAGATGGTAATATAAAAATGTATTTCTCCAAGTCATCTTGATGGAGTCCTAGACCCAATTTCTTACACCTCCCAGAGCATTTCTTATATTATTGCTAAATTTTTATTCATATATTTTTTATTCCTGTTTATATTATATGATCTATGATAGATGCTTATATTGTTATATTATTAATTAATAAATACTTTTTTTATGAGAACAGTCTTGTTTACCTGATTAGGACAGCTAGCTGGCACACCATTGTGTGTATATATATATATATACACATACATACATACACACACACACACACACACACACACACACACACACACACACACACACACACAACAGTTAGGGGGGTTGGCACACTCCTTCATATAATTCTATCACCCCTAACCCTGGGGTATCCATCCAAATGGCTTGTCAAGCCAAACATATACACAGCAGGTAGGAAAGAATGCACTCACCAGGGCTTCTCTTCATTTGCATACAAATAATAAAAGTATTTTTTATGCAAATGAAGAGAAGCCCTGATGAGTACATTCTTCCCTACCTGCTGTATATATATATATATATATATATATATATATATATATATATATATATATATATATATATATATATATATATACACACACACACACACATATCTCTCTCTCTATATATATCCATCTATCTATCTATCTATCTATCTATCTATATCTATATATATAGATAGATAGATAGATATAGTGTATGGGTTCCCACTATTTGTAGTGGGATGTGGAGCACTCGCCGCTTACAACCAGGAAGTTCATTTTTGTTGTAAAATTCAAGAGAGTATTTACTCCAGCTCTAGTATCAGGTGAAATATACAAGCTTCATTCCATCATGCCCCAACGTTTTGGTCCTTAGAATATGGGTTGCCAGGCCAGGGCACAAAACAGCCTACAGCCATGCCTCTGACTCTGCCTCTGGGGCCCATTACAATTGTCCCCTTTGTCCCGTCCCCCCTGTCACCTGCCTGCTCAGAACACCTGGCTCCTTCTCCCAGCCTAAATACAGAACAGAAGGGCAATTCTTATGAAGCATACACACAGGGTGATCCAGGGATATTTATCTGACTAGGGGCCAGATGCACTAAGCTTCAAAAGTGATAAAATGGAGTGATAAACAACCAACCAATCAGCTCTAGTCTGACATTTTTCAAACACAGCCTGTGACATGGAAGGTAGGAGCTGATTGGCTGGCTGGTTATCACTCTCCATTTTATCACTTTTGAAGCTTAGTGCATCTGGCCCTGGATCTCTTTAAAATTAAGCAAAGATCGGTCCATATGTATACCCCTCAGTGACGGCGATGTGCTGTTCTGCCATTGCCCGACTAGATTTATACTGCATGCCAGTATTTTGGTGGTGAGACATGTCTGTCTCGCTGTGTTCCCCCCTCTGCTTCCCTTTCTGTATGTACCTCTCTTCCACCCTTTCTGTGTATGTCTCCTATTGTCCCCCAATCTAATCTAATATCCCTCTGTTTTCTCGCATCTGTTCACACTGTACACTATCCACATGCACCAAACTTCTCCCTACTTGTCTTCTGTTGGGTGCCAATAAGTAGCACCATGGGTAAACCATATCCAGCACTACAGAACCAAAACCAAAGGATGACAGGTGCTGTAAGTACATTTGGAAGATTGTTTTTTTTTTCTGAAGAGCTCTGAAACTTTTGATGAAATATGATCACCCTCTCCTGCGGTGTGGCCCTTGATAGTCAGATAAACTATTTGAGCAGGCACTCCAGCTAAAATAATTGTAACCCTACTGTGGTATTGGCCATGCCCCCTGTCCAGGAACATAAGGAGAACAAAGTGGTGACCCTAGCTTTAGTAAAAACTTAATTAATTATCTAATGCAATTGGGGTGGTGATTTGACCAGGCCCCTCTATTTGCCTATGGCAACTATGGACAAGCTTACCTTTTTTATGACAAGTCAATTATTTTTTTTATTAGAAGACAAAAATTTAATTTATATAATTCTAGTCCTAGGAATAAAATGGTAGAAGAATGAATAACCAACACTATGATAGGACACCAGCAGCCTGTATTGTTACGGCTATAGTACATTAGTTCAGCATTCTGCAGCTGTAAGACTTTCTCATGCATGAAGTATGAGCGTTCTGAGTACACATTGTATTGACAGGGCATGTGATTGACAAAGAGCACAACCTTGTCATTCAAGACTGCTATATTCATGTGTTTTGGGATAAGGATTTATCAGGGGACTTGTCAACCTTTTCTCACTGTACACATTACACATCCGTGCAGCAACATCTTCTAACATTCTTGTTGCAAAGCATAAACAGAAAATCAATCCCCTTAAATGTAATATTCTTCATTTATTACTGAACAAAATAAAAGCATAGAAAAGTGTTGCATTTATTTTGTAATTCAGCAAACAACCTTTGCAGTGTAAAACAGACATATAATGTACCCATGGGTAAAATATTGTGATAGAGCCCAGTTTGAATCAATGCATGTACATGGTACACACCCTTCATAGCCAAAATACAAAGCAGTTTTCAATACACATCCTATTTTGCTCATTGCTTTGAAGCACTAGACTTAAACATAGAGATGCTTCATATGTTTGTGTTGGTATTTTGGCAAACATGGTCCTTAGGGGTTTGGGGCCTATTGGTGTACATGCGTTACTGGCTAGTGCCACATTACTTCATAGCAGAGTATTAGACTAGACATCAACATCATAGAAGTGGAACTTTCCACAAACTAGTGTCTGTTTACATCAGGAATTTTTGTGATCTTAATAAATCTCTTTACGTCATGATCCTCACAAGTGGTCCCATGAGCATATCCCAGACAATTGCCATGCAGTAGTATGGGTTCCTGATAATAGCATTTGCTGTAAAAAGTGTATTATTCCCCCCCCCCCCCCCCACCCGACCCCCACCCCCACCACCACGAAGTTGGCATTTATATGTACAGTATATGACTTTGGTTTGTTGTGAAGTCAAACAATTTGGTACCAACCCAGAACTTGAGCAGAAAGGGTTTAATTCAGAAGATGTTTTATGCAGCATTGTCTTTTAATCATGCTTTAAAGAAAGCAGTGCAATGGAATATTTCCACACTGATAAAGCTGTACAAATGATATACGCTCCTTTCAGTCAACTGTAAAACCAGATCCTGTCACTTACCCCCTTACTAACACCTACAGTATCTTTGTCATGAAATAATATTGTGGCGAATAAAGAATATTAACTAAAGTCCACCTTCAATATTAAAACAGTCATAATGAGGTTTGCATATTATAATAATATTAATACAATGGAGCTTTCACGACGATTAAAAGTACTACATTATTTATTCAGAATTTTACATCAGATAGAAAAAGTAATACAGATTATTCAAAGTAATGCAGTATGTATTAGCTAACAAATGCTATTCAGAATGTGACCATCTTTTGAAAAAAATAACAAAGGAAAATACACTTCCTTTGGTTTATCCTTGTCTCATCATTCAGCATGTGAAAGAAAATGTTATCTGTTTCAAACACAAGTTCACTTCAATTAAACTAATCAGCGTTAAGCCTCTACTTCCAAATATTTTTACATATCTATGGCAAACAGCATGAAGAGTTTGAGGAGATTACAATGTACTTATTATAACTAGTAATGCATTTTGAATTCCAACTAATTGCAAGATGATTTATAAAGACATCGCTTGCTATGCTGAAGTACATTTAGCAAATCAGCAGACAAAAAAAGTTTTTCTTCAGCACTAGTTTCAGCTTATGCATGGACATTAAGGGTTTTGTTTTTTTGCCCAATGAACTAGCTTATTTAAACTATTCACATCAGGTGGAGTTGTGCACATTGAAAGTCTCCTTTCATCATAATCGATTTGGCCCCAGCAAACCTACTGTTTGCTTGTAGGCAAATGTTCCCCTTGTAGGCCCCAAGCTTAATGAGCACAGTGACATCCCACTGTGGTGTCTGCAACTGGCTGGATGGCAGATGCACACTTGGGTGCTTTATTACGCAACTTGTACGATGCAGACAGAATGGGTTTGGAATATACTGTGGGAGGTATGTAATGCCGCCTGAGTCCAGAGACAGTGCGAGATGCTGGATGAACTCAGACTTTTTCTTTAAAAGGGGCAATCACCTACAAGTTTGCTGTGTAAGTGATTGGCCCTTTTAAAAACATGTGAGCTTGTCGCACTGCCGCCGAAGTCGGGCGGCATTACATCCCACCCTGTATGTTTGACAATTACAATATCTACATGTCACTATGTTATGTCGACAGGGTTTTATTATCATTGTGTCTCTTCTAGATATGTTGAGATTATGACACAGTTTGCAGGTGTCGAAATTTTATCGACCTTGAGAATGTTGACATGTTAAATGGCAACACCGTGACTGCATACCAGCACACAAATAAAGTTAATAACACATCCAGGTCCTGAGTGAGCAGGATGAAATAGATTTGGTTGTAAACCACTCCATCACAGCTTAGGTAGAGGGTATACCACTCCATCACAGCTTAGTTAGAGGATATACCACTACATCCAGGCTTAGGTAGAGGGTATACCATTCCATCACAGCTTAGGTAGAGGGTATACCATTCCATCACAGCTTAGGTAGAGGGTATAGCACTCCATCACAGCTTAGGTAGAGGGTATACCACTCCATCACAGCTTAGGTAGAGGGTATACCACTCCATCACAGCTTAGGTAGAGGGTATACCACTCCATAACAGCTTAGGTAGAGGGTAAAATACTTGGAAAGTGTTTATTTCGTAAACCTTAAAGTTCTGAACACTAAATGAACCTAACAGAACATGAAAGTATTTGCTTACAATAGAATATAGGTATTGTAACAGGCTGATAACAGGGCATGTGTTCAGCTTCCTGGCGAACTGGGTGCTGGATAAAGATCCCGAAACAGGTAGGCAGGAGGACTTGCTTATTGATACCTTCTTTGCTTGAATATTCTGGTATCGTGCCACACCCCAGGAGCAAGGTGGGACTCCCCCATTTTTGCGTGAAGTCTGTGGAACCGGTCTGCAGTTCTGCACTTGGATCCCAACAGCTCCAGGGGATGCGAATCGACCCTCTGACAGCAAAGGGGTTCTTATTTTAAAATTAGCGTATTTCATGCTTCTAGGAGTTTCATATTTCATATACTTTTATATATAAAAGCTTTTTTTGAAGACAAAGATACCTTGATGAACGTTTCTCTCCACGAATAATCGTACGAGTACCGGTATGCCAACCAAAGACACCGTGATATGAATGTTTTAATGTGTTTTCATGTAAGTGAGGTACGCCTGACAACAGAAACCTCTCGTCCAACTGAACATTAAAAAAACCCAGATAAGCTTCACCTCGCTACGCAAATGTGTAAGTGAAGTAGGAATCTCCTTACATCTGGGACAAGAAAAAACTTTTTTTCTTACTGAAGAATCAAGTTTAATCTTTTTCCTTGCAAACCTCTTGTTTTCACATACCCAATGAGGACACACCCATAGAATACAGAACAAGGACAAGAGCGACAGGATCAAAAATTTGAAGCTAAGTTTACAAGACCTCTTTGTTTAAGCTGGTGCAGTGCCATCATAATCACTAATCCCCCTTTTTTCCCAAAAACTATCTTGTGGGGACTGTAAGGAATAGTCCCTATTGTGACAGTGGGGCAGCACAGCACCAGGAGCAGCGCCCAAAAACCTTGCCAAAACCACCGATCTAGTCTCAGGAACCAATGTGAGATTGGGGGCCGTGTTTGGGTTCTCCAGAAACAGGGTATAGTTGCTCTTGCTGCATTCATTAAGTGTCGGAGAAGGGATTTCTTAAACATTGAGATAGGGATCTCCATGTAGTTGAGCAACCAAAATTCTGGAGTGTGTGGTAAGGGAGTACCAGTAATCAGTATGGATAGTCTCCTAACTGTCGTCCAAATATCAGTCAGCTTGGGGCACTGCCACCAGATGTGTAACGGGGAGCCTTGGGAGCGTTGACATCGCCAGCATGTGTCAGGGATAGTAGGGAACATCCGGTGTACATGAACCGGACATCTGTACCACCTTGAGAGGATTTTGTATTGGGTATCAGGAATCTGAATCGAGGATGAACTGGCAAACGTATATTGTAATATGGTAGGCCACTGGTCATCTGGTATAGTAGTTGTCAACTCAGATTGCCAAGCCTTAACAAAGGGGGTAGTTCAGGCAAGAGGGCTTCTGTGCACATTTGGTATATTATAGATATGAGATATTTAGGTGGAGTGTCATCTAAGCATATTTCCAACTTGGGCCTTCACTGACCTCCAACAGACGTATTCCCTACCTACAAGATCGTTCTGGGCAGGGCTATTTTTGTGCAGGCTCCAGCAGGAACTGAGGCCCTTATTCTAGTTCACTCTTTCTGACAAAATATTTCTTAGATGGACATAACCATGTGCACTGCAGGTGAGGCAGGTGTAAAACCACACCCAAATCTAATTATCTCTGCACAAGTAACACCTGCCTCACCTGCAGTGCACGTGGTTTTGTCCATCTAAGAAATATTTTGTCTGAAAGAGTGAACTAGAATAAGGGCCTCAGTTCCTGCTGGAGCCTGCACAAAAATAGCCCTGGTTCTGGGCATACCTACAATTTCGACATTACATCCATTATTCCCATATTCCTCCACTTAGAGGGACCCCAACCAGATTCGAACAAATATTAAATACTTCTAATGTATGTATGCTAATGTACCATATAAATTGTACCAGATTAATTACAGCAATGCACTATAGAACATACAAAATAGTCTGTTCAGTATAAAGTAACATATTTATAATGTATAATTCAAACAATATAGACCAGAACTTGATGTCTAGAGAAGGAGGAGGAGCCCCCAAGCAGTGGGAACCACTGGGGGTTTCTCTTATAACCCTATGGCCCCGTCCAATCCTGCATATGATTCATGATTCAACACCCAGTTACATGTTTGGTTTGCCAAGACAACATTAATGCTGGAGCATATTTGAAGTTTCAATCCAACCTCTAATACCACTTTTACACCAGAATACCGTATAGGACCCGGGAAATCGAACACGGGAAATTGCCAGGGCATGCCCTGCCTCAGACCCCATTTACACTGCACTTCAATCCGGGTTATTCCCGGGTAAGGCCCTTTCACACTGAAAACGGATCAGCCCTGTCTTTCCTTGCTGGTGTCATTAAAAATGGACCTTTGGGCTGTTTGAGATGAGGTCACAAGAAAGGGAAAAGGGAGGGGGTGGGTTCTGCTCCCAGCATTGCAGCAAAGATGGCAGACGGAGTAGCTGTGTTGCAGTTGCAGACATGATGGTGCAGATCAGGTTTGGGGTCAGCCAAAGTGGAACACACTGCGTGACAGCCAGTGTGTGTTGCAGCAGATGAGGCTGTAAACACAGTGTGGAGTGTGCTTGCAGCACAGAGCGTGGTAACGCTGCTGCTGCGCTGCTACATGCGCCCTGTGCGGGTCTCCAGCAGATTACATCATCTGCCACAGCTGCAGAAGCACCAATCAGCTCTTTGCGCCCCTCTACCCACCAAATAACCCGGATAATGGCCATTTACACTACCCTGAGCCCCGGATAAGCCCCGTGTCCGACCCTGAACATTTGCCGGGTCAGATTCCCGGGGAACAGTACCCGTGTTATTTTTTTTAAGCCCATTTACACCATGCCCTGCCCCGGACTGGAGCGGCAATATCCCGGGTCCAAACTCTGGTGTAAAAGGGGTATAATAGGGCCAGATGTATCAAGCTTCAAAAAGTGATTAAACAGAGCATGATAAACAACCAGTCCTTCAGCTGCTACCTGTCATTTTTCAAACCCAGCCTGTAACATGACAGTTAGGAGCTGATTGGCTGACTGTTTATTACTCTCCATTTTATCACTTTGTTAAGCTTGATACATCTGGCCCATAGTCCCAAAAACAACTATGTAATCACTTGAATAGAACAAAAACAGAACTCACCAGTTGCTGTAAGTATGAAAATGAGAACAGGCATTTTTCTCAAGCATCTGAATAGTTGCGTGAGAGGAAAATTATCCATGCTGATTTCATTCTAATTCTTAGAACCCAATATGCAAATTTGTATATTAATAAATTCAATTATGTTTCAGGCTAGATGCATTCTGCTTGTGATATACAAGAAATGCTATTCCGCTTTACTTAAAAGCTGTGATCTCGGCAATTCTCAGTTTAGACATTAAAACCAAATTTGACTTGAAAGGTCTGATGAAAATCATAGTTGAATGCTTTTGTAAATTCATGTATCATTCATACTGTGAATAATAATTTAATAAATCACTTCATTGTGGGAAAACAAACTTACCAACATTTTGATAAAATCCAGTAGCCTGGAAATCTACTGTTTTCTAAGCATCTCTGATGATAAATATAGCGACTGTCACTCAGTGATAAAGGGGCTAAGAAGCCATTGCACTGTGTGTTTAGAACATCAAAAAGGAGAAAAATGCAATGTACTGTATCAATTAGCCTTATAATTGAGAATTCATATTCAGGCATTTGAAGTTCCCAGGAAATATTTATTCCACATATTCTTACTTTGACATTGCAACTGAAATAAAAAAATGTCACCAAAATACTTACTAAATGATACAAGAAATAGTCGGTAACCCTGGTCGTACAGAGGCCACAAGGAAGGCTAATGGTAGGAGACATGGGCAGATTGGCTGTAGGGTTTAAGTTGTGTACACACTTGTACAATTTAGACTATATTACAATTTAGACTATCTGCATACAATTTAGACTATATAGTGCAGATCTGTATTATATAGTCTATGCAGCCAAGACTTTCTAGCTGCGATACGGGAGCGCGCATCGTGATTGCATCAGGATCGCAAGGGTTAAAACCCATACAATCTGCATGAGATCCAGATGAGATTTTGACTATATAGTCAAAATCTCATGTACATTGTACAAGTTTGTACACACCATTACCGCTAAGATTTCTGCTGGGAAAAGTGCCTACTGGGCCTCTTATTGGAAGGGTAATATTTGTTCTTCTTTAGGGGGGTTGACATGTGGCCTAGCCCCTACTTCTTGCATGACAGACAACCTGCTGGCACCTGTCATTGCAAGCTGTGGTCCAACACCTCCCAAGCGGTCATATTTAGAAACAGTTAGTGTAATACCTTGTATGTGCACAATATACAGGTAATTGCTTGGTCAGTTACCGGACCCCCGCATAACATAGCTGACATTGGACTGGATTGTCATCTGTCTGTATCTTACACTATGCAGTAAGAGAACTGCCCTCTGTATGTTTCAACTCAGTGCACTCTCTTAATTAATTGTATATTACCAATTCCGCTTACTTTGTTGTTGGTCCTGCTTATAGTTGATTTGATGCACCCAAGTAAGGCCACTTCTATAAATATATTTGGGGTCAGTTTTAGTTCACAAACAGCCCCTGCTAGATCGGGATGCAGTCAATTTACCTACAATCAAAATCCAGATGGTCAAAATAAGGCCAACCATTGACCATCGGTCAAAATACAGACAAGGTCAAAATACCGTGCCGACAGGCGGAATTTCATGCCCGACCAGCCACTAGCTTATGGAGAACTGCTTTCAGCATGATGTTCACCATGATTCCCCATTTTGCATTCACCATCTTTTTAAGGTGAACTGGAAAGTGATCTTTTAACCCCTTCCCGCCGCAGCCTGTTTTTGCCTTCCTGACAGAGCCCTTTTTTTCAAATCTGACATGTATCACTTAAGTGGGGATAACTTTTTTTTGCTTTTACTTATCCCAGTGATTTTGAGATTGTTTTCTCGTGACACATTGTACTTCAAGTTAGTGGTAAATTTTCGTCGATACAGTCTGTGTTTTTTTGTGAAAAATACCAAAATGTCGTAAAAAAATGGAAAATTTTGCAATTTTCAAAATGTTAAATTTTCTGCTTGTGAGACAAATAATCATACCACTCAAAATAGTTAATAACTAACATAGACCAAATGTCTACTTTATGTTGCCATCATTATTTCAACCTCCTTTTAATTTTTTGGACACTAGGAGGCTTAAAATATGAATAGCAAATTCTCAAATTTTCAAGAAAATTTCAAACACTGATTTTTTTAGGGACCAGTATAATGTACATTTCAAACCCCCAGGGGTTTCACCAATTGTGGTACAACTGGGCTGTGCAAATGAAAAATTACATTTTTTTACACAAAAATGCAGTTCTGGCTCAAAATTTTTCATTTTCATAAGGTATGAAGGAGAAAAAGCACCCCAAAATCTGTGCACCAATTTCTCCCGAGTATGGCAATGCCTCACATGTGACCAAAAAATACCATTTGGGTGCATGGCAGGACTCAGAAGGGAAGGAGTGATTTTTGTATTTTGCAGCTCAGATTCTGGTGGAATTTTGGTGGGTGCTATGTCGCATTAGCAAGACCCCCGAAGCACCAATACAGTGGAAGCCCCCCACAAGTGACCCCATTTTGCAAACTACACCCCTCAGGGAATTCATCTAGGGGTATAATGTACATTTCAAACCCCCCGGGGTTTCACCAATTGTGGTACAACTGGGCAGTGAAAATGAAAAATTAAATTTTTAAAACAAAAATGCAGTTCTGGCTCAAACTTTTTCATTTTCACAAGGAATGAAGGAGACAAAGCACCCTAAAATCTGTGCCCCAATTTCTCCCGAGTACGGCAATGCCTCATATGTGACCAAAAAATACCATTTGGGTGCATGGCAGGACTCAGAAGGGAAGGAGTGATCTTTGTATTTTGCAGCTCAGATTCTGGTGGAATTTTGGTGGGTGCTATGTCGCATTAGCAAGACCCCCAAAGCACCAATACAGTGGAAGCCCCCCACAAGTGACCCCATTTTGCAAACTACACCCCTCAGGGAATTCATCTAGGGGTATAGTGTACATTTCAAACCCCCAGGGGTTTCACCAATTTTGATACAACTGGGCTGTGCAAATGAAAAATTACATTTTTTTACACAAAAATGCAGTTCTGGCCCAAAATTTTTCATTTTCATAAAGGTATGAAGGAGAAAAAGCACCCCAAAATCTGTGCACCAATTTCTCCCGAGTATGGCAATGCCTCACATGTGACCAAAAAATACCAGTTGGGTGCATGGCAGGACTCAGAAGGGAAGGAGTGATTTTTGGATTTTGCAGCTCAGATTCTGGTGGAATTTTGGTGGGTGCTATGTCGCATTAGCAAGCCCCCGAAGCACCAATACAGTGGAAGCCCCCCACAAGTGACCCCATTTTGCAAACTACACCCCTCTGGGAATTCATCTAGGGGTATAATGTACATTTCAAACCCCCAGGGGTTTCACCAATTGTGGTACAACTGGGCAGTGAAAATGAAAAATTAAATTTTTTACACAAAAAATGCAGTTCTGGCTCAAAATGTTTCATTTTCACAAGGAATGAAGGAGACAAAGCACCCCAAAATCTGTGCCCCAATTTCTCCCGAGTACGGCAATGCTTCATGTATGACCAAAAAATGGCAGGACTCAGAAGGGAAGGAGTGATATTTGGATTTTGCAGCACAGATTCTGGTGGAATGTTGGTGGGTGCTATGTCGCATTAGCAAGACCCCCAAAGCACCAATACAGTGGAAGCCCCCCACAAGTGACCCCATTTTGCAAACTACACCCCTCAGGGAATTCATCTAGGGGTATAGTGTACATTTCAAACCCCCAGGGGTTTCACCAATTTTGATACAACTGGGCTGTGCAAATGAAAAATTACATTTTTTTACACAAAAATGCAGTTCTGGCTCAAAATTTTTCATTTTTATAAGGTATGAAGGAGAAAAAGCGGTACTCTTTACTTAGTGCGGCGCCCGTCGCGGGCATCGCGGGTACATTAATGTATGGCCGCGACGCGACCGACGCGATGCCCGCGATTTCCCATTGAAACCAATGTTAAACAGGGAAATCGTGTCGGTCGCGTCGCGGCCGCACATAAATGCACCCGCGATGCCCGCGACGCGATGCTCACGATTTCCCATAGGGAACAATGTTAAAAGTCGCGATGGACCCGATTTTAGTGTTAAATGGCTCAATCAACCCGATTTTGCCATAGGAATCAATGTTAAATGGGCCACAGAGCCCATTAACCCTTAAATGTCCCCCCAAATTTTCAACGCCACCCCACGATCCACGCCAACCCGAAGCGTGGCGAGCGCAGCGAGCCCGCGAGGGGCGGCGGTACGCGTCCTCCGACCTTTTCATGCCCTACTATCCACGTCGGCGTGGTGTGAGAATATAATAGTGTGGCGAGCGCAGCGAGCCACCGAGCCCGAAGCGTGGCGAGCGCAGCGAGCCCCGCGAGGGGACGCGGATACCTTCACAGGTAGACGCGTCCCCTCGCGGGCTTCACAGGTGTCCGTGGCGACCCGGACACCTGTGAAGCCCGCGAGGGGACGCGTCTACCTGTGAAGGTATCCGCGTCCCCTCGCCACGCTTCGGGCTCGGTGGCTCGCTGCGCTCGCCACACTATTATATTCTCACACCACGCCGACGTGGATAGTAGGGCATGAAAAGGTCGGAGGACGCGTACCGCCGCCCCTCGCGGGCTCGCTGCGCTCGCCACGCTTCGGGTTGGCGTGGATCGTGGGGTGGCGTTAAAAATTTGGGGGGACATTTAACGGTTCATTGGCCCTATTTGGGCTGTGTGGCCCATTTTACATTGATTTATATGCCAAAATCGGGTCCATTGAGGCATTTAAGTGTCAAATCGCGGTCAATCAGGCTTTTTAACATTGTTTCCTATGGGAAAATCGCGGTGATCGCGGTAATCGCGGGCATCGCGACCATCCAATTTTACCCGCGATGCCCGCGATTACCGCGATCACCGCGATTTTTACCCGCGATGACCACGATTTTGATCGGCGGCGCCGTTCTAGGTAAAGAGTACCGAAAAAGCACCCCAAAATCTGTGCCCCAATTTCTCCCGAGTACGGCAATGCCTCACATGTGACCAAAAAATACCAGTTGGGTGCATGGCAGGACTCAGAAGGGAAGGAGTGATTTTTGGATTTTGCGGCTCAGATTCTGGTGGAATGAATGGTGGGTGCTATGTGGCATTAGCAAGACCCCCGAAGCACGGTGAAATGATGAACCTAATAATCCATAGATGTGTGGTATATTTTAAAACACTCCTTTATACATAGGCCGGGTTTGTCGGGGCAAGTGTCACACTGGAAAATAGTTTGCTTTCTTATTCCCTTTTTATAGCAAACTTTGCACCTTTTTTGTGTCCTGCCCTTTTTTCCAGTGGAGGGGATTTCATCAGGAAAATGCTGCCCTGGTACAATACGGGGGCCAGTACTAGAAGTACTGGGGCCCTCTGCCTGCTGGTTCCCAAATATTAGGCCCTTTATGACTTCCTCTTGAAAGTGCATAAATGTCCCCCTCTGGCTGGTAGAACGGAATAGCACGTAAGCGTTATACAGTGCCATCTGGATGATATACACGGCCAGCTTCTTGTACCAGATTTTTGTTTTCCGCAGGGCACTGTACGGCTTCAGTACCTGATCTGAAAGATCCACTCCGCCCATGTACTTATTGTAATCCAGGATACAATTAGGTTTTGAGGTGTGGGTACTGGTACCTCGTACAGGGACGGAGGTGGTACTGTCTCCGTGAATTGTTGTCAGTATAAGGACATCCCTCTTGTCCTTATATTTGACCAACAACATATTTTCGGTGCATATTCCCCTGCTTTCACCCCTTCTCAGTACTTGGGCAATGTGCGTTTTTGGGAGGCCTCTTTGGTTCTTGCGCACAGTACCGCAAGCTGCTGTACCTCTTGATCCAAGGGCCTTAAACAGGGGGATGCTAGTGTAAAAGTTATCCACATAGAGGTGATAACCTTTATCCAGGAAGGGGTGCACTAAATCCCAGACAATTTTTCCACTAACACCTACGAGGGAGGGGGGGCATTCTGGCGGTTCAATTCTTGAATCCTTCCCTTCATATACCCTAAACCTGTGGGTGTACCCTGAGGTGCTTTCACACAGCTTATACATTTTTATGCCATACCTTGCCCTCTTATTGGGAAGGTACTGGCGGAATTTAACCCTTCCTTTAAAATGTATAAGGGACTCGTCTATGCAAATGAATTTATCTGGGATGTACATCTCTGCAAATTTGGCACTGAAATGATCAATGACCGGCCTGACTTTGAATAGCCGGTCAATGGGATCATCTCTGGGTGGGCACTGTGCATTATCGTTGTAATGCAAAAATTTAAGGATTAACTCAAAACGAGTCCGGGTCATGGCCATACGGTAAAGTGGGGTGCTGTACAGAACATCTGTACTCCAATATTGCCTAATTTCTGGCTTTTTTACTATGCCCATATGAAACACCAGACCCCAAAACGTCATCATCTCTACTGCATCTACAGGGGTCCACCTAGCAAATGATGACGTGGGGTTTTGAGCAATAAACTGCTGGGCATATAAATTACTTTGGTCCACCATTAAATTTATAAAATCATCAGAGAAAAATAATTTGAACAAGTCAATTTCTCTGAGACCTGTGGAATCAAATTTGATTCCTGGGATGGCCAAAAACGCAGGAACCTGGGGCTCAAAATTGTCTGGTGGTGGGGTCCATACGAGATCAATTATTGGGGGGGGGGGTCTCAGCTGCTCTACGGGGGCGCCTTTGAAGGGGTTCCCTCATCACTAGAGGAGGAAGAGGAGCTTAAGATGAATCCTTCAAATTCCCCGCTTGCATCACTGGCTGTGTCAGAGTCAGAGGCAAGCATGGCATATGCCTCCTCCGCTGAATACATTATTCTGGATGACTGGGATGACATTTGGGATGACATTTGGGATGCCATTTTTATTTTTGTGTTTCTGGTAGTGAAATGTTTCAACACGTGTATAGTGTAGGGGGGGTACAAACTTTATTTCAACACGGGGGGTATGTAGTGTGTAGTGTGTATGTAGTGCAGAAAAAAAAAATACTTTATACAGGAATTTGATCCCAATAAAAAAAAAAAAAAAAATGAAGGGGTTAAAAAAAAAAAAAAAAAGGTCCTGCGCCAAAAATTGAGCACAGATGTTGGTCAGTAACGTCCATCACTGAACAGCGCTCAAAGGCAACAGGAATTTGATAAAAAAAAAAATATATAGCTCAACCCTGTGCCGAAAAAGCTGATCAGTGATGTACGTCACTGATCAGCGCACAGTGGCCACAGGACACCCACAAAATCACAGTGTGTGTAAAAAAAAATTAAAAAAAGACCCCACAGCACCCTCAAAAAAAAAAAAGGTGATCACTGATGCGACACTGATTACCAGTGAGGGGCAGCAGGTGCACAACCTTTGGTGCAACTGACAGTGCGACTGGCAGCAACTGACAGGTATATATATATAAAAAAAAAAACCTGCACCCCCAAAAAGTTGCTGATCAGCACAGATATACTGATCAGCACAAAAGGGGGGGCAGCAGACACAAAATATAGCACTCTATCACTCTCTGTCACTATCTCTCTCTATCTCTCTATCTCTCACTATCTATCACTCTATGACACTGCAGCAGCAGCACTGACAGGTATATATATATAAAAAAAAAACCTCTGCACCCCCAAAAAGTTGCTGATCAGTTCATTTATACTGATCAGCACAAAAGGGGGGGCAGCAGTCAGTTGCACACGCAGCACAGCTGTATATATATAACCCAGCACCCCCAAAAAGTTGCTGATCAGCACAGATATACTGATCAGCACAACAGGGGGGGGGGGCAGCAGACACAAAATATAGCACTCTCTGTCACTATCTCTCTCTATCTCTCTCTATCTCTCTATCTATCTATAACTCTATCACACTGCAGCAGCACAACACAGGAAGTCACAAGAAGTCACAAGATCCAGGAAGCATCCAGCACGCTACAAGCAGTGATCAGGTAAGTATTTGCAAGGATCAGGTCAGTATATCACGGCAGATAGGCACGGTGACCGCACTGCACGCAATTCCAGACCGGAATGGCGTCTGCAGTGCAGTCACCGTTAGTTTAAAACACCCTCCATGGCTGTGATTGGTCCGTCGGTCCGACGGACCAATCACGGCCTTTGGGGGCGGGTGGGGTGAGGTGGGGTGACACCAGTACTTTACAGCACCAATCACCACCGATCCCTGTGTCACCGGCGAACGTTATTCGCCGGTACACAGAAAACGCTGTAATTGGCTGTTCACATTTGAACAGCCAATCACAGCGATCGCCGACGGGGGGGAGGCATCGCCGCCCCCCCTGGACATGCTGGGACATGTCTGCTGTCAGGGACAGCAGACATCTCCAAACTGTCACCGCGTCTATAGACGCGGTGACAGTTTAAAGCCATGACGTACATTTATGCCATGCGTCGGGAAGTACATCCCGGCCATGACGTAAATGTACGTCAAATGTCGGGAAGGGGTTAAAATAAAGGCTTTTTTTTGGTGTCCAAAAATCTTTTTTTTTTTTTTTTGTGAAGGGGCATGCTATTTTTATTTATGTACTTAGAGCACATGAATATATATTTAATTTTTATTTTTACTTTTTTTACACACATTCGGCAGCAAAGGGCCAGGAGCCGCTCATTACATATTCATATATTCACTTCACATTGCTCCCGCTCACTACAGGGGGGGGGGGCAGCTTCTTCTGCCTGTGTCCCCGGAAGCCCTCCTTCCCCCTCCACATATTCTGGGGCAGGCAGGGAGGCTTCCATCTCCCTGCCTGCTGCCATCCCCGGCTCCTAGCGGCATTTGCTGCAGGGGTTAAAATTCGCCGTCAGGGGCAGCGAGCCACTGCGGCGTTGAATAGGGTGACAGGGAAGGCTGGCAGTGAATGCTGCAGCCCTCCGGAACCCTGCGAATTGTGCAGTGAATCCTTACAGGATTTGCTGCACATAGCGTAATTTATCATTGAATACTGCCCTATACCTGCAGACAGGAAAAGTCTAGGCTGTGCTGAACAGGTACACATGGGGACTGTTACAGCAGAATTTGGTACAATGTCCGACTTGTCCTTCCAGCAATGATCACCTGCTGGTGGTAAACCCAGATTTTTTTTGTCTGGATCATGGAATGTTGGGGACTGTTTGAAAAGGGTATTATACAGGGCCACCCTCCACCCAAGCTCAATAAAAAAAAAATCAGAAACATCCATATTTAATAAATAAGCCTCATTGTGTAATTAGTCACCTCTTTAATATAAAATACCCATGTTATTAGTCCATACTATATATGAATAGCATTCTGCAACTCTACAGTACATTACTTGCCCCCATAATAAGGAAATCCCATATTAATTTACCAGCCCCTACCTACTGCTAGATCGTATCGATAGCCTTTACAGTACGTAAAAAACTAGTATTCACATTATATTGATTTCCCATCTACTTTAGATCATCAGCCCCAACATTACATACTGCAAGCTGCAAAATTGCATTAATATCCCACTCCAGTTTCTCCATTACAATACAACATCCCAGTGAGGACGCGGACCAACATCCCTACTCAGGGGCTGGCTGGCAAATTTTAGCCTGGGGGGCAAGACCAGAGCACTGACCCATAAGTAACAGCGCATTGCAGGTTTTTCATTTAAAAAAATATGTATTAATAAAAGAAAAGATTAGGCCTGGAGTTGATTATATCAACTCCAGACATCACAAGCTGCTCTCCTGCATAAATAAAGATCAGGACACCACAGGCTGCTCCCTTGCGTAAAGAACAGGATACCACAGCAGGGGCAAACGCAGGATTTTCAGAAGGGGGTTTCCAGAGGGACGGAGCAAAGCACGGAGATGGACACTTAGGTGACCCAGTATATGCCGGGTCAGTTAAAGTATTATAGATAGACCAAAAGTATATAAATAATAATATATATATATATATATATATATATATATATATATATACATAACAGCAGAGTAGACCCCTGGGCATAGCAATGTATTGGGGCCCCTACCTATCCTCCAGCGATAGGGGTGGGTGGTGCTATGAGCGGAAGCTTTGATGTCCAGCGGGTGGTAGGGGGTATTATATCAACCGCTCAGCATGTGGGGCCTGGATCAGTAATTTTCACTAATTACCCCTTTACTGCACAGATGGTGGGAGAAGGGGGCATTGGGCTGAATGAAGGGGCCCTGATCCATAACTTCCAGGGTGGAAGAGGATGTTTAATACGCAGAGGAGGGGTGTATAGTGGAGTGGGCTTATTATTCATCATTTTCTGGTGGGAGGACAGCTTGCTTGACTGCAGATATCTCCAGTTCCCGGAAATAGATTTCTTAGCTTTTAATGGAATTAAAAACAAGAGAATCCCACCTACCAAATGGTATTATGGACTAGGGGATCAGAGTTCAGGAGGCAGAGCAATCCGCCAATGAGTATATAAAACTACATACCAGGTGTGTGGAGCTGGAGCAGTAACCAGCTGCTGGAAGGCTAATATCTCTGGTTCTGGGCACAGTAGAGACCAGCTTCTAGTGTCCATCAAAGGGGGAGAGTCCCAGCTTTTGGAATATACCCTCAGAAAACTCTAAAGGCCCATACACACTTGCCGACTTTAAGCTGAAACTCGCTCAAAACAGCCGTTTTGAGCGAGTTTCAGCTTAAAGTCTGCAAGTGTGTATGGGCTGCCGATGCCCGACTAGCGATGATGCGCGCTCCCGCATCATCGCTAGCAAAGTGGGCTATCTGCTGGTTTTACCAGCATGTCTGGTGATGATGGCTCATATTTGAGCCATCATCGCTAGGTGTGTACGGCAGCCGGGCTGAAGAATCAGAGACTTTCAGCCCGACTGACCGCCTCCTCCCTCCCCCTGCTCCCTCCCCCTTCTCCCCGGCGCTGGAGCATACTCACCACCTCGGTGACTCTGCCGCTCCCTCCCCCTGCTCCACGCACGTAGTCACACCGCTGCGCCACTCTGCTTCATACATACTGGTCCCTGCCGACAGCACAGCCTGTCATACGCCCTGCCCCCTGCCGCCGTGCTCCACACACTGCCACCAATGAATTTGTTTTTATCCAGTAATATATACATAGCTGGCACATGCCAGCAATGTATATATTATTGCCACTATTGCCACCAATGAATTTGCTTTTATCCAGTAATATATACATTGCTGGCATATGCCAGCAATGTATATATTACTGCCACCAATGAATTCGTTTTTATCCAGTAATATATACATTGCTGGCACATGCCAGCAATGTATATATTACTGCCACCAGTGCCACCAATGAATTTGTTTTTTATCCAGTAATATATACATAGCTGCCACATGCCAGCAATGTATATATTACTGCCACCATTGCCACCAATGAATTTGTTTTTATCCAGTAATATATACATTGCTGGCACATGCCAGCAATGTATATATTACTGCCACCAGTGCCACCAATGAGTTACAGTAGTTATTAGCCAGTAATATATTCATAGCTGGCACATGCCAGCAGTGTATATATTACTGGCACCACTGCCACCAATGAATTCGTTTTTATCCAGTAATATATACATAGCTGGCATATGCCAGCTATGTATATATTACTGGCACCACTGCTCACCAGTGATGATTTATTAGCCAGTAATATATACGTTGCTGGCACAGGCCAGCAACGTATATATTACTGGCATTACTGCCTACCATGGGTTAAATTGAGCCGGCACGGGGCATAACTGCGTTCCGTCAGTTCATTGTGGAGGCGGAACCTCCGCTCACCTTGCCCTGCTGTCTGTCCCTGCCTGCATCGTTAAAGGAGACAGCCGGCAGAGCAGTGGTAAACCCGGCTGTCTCAGCCGCAAAGCAGATGGTTGGGCCTGCTCTATTTCAAATGGCACGCCGGCTTGGAATTTGCGAGCCACCGTTGCCTGATTGGCTGCGAGTCTCGGACAGATGGACCTGCTCTGAGACAGTCGGATTTCCCCACCGTTCTGCCCGGCGGTCTACTTTAGTGATGCAGGCAGGGACAGACAGCAGGGCACGGTGAGCGTACGGAGGCAGAACCGCACAGTGCAGTGCACATAGCATGTTACCCCTGGCACGGTGCATGAAAACCCTAGCAATGAGCACTGTAGGTAAACGGCAATTATGTGGCATTATATATAATGGGCATTACGGTGTGTTGCATATGTGTAATGGGCATTACGGTGTGCATAGTCCCCTGACCCACAAAGCCATGCCTTAAATTTTTTGCAGGCCAGCAATGTATATGTTATCCCCCCCCCCCCCCGAATGTATATTTTGTTATGGCGTAACATATACATTGCTGTCGCAAGTGAATGGATTTCTCTCTACATGCACAGCTGCAAATGAAACGTTTGCAGTGCACATGGGTGGGATTTTCCCCGGTCAGGGCGGCATGGGGTGGAGTTTACCTGATTGCTGGGCTCCGCATATACGCAGCCCAGCAATCCATTCTGAACCAGGCACCAAGAACAGAAATGCACTGAATAAAATGGCCGCTGCTCCCACCCTTGGAATACAAACCCAGCCCATTATGTAAATCGCCTTTTATATGAAAGATTTTCAGCAAAGTCTTTCGTCTCCTGAAAATCTCTTGCTCTTTGGGGAAAATAACTCAGTGTGTACGCACTACTTTGGGGAAAGATAAATCTATCAAAGATTTTGGCAAAGTCTTTTGAAATGAAAGTCTACAAGTGTGTATGGGCCTTAAGTCAGACAGAAACTGAAATATCTGACTGGGGAGAGGAATTAACAGGCTTGGATGGGGACCACTGCTTTGAAGTCAGATATCTCCGGTTCCCCAGATTCCTGGGGGGGTTTCTGGGTACTCAGAACCCCCCCCCCTGCGTGCGCTACTGCACAGGCTGCTCCATTGCGTAAAGAACAGGACACCACAGGCTGCTCCCTTGCGTAAAGAACAGGACACCTCAGGCTACTCCCTTGCGTAAAGAACCGGACACAATAGGCTGCTCCCTTGCGTAAAGAACAGAACACCACAGGCTGCTCCCTTGCGTAAAGAACAGAATCCCACAGGCAGCTTCCTTGCGTAAAGAACAGGACACCAAAGGCTGCTCCCTTGCGTAAAGAACAGAACACCACAGGCTGCTCCCTTGCGTAAAGAACAGGACACCACAGACTGCTCCCTTGCGTAAAGTACAAGACACCACAGGCTGCTCCCTTGCGTAAAGATCAGTACACCACAGGCTGCTCCCTTGCGTAAAGATCAGGACACCACAGGCTGCTCCCTTGCGTAAAGAACAAGACACCACAGGCTGCTCTCTTGTGTAAATAACAGGATACCACAGGCTGCTCCCTTGCGTAAAGATCCGGACACCACAGGCTGCTCCCTTGCGTAAAGAACAGGATACCACAGGCTGCTCCCTTGCATAAAGTACAAGACACCACAGGCTGCTCTCTTGTGTAAATAACAGGATACCACAGGCTGCTCCCTTGCGTCAAGATCCGGACACCACAGGCTGCTCCCTTGCGTAAAGAACAGGACACCACAGACTGCTCCCTTGCGTAAAGTACAAGACACCACAGGCTGCTCCCTTGCGTAAAGATCAGTACACCACAGGCTGCTCCCTTGCGTAAAGATCAGGACACCACAGGCTGCTCCCTTGCGTAAAGAACAAGACACCACAGGCTGCTCTCTTGTGTAAATAACAGGATACCACAGGCTGCTCCCTTGCGTAAAGATCCGGACACCACAGGCTGCTCCCTTGCGTAAAGTACAAGACACCACAGGCTGCTCCCTTGCGTAAAGTACAAGACACCACAGGCTGCTCCCCCCTAAACTTGTAGATTTGCACCTGATTGAATATGTCCATATCCTGTCAGAAACTGCTCACCATCAAATTATTTTTACACTTGACACCAGCAACAGCAGCAGCCATTTACTCGGCGGCTGCGATGACTTACTCGGCAGCTGTGATGACTTACTCGATGAATGCTATAAATACAGGCACATCCGGGCTGCTTCTGTCGCCACATATCCTCCTAGGCACACCCAGCATTTTTCTCACATGCCCAGTCTGACACTCCCACTAAATGGCCGGTTACCCCCCTAGATGTCTACTTTCTGTCAGTCATCCTGCGATCGGCCAGCAAAGGGAAAATGTAGCAGTCTTTGTTTGCTAGGCCTGGTCACGCATATGCATTCACCATCTACCAATAATGGCCCAATGCCGATGGCAGCTGTACGATTATGTATGAATCAGTCCCATTGTGTAATTTGTAGGCAGTTTAAGATTTAAAATTTTTCATTGAAAAAAAAAAACAGTAGCTTACTTACTGCATGGGGTACAGCTGCATACACCCTTTATAAGCCCCGCCCCCTCAATGGAGCTCCGTGAAGCCCCTTCCCTTCACGGAGCCCAGCTAAGCCCCGCCCACTCACAGAGCCCTCCTAAGCGTCTGCACACAGCAGTTAGCTGAGCACGCAGCGGCCGCATCCTCCTGACACTGACAGCCAGGGAGGCAGGCAGAAGATCCTTCCTGGCTGTCAGGCATGCGCAGCACAAGCGGCCCTAGTGCCGCATATATGTACTGGCCCGGGGGGCATATGGCACCCTGCCCCCTGGCCCAGCCCCTACTTGTAGACAGCAAGACATATAGTATGGTTGCTGATCACATACTATGTAGCCATTGGTCCTTCTGCACCAAAGTTAAACCAGTGGAGGAGAATAAAATATTTAGCTTTAACATCTCAGGCTATTAATAACTATTCTTATCTATTTTTCGGCTTAATTTAATAACCACTGACCTATTCAATTACCAGCAAAAACCCTTGCTTTAATTACCAGGGGGGTGCACTTTTCCTCACAGACTCATTAGTTGCTTGAAAAGGTCAATGTAAACATGCAGTTCCTGCAATTAATGCACAGGAAAACCCATCAGATTCCACATTTTACCTCAATGAGTTACTCATTGAAGTAAAATGTGACTATAGTTTTTACCACGTGGGGAAACTGCTAAATATGGGAGTAGCTACACATCAATTGCTAGCGTCCTGTTGTATGCTAATAACGGATGGAACATGGTAATTTCATCCTTCATTAACATTGCTCCACTGTGCATGGGCAATCTGGGCTGGTGGCTATTCGTTACGATATTGGAACAAATCCCCATCGTTCCAATGTGTACTCTGCTTTCCTCTATGACAGTGTTTTTCAACCACTGTGCCGTGGCACACTAGTGTGCCTTGAGCTATTCTCAAGTGTGCCCCCAGATTTAGAGATGCCCAAACCAGTTTACAGCCACCACCAGTGCAACTGTCATTTACTGGTCTCTTTTTTTTCATGTAAAGGGCCAATGTATTTAATTTTTGTTAACTGTGGGGACCAGTGTGATTGTTTTTTATATGGGGGCCAAAAGGTTTGTTTTGTCCTGTGGGGGGGCAATGTGTTTTGACCTGTGGGGATCTCATGGTGTGCCCTGGCAATTTTAAAATCTTATTTAGTGTGCAGCAAGGTAAAAAGGTTGAAAATCACTGCTCTATGACATCAACCAATAAAATCCTCCACAGCTTTTTTTCCTTGTTTATGACATACTAGAGTTAATATTACGATAAAACTAAAAAACAAAAAGTATATTTGTTTTAAAACCAATAGTTAATCAAGCTTATTTGTTTCCATATACAGTACAACTACAATACAGTTCATTGTATTCTCTCTAAATATTCATGGTGGTCAATCCTGAATTCTTGATACCTCTATCCTAGCAACACGAAAAAGGGGACATAGCACATTGATTGGGAAATGCAGCAATATATCATTCAACACACTTTATATATTTAAGAAAACCCTGATTAAATTCCTCAGTATGAACGAGCAAAAAAAAAGCTCTCAGACAATTTATCTTCCAAATGGTTCCATATGCTGTGTGTTTAGTACTTGTCAATATGGAAGAAGAGAAAAAAGCCTAAGCTGTGTACAGTACTGCCTGGGAGACAGAAATAAACATTGCAGAACAATGTGAAACTGACACAAATTTAAGGAAGGAACTGAAAACCAGTGTTTCTTTGTACAGTAATTTTGCTCACTGCAGGTACATTCCCAAATGAGCTCCTGCTGAGTTCATAACGCTTATGTTTCTCTTCACAATCAAGGAGAAAGAAGATGAGCTTTATTGTTGAGAATTGTAAAGGGAAAATAAAACCGTTGCCAAAAAAAAAAAAGTTAAAGCAATATAGTGGCATTTAATCCAATGTTATATCAAATAAAAGCAACATGTTTCATAAGTCTTTTCAGACAAGATTCCCCTATGGCCAACTGATTCTGTACTTGTCAGCTTGGTTTTTTAATCCAGAATGCAAGACAAAGAACAATGCCTTCATTTGTGCACATCCCCCACCAGCTGCTACAAATGTTATTCCGCAACCTTAGGTGTCAACTGTACACACATATTGCAGATTGTAAGCTCTTTTTGCAAGGACATACAGTATTTGCTTTCAGTTTTATAATATAGCAGGTCATCAAATTTTTTTTTCAACGTAATCTCTTCGATGTACTGTTGGGGAGCTGTATGAATAAATGCATAATAAATAAGATTTACTGTATATGTAGTAACAAACGGTGAGAGACAGATGAAAGTATAGGACCACATGGCCACGAATTAAACAATAAAAGAGAAACGATTTGAACAGCACTATTTTGCACTGAATAAAATATAACAAACAGGTATATTACCAGAATAAAATACATTCATCAATAAAAGGCAAATATAATATAATAAGTATTATTCATACGCATGTGTTTTAATAATAGCATGATTAGTAACAATTCTCAACTCCGGATGGTTATTTGTGGTGGTGTACAGGCAATACATCTCTGCAATAGTAATCATTAGATTTCGACCACATCTCTTTGATAAATCGAATGACTGTATGCACATTTTGTGTACCATGCGACGCGATGCACGGGCACACTGGTCCATCTCGCGTCTCATAGCCTTATGTTCTGCACAAAATATTTCGAATTGTACGTGCGGTCGAATACTGTTTTGTGCGCATACGATGTTTCTAACTGCAACATTCGATTCCTGAAGATTTCTGGTCCCTTCCTGGCCACTCCTCTTCCACCCACTGTGCACATGACTGGAGAGGAGGCTGGAAGCACGCTGCTGGGCTCCAAAACTGCAGAGGAAAAGGTAGGCAGGCTACACCAATGGCCACCAATGATTCATATGCTGTTTAACCACCACCTGCCCATCATTATACTGGCCCACTGCCCAAAATGCTGCCCCACTGCAAGCTGCTGGCCATGCCCTGTCCGCCATTATGCAGGCCCATGTGCACACCATTATGCTGCAGCACCCTGCATACCATTATTTTGCCGCACTGCAAGCTGCTGGTGTGCCCTGTCCACCATTATGCAGGCCCATGTGTACACCATTATGCAGGCTCAGTGCACACCATTATTATGCCCCACCGCCCACCATAATACAAAAGGGGGAATAGCTCAAAACCCCAGAGATATACAATTCAAACAAAAATATGGAAAATCACAATTGCGCTCAAATGAAAATAAATAAAATATAGTTATGTATCACTGGTAATTGGATCAAGATATGAAAATGCCACTACTGTATATTCACTTTAAAGAGTCCTCCAATGAATTTCACATAAAAAGGAAGAAAACACATACACACACACATACATACATACATATATATATATATAATTTGGACAGGAGACCGGCACATCCACAGCTCCAACGCTAGTGTGAGAAAGGTTGGGTGCCTTCACCAGGAGGAATTGACAATGGTGTAGATAGATGCGGCACTCCCAACAAATAAAGTACACGAAAGTTTTGTGTACTTTATTTGTTGGGAGTGCCGCATCTATCTACACCATTATATATATATATATATATATATATATATACATACATATATACACATACATATACATATACACACACACACACATATATATACATACAAAGTTTTTCCCAAAGGGGAACGGCGGCACTCAGAGGACTGGTAAATAAACACTCAAAACCAAGCTGTGATGGTGTCCAACGTTTCAGTCGGGTGACATTTTTCAAGAACAGATCACATACTGTACATATGTGATCTGTTCTTGGAAAAAAGTCACCCGACTGAAAACGTTGGACACCACCACAGCTTGGTTTTGAGTGTTTATTTACCAGTCCTCTGAGTGCCGCCGTTCCCCTTTGGGAAAAACTTTGTCTACTTATCAGGTATTTTATACCCAGCAAGGAGTGCTGGCCCTGTTCTAAATGGTCTATATATACACATATACATTATATATATATATATATATATATATATATATATATAAATAATGTATACACACAATATATATATATATATATATATACAAACAATATATATATATATATCTATATATATATAGATATATATATATATATATATATATATATATATATATATATATACAGTCGGGCAAAAAAGTATTTAGTCAGCCACCAATTGTGCAAGTTCTCCCACTTAAAAAGATGAGAGAGGCCTGTAATTTTCATCATAGGTATACCTCAACTATGAGAGACAAAATGAGGAAAAAAAATCCAGAAAATGACATTGTCTGATTTTTAAAGAATTTATTTGCAAATTATGGTGGAAAATAAGTATTTGGTCAATAACAAAAGTTCATCTCAGTACTTTGTTATATACCCTTTGTTGGCAATGACAGAGGTCAAACGTTTTCTGTAAGTCTTCACAAGGTTTTCACAAACTGTTGCTGGTATTTTGGCCCATTCCTCCATGCAGATCTCCTCTAGAGCAGTGATGTTTTGGGGCGGTCGCTGGGCAACACGGACTTTCAACTCCCTCCAAAGATTTTCGATGGGGTTGAGATCTGGAGACTGGCTCGGCCACTCCAGGACCTTGAAATGCTTCTTACGAAGCCACTCCTTTGTTACCCGGGCAGTGTGTTTGGGATCGTTGTCATGCTGAAAGACCCAGCCACGTTTCATCTTCAATGCCCTTGCTGATGGAAGGAGGTTTTCACTCAAAATCTGACGATACATGGCCCCATTCATTCTTTCCTTTACACGGAGCAGTCGTCCTGTTCCCTTTGCAGAAAAACAGCCCCAAAGCATGATGTTTCCACCCCCATGCTTTACAGTAGGTATGGTGTTCTTTGGATGCAACTCAGCATTCTTTCTCCTACAAACACGACGAGTAGAGTTGTTACCAAAAAGTTCTATTTTGGTTTCATCTGACCATATGACATTCTCCCAATCCTCTTCTGGATCATCCAAATGCTCTCTAGCAAACTTCAGACGGGCCTGCACATGTACTGCCTTTAGCAGGGGGACACGTCTGGCACTGCAGGATTTGAGTCCCTGGCGGCGTAGTGTGTTACTGATGGTAGCCTTTGTTACTTTGGTCCCAGCTCTCAGCAGGTCATTCACTAGGTCCCCCCGTGTGGTTCTGGGATTTTTGATCACCGTTCTTGTGATCATTTTGACCCCACGGGGTGAGATCTTGCGGGGAGCCCCAGATCGAGGGAGACTATCAGTGGTCTTGTATGCCTTCCATTTCCTAATAATTGCTCCCACAGTTGATTTCTTCACACCAAGCTGCTTACCTATTGCAGATTCAGTCTTCCCAGCCTGGTGCAGGTCTACAATTTTGTTTCTGGTGTCCTTTGACAGCTCTTTGCTCTTGGCCATAGTGGAGTTTGGAGTGTGACTGTTTGAAGTGTTGGACAGGTGTCTTTTATATAGATAAAGAGTTCAAACAGGTGTCATTAATACAGGTAACGAGTGGAGGACAGAGGAGCCTCTTACAGAAGAAGTTACAGGTCTGTAAGAGCAAGAAATCTTGCTTGTTTGTTTTTGACCAAATACTTATTTTCCACCATAATTTGCAAATAAATTCTTTAAAAATCAGACAATGTCATTTTCTGGATTTTTTTTCTCATTTTGTCTCTCATAGTTGAGGTATACCTATGATGAAAATTACAGGCCTCTCTCATCTTTTTAAGTGGGAGAACTTGCACAATTGGTGGCTGACTAAATACTTTTTTGCCCGACTGTATATATATATATATATATATATATAGTGTAATATTGCTTATAAAATCTTTAGATATCTTTTCCAGGAAAAAAACTCCTTCACGGGATTCTTGTGACATTATCTTTATGGGATCACCCTTTAAGCAAATGCTTACAATTATCTTACAATTCATAATCTGTGTGTAAACATATAAAGGTATCTTTAAAAAGTATGCTCACGTGTTCTTACTTCTTATACACAGCCTATCACGGTTTATTTTTCCAAAAAGGACCAGCACCAAGCAGATTTCAAAACACTTGTTTTCAATTTATTAGCTCATTAAATATGATAGGTCATAAAATATAGTAAAAAAGAGGAGGACCCTCTGCACAGATGGAATATTAGCGAAACAATGGTTGTTTCGCTACCATTCCAGGAGCTGACAGCGAGGAAATCTGTACTACTGTATCTCCACTGGCTGGTTTGGGTCTTCTGGTCCTGCTGGGAGCAAAGGTTACTGGTTACTGCATAGTTTACTTTGTCCAGCCGTATGTTGGTGGGTCCGTGGAAGATCCTAAACCGGTTGTAAAGAATGCCAAATGCATTCTCAGCAACCAGACGATGATGGTGCGAGAGTAGGTGAGGTTGAAAGGGTCACTTGACATGTGACAGAGGGCAAGGTGACAGGATATGGGCAAGACAGGTGGTGAGATGGAAGAGGAGAGAGTTTGGAGAGGACGCAGGCATCCTTCTTACCAGTGGGCCTCCCGTTCACTGGTGGCAGGCTCTCTGTCTCCCCAGTGTCGGCCACTGCTGCTTCAATCTCTCCTGTGCCGCCGGCCACCGCTGCTGTGATTTGGGTTGGATTTCACCTTGTCCCACTGTTCCCTGGGGAAGATGATGGGGATGTAACTTGTAAACGTCCTGCCAGTCCTCAAACTGAGTGAGGAGAGGAAGGGGGGTGTCGGGCACCGCTGATTTCCAGCAGGAGGAGGAGAGTTGAGTGCCTGTGCCTGCGCTGCCGCGAGTCAGTTAGGAGGGGGTGAGGGGGGTTGGACAGCCGACTTCCAGCAGGAGAGGGGTGCGGGTCAGGCTCTGGTGTCTGCGCTGCTGCGGACGTCCAGCGGGTGAGAGAGAGGGGGGTCGGGAGCCAGTGCCTGCACTGCTGCTGACTTCCAGCAAAGGAGGGAGGGGGGGGGGGGGTTTGAGCATTGGTGTCTGTGCTGGCGCTGACATCCAGCAGGGAGAGAGAGAGAGAGAGAGAGAGAGAGAGAGAGAGAGAGAGAGAGAGAGAGAGAGAGAGAGAGAGAGAGAGAGAGAGAGAGAGGAATTTGGGCGCTGATGCCTTCGCTGCTGACTTCCAGCAGGAGTGGGGGGTCTGGAAATGCTGCTGCTGACCTGCCCAAGACCAGATTCTGCTTCCTCTCTCCCTGCAAAAAAAAATGTGGTCACCAGGAATCATAATCTGGTTGCCATGGTATTTGTCGAGCCCTGCCATGGCAGCAGAATGCACCACATATGTTGGTATTTTGAATTGCTGTTGCACTTGGTATATATTGTGATATTTCTGTTGCACTGTGATATATGGCATTTCAGTGTTGTCGCTTTCAGGTGGACAATGCACACATGCAGCCTGGGACAGGTAGATGGTATCGGGTACCCATCTTCCTATGCCAAGCTGTATATGTGCATTGCACTCCTGAAAGTGAAGTCACTCCAAAAACACGTCTATCATAGTGCACCAGTTTTACAAGGAAAACAGTCTCATTTACAGATACATTACTGTATTATAGTATTTGAAAAAGTTCAGCCTTGTTGACCGCATATTTGATAAAAAATATTATTTGAGATATATTTACCATTTTTCATATGGTTCACAAATGCATGCCTTGATAAATTGCATGAGATGTGCTGAATTATGTTACTATGACGCTGAGTGTCCCCACTACCAGGGACACAATGCACACATTCAGCAAGGGACAGGTTGATGGTGTTGGGGACCCATCTTCCTACCCCAAACTGCATGTGTGCATTGCCTCCATAACTGTGGGGTCACTTAACGTCATAGTAGCAGAATGCACCACATCGGTTATATTGTTTGCTAAAATTCAGCCATGTTGGCAACAGGTTTCTGACAAAGTGATGTTTTAAAATAAAGAAAACAAAATGCAGTTTTAAAATAAAACAGTTTGATAAAATGACAAGCAACGTGTAGTGTCGTTTTCTTACCTTACAATACTTGTACTGAAGCACCTTGATAATAGCCTTGCAGGTTTCAGGATTGATGTGTCCCAAAGCAAAGCCTGATTGATGTGTCCCAAACTTGAGGTCCTCAAATGACTGCTCAATAGCCAGGTGCCACAAAGTAGCCACGAGCTTCTCCTGAGCAGAGATAGGAACCCGATATCTGGTCTCCTGCTTCTCAATAAAGGGGTCACCAGATCCAGCAACTCCTGGAAGGTGTCAACATCCATACGCAGGAAGTTGCACAAATCATCAGGATTATTTTCACGTATATGAGCCAGGAGGGGCATGTAGGACTGATTAGGCCTTTGCAGTAACCAGGCCCTTGTCCAGCAAGACCTCTCTAGTCCTTTGCTGGGCTCTCTCCCTGTCTCCCCTCACCTTCAGCACAGTGTAGCACATCAGAGCCTGATAGCGAGAAGAATCCAACTCTACACACAGCAGGATAGAAGCACTATGTAATGAAACATATATTGATAATAAAAAATAAAATGCATACATATATTTATATAAATATATATTTTTATAGATGGAGGGAAATGACCACGGCACTCGGAGGAACTTTCAAAACTCAAAAACGTGTATTCAAGGTGTCCAACGTTTCAGGGCACAGGCGCCCCTTTGTCAAGGAACAATAAGTGAATCACTTAGACAATATGGTACATCATTATATTTACAATATACATAAGAAATACATATTTTCTTACATTTTCATGTGGCAAAAAGTGCATCAATTTCCATTTCCCATTGCAAAACCATTCTCTTTCAAATAAGTTCCTTTCTATCTATTGTGAATTTTAATATAACTTCTTATAAATACATTTTGTAAAGTGAAGGTAAATTAAGTCACGTGGTGTTGTTAACCTTGGTAACATTCTGTTCTTTTTCATTTACTGTAGCTGGTCTTTGAATATACTCAGGCTACCGTAGCAACTAATGGAATTTCCATCTACACCAAATGCAACAGACAATAATGTATTTTGTGATGGTTCACTGACCTATGATCTCCATTACCAATCATGCTTCAATTTAGGTCTGAAACATTTGTAACAGTCAGAGACGGGGAAAAAAGTTCACACTTTACAAATGTAAGCTATAAAGAATAAAGTTGTAAAAAAAATACTCAAAAGTGCTATCCAAACATTGACGGAATACAGTGATTAATGTGAAATCTCATTTTTCTTTATTTGTGAATGTCATGTCTCAATGTAGCAAACCCACATATCTTTATTTTTGACTTGCAAGTATTTCTGGATTTAAATACGGCGCACTTTAGTTTAGAAGCACACTTTACATTCTGCGGCAGCCGTTGGCAGTTAAGTGTTTGGAGATTATATATAAGAGTACTTGGTTGTATAAATATCTAAACTAATCAACATAAAGAACTGCTTGCTTCATTGGATTACAGAAGGATAATCTTACCTTTAGGAATTATGTTTTTTCCACACCTTCAGGGAAATGTAGTGAATAGGCTGCCTAGATTATAATATAGTGTACTTGTTTCCTAGCACGGCGCCCGTCGTGGGTCATCGCATACCTTAACTTAAGGTATGCGATGGACGCGACCGACGAGATTTTAGGGCTATTTTTAGCCTTTTCCCCCGACAATTAAAAAATCGCGTCCATTGCATGCTTTAACTTAAGGTATGCGATGCAACCGATGCGATTCAATGCATTCAATGTTAAATTCCTATGTAAAATCGGGTCCATTGTATGCCATTATAATGGCATAAAATGCGACCGATGCGATGGACCCGATTTTACATAGGGAACAATGTTAAATGGCCCAATGGACCCGATTTTTGATTGTATACCCACCCATATGGGTAATTTGTATGTAAAATGCCCCCCCCCCCCATCGTTAACGCCACCCCACGATAAACGCCAACCCGAAGTGTGGCGAGCCCGCAAGGGGCGGCGGTACGCGTCCTCTGACCTTTTCATACCCCCACTATCCCTGTCGGCGTGGAGTTGATTTTATATAGTGTGGCGAGCGCAGCGAGCCACCGAGCCCGAAGCATGGCGAGCGCAGCGAGCCCCGCGAGGGGACGCGTAATACCTGTGAAGTTATGCGTATGCGCTCGCCACGCTTCGGGCTCGGTGGCTTGCTGCACTCGCCACACTATATAAAATCGGTTCCAATGTAAAAATTGCGTCGATCGCATCGCATGCGATTTGGTTGCATGTGATCAACGCGATTTTTTAGGTCCCGATGGACACAATTTTTATCGCTGGCGCCATGCTAGGAAACAAATACCTAATATAGTATATACTAGCGTGTCTAGGAATATTGTTGTGTGCTATATATATATATTTCTTCACAATTATATCATGCTCTATTAGTCTTATACTGTGAGGAAGGGGTGTTACAGTTAGGCCATAAGGGGAGAGTTAGTTATTAGAGGTAGGGGAGAGCTACTGTACTTACTAGTACAGAGCTCCTCAGACACATGTGCCAAGACAGACGATTACATAGCAGTTTGTACCCAAAAGACTACCCTGAATCTGCTGCAGCTTCTAGGAAAAGGTCACCGGGGAATGTTTGTGAACAGTTTTTCCAGCAGATCATTCATGCATACATGGTGAATGTCAACATGGTCACTACAGACCATTTGTACCAAACCCCAGCAAGATTTGTCTAAATGGAACACAATCTGCCATTTGGTAGAATAAATAAATAAAATTAAAAGTAATATCCTTCCCTGATTATTGTGTATACTGTATAACGTAAAACTACCTTCATAGCCAAACATTTAATGCCTGTTGAGGAGGGAACTCTAGAGTCAGAAGGGTAAACTTCTAAAAATAGGTGATGCTGCCCAACCATTCAGATTATGACTTTCATTTCTCTAGTGCATTCTAGAAAAAGGATAGACATAATCTAATTGGTTGTTATGGGCAACATCACCTCTTTTAATTTTTAGAAGCTTTAGAAAATTTACCACAGAGAAGCGAAAGAAGAAATACTAATAACAAAAGGGGTTTTGGACTCCCTATTTACAAAAGGCTAGTAACATTAAATGAACAAAATAAAATCGGTACTTGTGTATTATCACGGCACCCGATTTCATCTAAATCGCATCCGATTTATCGGCCGATTTGCGGACGATTTTTTGTCCAATTTGATCTGCGATGCGATTTTGCGGCCGATTTTTTGCAGATTTTCGGCCATTTCCTGCCAATTTGCATGTTATTCCATCCTTGGGTACTTGTGTACTAGCACGGCGCCCCGATAATTAGTCGTACGATTTTTTAATCGCATTGCATCGCATGCCATACACCCGATGGCATGCGATGCGGTTTTAACTCCTATTTGATATTAAATTGTATAAGCACCCTAATGGGTGCTTACAATGCTTAAATGCACCCCCATGCCACCCCCCAAGTATAAACGTGAACCCGAAGCGTGGCGAGCGCAGCGAGCCCGCGTGGGGCGGCGGTACGCGTCCTACGACCTTTTCATACCCCCACTATCCACGTCGGCGTGGAGTTGAGAATAGAAAGTGTGGCCCCGCGAGGGGACGAGGATACCTGTGAAGCCCGCAAGGGGATGCGTATACCTGTGAAGGTATACGCGTGCGCTCGCCACGCTTTGGGCTCGGTGGCTCGCTGCACTCGCCACACTTTCTATTCTCAACTCCACGCCGACGTGGATAGTGGGGGTATGAAAAGGTCGTAGGACGTATACCGCCGCCGCTCGCCACGCTTCGGGTTCACGTTTATACTTGGGGGGTGGCATGGGGGTGCATTTAAGCATTGTAAGCACCCATTAGGGTGCTTATACAATTTATAATCGCATGCATGCAAATCGGCCAGAAAAAGTAAAAAATCGGCCAAAAATCGCATCCGATTTTTGCATGCGATTTGCGGCCGATTTCGTGGGCGCCGTGATAATACACAAGTACCATAAAATCAATTCACATTCCAAACTAGGATGTAAAAAACAAGTTTATAGTCCAGATCTATTTATCAAGAAAACAGTGAAGAGCTTTACTAGTTACACAGACGAGTCTCTTCGGGGTAAATTTACTAAGATCGAATGGGTACGAATACATGTATTCCTACCTATTCAATGTGAAAAACAGACAGTAAATTAGCTTTTGAGAATTCGGGTATACAAATGAATACACCATCGATAGAACACGGCCATATATGGCCATGATTTCTATGGTGGTGTGCCAATTTACTACCATTCGTAGGGCTGAATTCAGCCGATAATTCATCCGAAAATATGACACCTCATTTTCCTGGCATATACTGTATGGCTGTAACCTGCACGGATCAGTCAGATCGGTGCAGGTTTCTCAGTGTAAAAGAGTAGAAAAATGTATTTTAATAAAAAACAGTGTGCGGCCCCGCTAGCCCCGGGCTCAATGAGCCAGTCCCGGTTTCAGAAATACAGGTCATCCCGGTATAGGTACTTGGGGGGATGAGGACCCGCCTGGGCAGTGGGTTGCTAGGCTGATGAAGGTTAAAGTTATAAAAATAAGAATGTATTCAGTTATGTTGTGGAACTACAAGTCCCAGCAAGCCTACCCAGTATGCAGGGTCTTGGAGAACAACAAATCCCAGCATGCAAGGTATTAATGAGCCCACTGGTTCTTGTAGTTCCACAAAATAACCAATGCCCTAATAATTCCCACACACACACAAATAAAATATACCTTTAATACATACTACATTCATTCACACATACTGTGCATATTTATCTATAGGTTTCCCCACAGAATCCTTACAAAAGAAATTACACTCCCCACCCCATCCAGCAATGATTGCATCCTCTTCGGTCCATGTAGGTATCTACGATTAAAAAATAAATAAACCGAGTACCCCGTACCACCGGATTTAAGAGACGCAAGTGTGTTTACACTTGAAGCTTTTCTATGAGAATGAGTGAATCCCCAGTGATGTCATTCACCGGGTCCTCCCCCAGCCAAACAGGAGTGGTCTGCGTCTGAGGGTTCTGTGCGGCTCCATCGAAACCCACGTTAAGTTCATAAAATGGCCTTCTACTGAGCCGGCACCGAGCTCTTTAGGAGCCCTCTAATAAAAGTCAAATATATTTGTTGGAAATCTGTTGTTTCTCCTCTCCAGTGCTCTGCCTCTATTCTTTGGGCCTGTTTAGAACACAACTGCAGAAAGAGGCAATTTGGGGTTAGAGCGGAAGAACAACCGAATTCAGTGAAAGGGATTTAAAAGAAAATTAAAAATCCCTGCTTTTTCTATACAGCTTTCCCTAAGATGCATTTAGGGCAGTGGAGAGCCTGGCTGGGTACTTATCAGCAGACGTGGTCTTATTGTGGGAGGTGTGGCCATGCACTGTTCGTATAAACTATAGAAAAAAATTGTACTTTAAGCACCTCCCTGGCCACTGCAACCCAGCACACAGCAGCATGAGCTGGTATGAGAAGAGCTGCTGTTGCCACCAGATAACAGGGGCCCTTATTCTGATCTGTGCGGAAATTCCCGCATTCTTACGGAGCGGTCCGCACGCCACGGTGTTTTGCCGCATGCGGCCATCGTCCGTAGAAACGCCCACGTGTCCTCCGCATTCGGACGGACTCACTCTTTAAGAACAGGGCGTGTTTACGGACGACATACAAACCATGCGTGTGCGGGAGAAACACTCAGATTCGGCACGGTATTACAGAGTATTACAGAGTATGCTCGGGAATACCGCATCCGACCGGGAGCCAAGCGGTGCTACCGCACGTAAGCGGAGTATTTACGCCAAACAACCCACTATGAAGTATCTTCTGCAAGACATCACATGACCCACTTATTCAATTACCTATCCTCATAAAAAACTTCTTATTTGGAATTGGAATCAATTAGATGCCAATATATCCTTACAAGCATGCCTAACACATGCATTGCACACATTAACCCTTACAGCAATTGAAGCAGCAATGGTTTCAATTAAAGCACTGACAAGCGTCCTATTAGTGAGTAATGAGTAAAGGAGTAGATTCTATTGGGTTCAGGTGTTAATGCTTGTAGTCATTAGGCGTACGCTCGCCTACCGCATGAACGAGTGGTGTCCGCAAAGCAATAGTACACTTGTGGACACCGCACATTTCTGCCCTTTTTGGTCGCGTGCATTCGGAGTGCTATCCGAATGTACGCCCCCCAACATAAGTGTACTCCCCCGTGTCCGCCCATGTTTCCGCCCCGTTTTGCCCACTTTGAAACTACGCCCATGTGTCATTCCGCATGACGCCCATAATACGCCCCTATTTCCCGACTGATTGCGGTGACCAGTTTTGGACGGTCTTTGTCCGAACTGGTACCGAGTCAAGGCGTGGCACATGCGCGTAGCGTTCTCCACGCATGCGCAGACGCCGTAAAGACGCTATCCGTAAGAACGCGGTAAAGTCCGCATCAATCAGAATAAGGGCCAGAGTCCGACTGAGCCCCTCCATCAGACCTGGGCCTAGGTAATTTGTACTCATTCCCCCGCTGTCTGTGCCACTGGAAGCATTTTACACATAAGCCCAAGGCTAACAAAAAGTTAAAAATAGGAAGACAAGGGCCAGATGCACTAAAAAGGAGAGTGATAAACTACCATCAATCAGCTCCTGCCTGACATTTTTCAAACACAGTCTGTGACATGGCAGGTAGGAGCTGATTGGCTGGCTGTTTATCACTCTCCATTTTATCACTTTTGAAGCTTAGTGCATCTGGCCGAAGATGACCAGATTAGAGATTCCCCTTCCTCAAAAAAATTTAAGTAAACACTATTGCATCATTTTAAGGCTATAGCTTCAGTAGCTATATCAGCTGTTTTAGACTTGACTGTTTTAGAGTAAAATGACAGTGTTTCTGGTACAGGATAAAATACTGGAACACATTCAGGGTATTTCAGAGTTGCAAAATGTGGCTCTATGTAGTCTGTCTGTGGGAAGAAAATCAATGTGTACCCAGCAAGGTCATGCACGAGAGGACACAGCAGGGGATGCATACACACTTGTCGATGCTGTGTGCGGCAGCGCTGGCCATGCTGTATTCCGCAGCATACTGTAGCTCTCACTAGCCATATCCTCTGTCACCCTGCATGTACAGATGACAGAGGACAATGCTATAGAGACACAGGAGCCTACATCGTTACAATATAGTGTGTGCACACTAGACTACATGCATGAAAATATTGTTAATGATTGTATCTTTCTTCATACATGAGATTAAGGAAACTTCCCAATGATGGTTATTTGGCTTTGCCTGTAACTTTGTATTAGACACAGCCAGGATTCTTCATACAAGTTCTTAATGCAAGCAGCAGAGAACAATTTTTTTTAACAAGAAAATTATGAAACTCAAACATTGCTTTTTGACTGCAGCAACAACAAGGAAAGTGGTATCTGGTTGTGCAGGCTGTCACATCATCTCTCACAACAAGAAAAATCATGCTGGCGCAAAGTAATAAAGCAAGTTGTTATTGTCGCACACAACCCAAGTGTGATCTACAATTGACAGGCAAGGACGAAATTGTTGAGGCTAGAGATATATATATATATTTTTACTTAACATCAAGGTTATGGCAAAAGTCAATTCCTAGATGAAAACAAAGTGGCATGCCAACAAAGTCTACACATTCCTCATATCTTCCCTCCACCCCTAGAGGAGAATGTGTAAGCATTATGGGAGCAAACATCCTTGAAACAATATAAAAAGAATGAATACATGTACATCTGTTTGTCTATACCAGATATTGTGCATTCAGATTGGCTGAAATTCTTTAAAAAATGTTTAATTGAAGAACACAGATATAGGTCTAGTGTCCGTGAGTCTCCAAAACACTGCCATCTGCTGGCAGAGAGTGACACTACATCTCATTCTCACACATGCACAAACACAGAAGGTAGCAGAGTAGCTTTTGAATATTTTGCTTCGAGCAGGCTTACTATGTTAAATATACCAATAAAGTGTGAGCGTTAAGCACACAGGATATACTGTATGCAACAGTGTCCCATGTCTTGTGCGAAATAACAAACATGTAATATATGAGAAAGAAGATAGGGAAATACACTGCAGTAATTGTAGGTATAGGGGCCTACACTCAAGGCCACACTGCTGAATGATATGAGCAATGGAGATCGCTCAGCAAGATCACTCAACACATAGCGATGTGTCAGCGCTGTGCACTGAGCTATCTGTCAGATCTCACTAGATTTATCCAGCATGCTGGATATTAATCGCCAGGCGAGAGCCAAGCGTGGGGCCTCTCATTGCTATGACCCCTAATCATGGGGCGGTGTAGGGAGATTTTCCAAGTGAGATCGCTTAGAAAATGCCCTGAAATTGCCCCATGTGTAGACCCCATAAGAGTGCAACCAGGTATATACTAAAAATGAATTACAGAAAGCAAAGGATGTACAAGTATGTAAGAATTATAGCTCTTGTAAATATCCTGGAAAAGATTGGAATGAACCCTGAACTGCCATGGATAATCCTATGACAATGAAAGTACAATGGCAATCAGATCATAAAATAGACATACTACTGTATATATGCAACGTTAAGTTAACAAGCAACCAATCATGTGAGTAAAAAAAAAACAAAAAAACAACCTGCTCCCACTTAAAATTAAAACCAAATAAGATAAATAGTCAGCTCTGAATGGGTCAATACAGACACTTGCACATCACACATACATGCAAACCTTTGTATCTATAACGTCTTTTCTAAATGCCTGGTAAGCACCTTACTGTATGTATTACATATCGCACCATTAAGGGGGGTATTCATTACCAGCCAAAATTTTCCACAGGTGAGAAAATGCCGTGAAAATTTGGCGAATTCGATTCGCATATTCAATATCACTGCCGTTTTTTCTCCTGGGGAAAAAATCCAGCATTGGTGCAAAACCGCATGTATCAGCGAAACCTCTGCCGTTTTTTTTTGCAAGCGAAGATTGAATACACCACCTATATGCAATACATTTAAATAACACATGGAAATACATCAATACATGGTACAAAAATAACCAACAAAATACACAGAAATGCAAGAAAATTTGCATTATTTTAATTATTATTTAAAAAAAAAGATGGAAAAGTCATACAGATTATTAAAGGCAGCTGTAAAAAGGGTACAACCTTTCAAATCAAATTAACAAAAAACTACCATAAATTTACCCCTATGTCTTCAAATAATAACTGTGTGACTAGTAACACTTTGAAGCTTGTTTAACCCCTTCACGACATTTGACGTATATATACGTCATGGCCGGGAAGTACTTCCCGACCGTTGACGTATATATACGTCATGGCTTAAAACTGTCACTGCGTCTAGAGACGCAGTGACAGAGGGACGATGTCTGCTGTCCCTGACAGCAGACATGTCCGTGCATGCCCAGGGGGGGCGGCGATGCCGCCCCCCCGTCGGCGATCGCTGTGATTGGCTGTTCATTGTGAACAGCCATTCACAGCGTTTTCTGTGTCACCGGCGAATAACGTTCGCCGGTGACACGGGATCGGAGGTGATTGGTGCTGTAAAGTACAGCACCAATCACCGCGGGGTGTAAGGGTGACACTGGTGTCACCCCACCTCACCCCTCCCGCCCCCAAAGGCCGTGATTGGTTCGTCGGACCGACGGACCAATCACAGCCATGGAGGGGGGTTTAAACTAACGGTGACTGCACTGCAGACGCCATTCCGGTCTGGAATAGCGTGCAGTGCGGTCACCGTGCCCAGCTGCCGCCTATACTGACCAGAACCCATCCAAAATACTTACCTGATCATTGATATTGCTTATGCTTGTGACATCTTGTGACATCCTGTGACATCTTGTGCTGCTGCGATTTATTAGATAGAGAGAGAGTTAGAGAGAGAGAGATAGAGAGAGATAGAGAGAGATAGAGAGGCCTAGTGCTATATTTTGTGCTGCTGCAGTGTGATAGAGCTATAGATAGAGAGATAGAGAGAGATAGAGAGAGATAGAGAGAGAGAGATAGAGAGAGAGATAGTGACAGATTGTGCTATATATTTTTTATATAACTGAAAGAGATAGAGAGAGATAGAGAGGCCTAGTGCTATATTTTGTGCTGCTGCAGTGTGATAGAGCTATAGATAGATAGAGAGAGATAGAGAGAGATAGAGAGAGAGAGATAGAGAGATAGTGACAGATTGTGCTATATATTTTTTTTATAACTGACTGCTGCCCCCCCTTTTGTGCTGATCAGTATAAATTAACTGATCAGCAACTTTTTGGGGGCGCAGGTTTTTTTTTATATATAGATATACCTGTCAGTGCTGCTGCTGCAGTGTCATAGAGTGATAGATAGTGAGAGATAGAGAGATAGAGAGAGATAGTGACAGAGAGTGATAGAGAGTGCTAAATTTTGTGTCTGCTGCCCCCGCCTTTTGTGCTGATCACTATATCTGAGGTGATCAGCAACTTTTTAGGGGTGCAGAGGTTTTTTTTTTTATATATACCTGTCAGTACCACCAAAGGTTGTGCACCTGCTGCCCCTCACTGGTAATCAGTGTCGCATCACTGATCACCTTTTTTTATTTTTTGTGAGTGCTGTGGGGTCTTTTTTACATTTTTTTTTTTTACACACACTGTGATTTTGTGTGTGTCCTGTGGCCACTGTGCGCTGATCAGTGACGTACATCACTGATCAGCTTTTTCGGCACAGGGTTGATCTATTTTATTTTTTTTTTATCAAATTCCTGTTGCCTTTGAGCGCTGTTCAGTGACGGACGTTACTGACCAACATCTGTGCTCAATTTTTGGCGCAGGACCTTTTTTTTTTTTTAACCCCTTCCATTTTTTTTTTTAACCCCTTCCATTTTTTTTTTAACCCCTTCCATTTTTTTTTTTTTTGAACCCTTCAATTTTTTTATTTTTGTATTTTTTTTTTTCTGCACTACATACATACACACTACATACCCCCCGGGTTGAAATAAAGTTTGTACCCCCCCCTACACTATACACGTGTTGAAACATTTCACTACCAGTAACACAAAAATATAAATGGCATCCCAAATGTCATCCCAAATGTCGTCCCAGTCATCCAGGAGAATGTATTCGGTGGAGGAGGCATATGCCATGCTTGCCTCTGACTCTGACACAGCCAGTGAGGCAAGCGGGGAATTTGAAGGATTTGTCTTAAGCTCCTCTTCCTCCTCTGATGAGGGACCCCCTCAAAGACGCCCCCGTAGAGCAGCTGAGACCCCCCCCCCCAATAATTGATCTCGTATGGACCCCACCACCAGACAATTTTGAGCCCCAGGTTCCTGAGTTTTTGGCCATCCCAGGAATCCAATTTGATTCAACAGGTCTCAGAGAAATTGACATTTTTAAATTATTTTTCTCTGATGATTTTATAAATTTAATGGTGGACCAAACTAATTTATATGCCCAGCAGTTTATTGCTCAAAACCCCACGTCATCATTTGCTAGGTGGACCCCTGTAGATGCAGTAGAGATGATGACGTTTTGGGGTCTGGTGTTACATATGGGCATAGTAAAAAAGCCACAAATTAGGCAATATTGGAGTACAGATGTTCTGTACAGCACCCCATTTCACCGTATGGCCATGCCCCGGGCTCGTTTTGAGGCAATCCATAAATTTATACATTACACCGATAATGCACAGTGCCCACCCAGAGATGATCCCACCTTTGACAGGCTATTCAAAGTCAGGCCGGTCATTGATCATTTCAGTGCCAAATTTGCAGAGCTATACATCCCTGATAAATGTATTAGTATCGACGAGTCCCTTATACATTTTAAAGGAAGGGTTAAATTCCGCCAGTACCTTCCCAGTAAGAGGGCAAGGTATGGGATAAAAATGTATAAGCTGTGTGAAAGCACCACAGGGTACACCCACAAGTTTAGGGTATATGAAGGGAAGGATTCAAGAATTGAACCACCAGAATGCCCCCCCTCCCTCGTAGGTGTTAGTGGAAAAATTGTCTGGGATTTAATGCACCCCTTCCTGGATAAGGGTTATCACCTCTATGTGGATAACTTTTACACCAGCATCCCCCTGTTTAAGGCCCTTGGTTCAAGAGGTACAGCAGCTTGCGGTACTGTGCGCAAGAACCAAAGAGGCCTCCCCAAAACGCACATTGCCCAAGTAATGAGAAGGGGTGAAAGCAGGGGAATATGCACCGAAAATATGTTGTTGGTCAAATATAAGGACAAGAGGGATGTCCTTATACTGACAACAATTCATGGAGACAGTACCACCTCCATCCCTGTACGAGGTACCAGTACCCACACCTCAAAACCAAATTGTATCCTAGATTACAATAAGTACATGGGTGGAGTGGATCTTTCAGATCAGGTACTGAAGCCGTACAGTGCCCTGCGGAAAACAAATATCTGGTACAAGAAGCTGGCCGTGTATATCATCCAGATGGCACTGTATAACGCTTACGTGCTATTCCGTTCTACCGGCCAGAGGGGGACATTTATGCACTTTCAAGAGGAAGTCATAAAGAGCCTAACATTTGGGAATCAGCAGGCAGAGGGCCCCAGTACTTCTAGTACTGGCCCCCGTATTGTACCAGGGCAGCATTTTCCCAACGAAATCCCCTCCACTGCAAGAAAGGGCAGGACACAAAAAAGGTGCAAAGTTTGCTATAAAAAGGGAATAAGAAAGGAAACTATTTTCCACTGTGAAACTTGCCCCGACAAACCCGGCCTATGTATAAAGGAGTGTTTCAAAATATACCACACATCTATGGATTATTAGGTTCATCATTTCACCGTGCTTCGGGGGTCTTGCTAATGCCACATAGCACCCACCATTCATTCCACCAGAATCTGAGCTGCAAAAACCAAAAATCACTCCTTCCCTTCTGAGTCCTGCCATGCACCCAACTGGTATTTTTTGGTCACATGTGAGGCATTGCCGTACTCTGGAGAAATGGGGGCACAGATTTTGGGGTGCTTTGTCTCCTTCATTCCTTGTGAAAATGAAAAATTTTGAGCCAGAAGTACATTTTTGTGTAAAAAAATGTATTTTTTTCATTTTCACTGCCCAGTTGTACCAAAATTGATGAAACCCCTGGGGGTTTGAAATGTACACTATACCCCTAGATGAATTCCCTGAGGGGTGTAGTTTGCAAAATGGGGTCACTTGTGGGGGGGTTCCACTGTATTGGTAATGCAACATAGCACCCACCATTCATTCCACCAAAATCTTTGCTGCAAAATCCAAAAATCACTCCTTCCCTTCTAAGTCCTGCCATGCACCCAACTGGTATTTTTTGGTCACATGTGAGGCATTGCCGTACTCTGGAGAAATGGGGGCACAGATTTTGGGGTGCTTTGTCTCCTTCATTCCTTGTGAAAATGAAAAATTTTGAGCCAGAAGTACATTTTTGTGTAAAAAAATGTATTTTTTTCATTTTCACTGCCCAGTTGTACCAAAATTGATGAAACCCCTGGGGGTTTGAAATGTACACTATACCCCTAGATGAATTCCCTGAGGGGTGTAGTTTGCAAAATGGGGTCACTTGTGGGGGGGTTCCACTGTATTGGTAATGCAACATAGCACCCACCATTCATTCCACCAAAATCTTTGCTGCAAAATCCAAAAATCACTCCTTCCCTTCTAAGTCCTGCCATGCACCCAACTGGTATTTTTTGGTCACATGTGAGGCATTGCCGTACTCGGGAGAAATTGGGGCACAGATTTTGGGGTGCTTTGTCTCCTTCATTCCTTGTGAAAATGAAAAATTTTGAGCCAGAACTGCATGTTTGTGTAAAAAAATGTAATTTTCCATTTTCACATCCCAGTTGTACCAAAATTGGTGAAACCCCTGGGGGTTTGAAATGTACACTATACCCCTAGATGAATTCCCTGAGGGGTGTACTTTGCAAAATGGGGTGACTTGTGGGGGGGTTCCACTGTATTGGTGCTTTGGGAGTCTTGCTAATGCAACATAGCACCCACCATTCATTCCACCAAAATCTTTGCTGCAAAATCCAAAAATCACTCCTTCCCTTCTGAGTCCTGCCATGCACCCAACTGGTATTTTTTGGTCACATGTGAGGCATTGCCGTACTCGGGAGAAATTGGGGCACAGATTTTGGGGTGCTTTGTCTCCTTCATTCCTTGTGAAAATGAAAAATTTTGAGCCAGAACTGCATGTTTGTGTAAAAAAATGTAATTTTCCATTTTCACATCCCAGTTGTACCAAAATTGGTGAAACCCCTGGGGGTTTGAAATGTACACTATACCCCTAGATGAATTCCCTGAGGGGTGTACTTTGCAAAATGGGGTGACTTGTGGGGGGGTTCCACTGTATTGGTGCTTTGGGAGTCTTGCTAATGCAACATAGCACCCACCATTCATTCCACCAAAATCTTTGCTGCAAAATCCAAAAATCACTCCTTCCCTTCTAAGTCCTGCCATGCACCCAACTGGTATTTTTTGGTCACATGTGAGGCATTGCCGTACTCGGGAGAAATTGGGGCACAGATTTTGGGGTGCTTTGTCTCCTTCATTCCTTGTGAAAATGAAAAATTTTGAGCCAGAACTGCATGTTTGTGTAAAAAAATGTAATTTTCCATTTTCACATCCCAGTTGTACCAAAATTGGTGAAACCCCTGGGGGTTTGAAATGTACACTATACCCCTAGATGAATTCCCTGAGGGGTGTACTTTGCAAAATGGGGTGACTTGTGGGGGGGTTCCACTGTATTGGTGCTTTGGGAGTCTTGCTAATGCAACATAGCACCCACCATTCATTCCACCAAAATCTTTGCTGCAAAATCCAAAAATCACTCCTTCCCTTCTGAGTCCTGCCATGCACCCAACTGGTATTTTTTGGTCACATGTGAGGCATTGCCGTACTCGGGAGAAATTGGGGCACAGATTTTGGAGTGCTTTGTCTCCTTCATTCCTTGTGAAAATGAAAAATTTTGAGCCAGAACTGCATGTTTGTGTAAAAAAATGTAATTTTCCATTTTCACATCCCAGTTGTACCAAAATTGGTGAAACCCCTGGGGGTTTGAAATGTACACTATACCCCTAGATGTATTCCCTGAGGGGTGTACTTTGCAAAATGGGGTGACTTGTGGGGGGGTTCCACTGTATTGGTGCTTTGGGAGTCTTGCTAATGCAACATAGCACCCACCATTCATTCCACCAAAATCTTTGCTGCAAAATCCAAAAATCACTCCTTCCCTTCTAAGTCCTGCCATGCACCCAACTGGTATTTTTTGGTCACATGTGAGGCATTGCCGTACTCGGGAGAAATTGGGGCACAGATTTTGGGGTGCTTTGTCTCCTTCATTCCTTGTGAAAATGAAAAATTTTGAGCCAGAACTGCATGTTTGTGTAAAAAAATGTAATTTTCCATTTTCACATCCCAGTTGTACCAAAATTGGTGAAACCCCTGGGGGTTTGAAATGTACACTATACCCCTAGATGAATTCCCTGAGGGGTGTACTTTGCAAAATGGGGTGACTTGTGGGGGGGTTCCACTGTATTGGTGCTTTGGGAGTCTTGCTAATGCAACATAGCACCCACCATTCATTCCACCAAAATCTTTGCTGCAAAATCCAAAAATCACTCCTTCCCTTCTGAGTCCTGCCATGCACCCAACTGGTATTTTTTGGTCACATGTGAGGCATTGCCGTACTCGGGAGAAATTGGGGCACAGATTTTGGGGTGCTTTGTCTCCTTCATTCCTTGTGAAAATGAAAAATTTTGAGCCAGAACTGCATGTTTGTGTAAAAAAATTTAATTTTCCATTTTCACATCCCAGTTGTACCAAAATTGGTGAAACCCCTGGGGGTTTGAAATGTACACTATACCCCTAGATGAATTCCCTGAGGGGTGTACTTTGCAAAATGGGGTGACTTGTGGGGGGGTTCCACTGTATTGGTGCTTTGGGAGTCTTGCTAATGCAACATAGCACCCACCATTCATTCCACCAAAATCTTTGCTGCAAAATCCAAAAATCACTCCTTCCCTTCTAAGTCCTGCCATGCACCCAACTGGTATTTTTTGGTCACATGTGAGGCATTGCCGTACTCGGGAGAAATTGGGGCACAGATTTTGGGGTGCTTTGTCTCCTTCATTCCTTGTGAAAATGAAAAATTTTGAGCCAGAACTGCATGTTTGTGTAAAAAAATGTAATTTTCCATTTTCACATCCCAGTTGTACCAAAATTGGTGAAACCCCTGGGGGTTTGAAATGTACACTATACCCCTAGATGAATTCCCTGAGGGGTGTAGATTGCAAAATGGGGTGACTTGTGGGGGAGGTTCCTAACTTTTAGCACTTATGGTGCCTAGAAACCTACATGGTGCCTAAAAAAAAATCTCATAAAAAGGAGGCTCCAAAATCAAGTAGGTGCTCCTTCTATTATGAAGCCTGTGGTTTGGTCAACGTGCACACTAGGGCCACATATAGGATATTTTTGAAAACAAAAGAATTGGGGGAATCAATTTTTAGTCACATTTCTCTAGTAAAATCTACTGTATTCGTTAGAAAAATGTATTAAAATTGAAACTCTGCAAAAAAAAAGAAATTTTGAAATTTCACCTACACTTTGTTTTAATTCCTGTGAAACACCTAAAGGGTTAACAAACTTCCAAAATGCTGTTTTGAATACTGTGAGGGGTGCAGTTTTTGAAATGGCATCATTTATGGGGGTGTCTCACATACAAGTCCCTCAAAGTCACATCAGAACTGAACTGGTCCCTAAAAAAATCAGTGTTTGAAATTTTCATGAAAATTTGAGAATTTGCTATTCATATTGTAAGCCTCCTAGTGTCCAAAAAAATGAAAAGGAAGTTGAAATAATGATGGAAACATAAAGTAGACATATGGTCTATGTTAGTTATTAACTATTTTGAGTGGTATGATTATTTGTCTCACAAGCAGAAAATTTAACATTTTGCAAATTGCTAAATTTTCCATTTTTTCACGATATTTTGGTATTTTTCACAAAAAAACACAGACTGTATCGACGAAAATTTACCACTAACTTGAAGTACAATGTGTCACGAGAAAACAATCTCAAAATCACTGGGATAAGTAAAAGCAAAAAAAAGTTATCCCCACTTAAGTGAGACATGTCAGATTTGAAAAAAAGGGCTCTGTCATGAAGGCACAAACTGGCTCTGTCATGAAGGGGTTAAGTGAAAGACAATAAAAAGTACTTCACTTACCTGATACGGCAAAAGAAAAAAAATGGTCTCCTAAGATGATTAAATGTTTATAAACAGTGTACTTTTACAACAAAGTAATGAAATGTTATTACAAGATTACATTAATAACTTAGCAAATTATCAAGCCATTTCCAAACAACTACAAAGTTTTTTTAAATTTACATTTACAAGACTGCCTTCATCACTTGTACAGTACTGAATTTTATTATTGGTAATGGCGATGTATGTAACTACTTTTCCTTGTACAGGTAATAATGAAACATACTTCGTTTAGCAACATCAGCTAGCATACATTTTCTTTGCTACTGCTATACAGACCAGCAGTTCATATTTCCCGAACTTCTGAAACAATTGGCTCACATACCTAGGAGGAGGTAGTTGCTTAAATAATACAGGCCTCATTTCCACTTAAGCTTTTAGCTTCAAACTGCCTTCCTAACAGATTTAAACTTATGATCCTTTTCAAGTCAATCCCTCCAACAGCAACCCGACCTTCAACCCCCCCCCCCCCCCCCACCCCCACCACAAAATCTTATTTTTTTTCCCAAAAAACAATCATCATAATTCAGGTGCAGGCAGCCCAACTACTTTACATCAGGAATACATCAGATACACATAGGCTGATGCTTACAGCCATCTGCAAAATCGATATTAGGCTTAAATAACATTTCAAATACATCTCTAATGCTTAAGAAACAACTCCCTGTCTAATGTGTAAAAAAAAGCAAGACTAGAAACTAACCAGCTCTTCTGTAATCAAATTTATACTGTATGTCTAATATCAACATGGTAGTAGTTATATTTATAATAATGTATATATGTACAAGTCCAAAGTGATAATAGTCAAATAGCTCTAATAATAATATATGCAAAGGTCAAGGGCTTGAAACAGACGGAACAATAATCAACATTCTGTGTGTAGAACTGACAGCAAATAACATGGTCAAAAGAATAGCCAAATAAATGGTAACATTTTATAAAGAATCAGGTCAAACTCGTAGGTCTTAAGAGCAAGAGTCTCTGCACCAAAGCACATACTATAACCGAAAAGATAGCTATTTACATCTGCTTAACCAATATATTGAGTAATTCATTGAGTATACTTTCACTTATCTAACAATACTTCACTTCGTGACAAAAACACATATATACCAATAAACAAACTTCACCAGTTGGAAGTCAAAGAGGAAGGTTGTTTATTGGTAAAGAACAGTAGTGGTTTAGGCGGTTTGTCTGAATATCGCTAAGTGAAGATTGATGAATAGAATCAGATAAAGCACAGAATCTCAATGTCAAAAATAACCTTTTAAGTTTTAGCAATAATATTATATATTTGCCAAATTGCTCTTTTAATGTATCATAGTATGTACTGTATTATGGAGTACCATTATATTAATAGATTGTTTATGTCTTAGTTTTAAAATCTGTATAAGGGTGTATTTGTAAAAGAAAAATTAGAAATAAATTGGTTTGAAATCGGCTATTGAAACACTAATAAGACAGTAGTAATAAAACAGTGGTAAATTGAGGGTAGAACCTTCTCATAACAATTTTTAAACAATTGTAACAGGGGATAAATTTAAAGGAGCTACTCCCATTTTGAAAATTCCAAAAGATGCAGATAAAAATATTGTTTACAAATATAAGCACATGCCATATAAATTAAAAAAATAATAATATATGTATTCAAGGGTTCAACAGCACCTGACTACATAAATGAGCAAAAAGTAGAAAACAACGACTTACAGTATATGGCAAGATAGGACAAGCACATGGTAAATAAAGATTGTTGCATCAGCGGTAGCACAGTTAATTAATTATGAGGTTGCAGAGACTTAGCATTAGGTGCCCTTCAATGGATTAAGGCAATGGTTCCCAAACTGTGTGCCGTGGCTCCCTGGGGTGCCTCGAGACACTTGCAGGGGTGCCACGGGTTGGTGGTCCAGGACCAATTCAAATTATTTATGATCAATTATTTATGGATAAAACCAGTGCTGGTGGCTGCCAATCATAAAATGTGTACAATCAGAAGCAAATCCTGCCTTTTATCACATAACTGAACCTAAGAAGCACATACAAACACAATCTACTTAATTTTATATATATTTTTGGGGGCCTAGGGGTGCCGTGGACAAATTCTGATACTCTAGGGTGCCGTGATTCGAAAAAGATTGGGAACCCCTGGATTAAGGAGTGTAAAAAAAAAACAGAGGCCCATGCTTGTGAGAAAAGGTGGTCTCTCTCTCCCAGTGTTATATCATAACTGGGTGCTTGCACAGGAACAATGGATAAAACATGTATGGGTGGTGTGCCACTCCTAGTGGCTGAAGAAAACAATCAGAAAAGTGGCATTGGATATAGCAACTTTCAGTGATCTTAATTTGTGGCACTTGTCAGGTTAAATACACTACCATCAATTACATACCTTTATATGCAACACAGAACCGGTGACACACTGCCAACCGAATCTGGAAAGATGTTCTGTACCCAATGAGTACAATCATGGGTCTTCAAACTGTGGCCCTCCAGATGTTGTGAGACTACATGTTCCAACATGAATTGCAACATTTTTTTCCTATAAGAGCATGTCAAAACTGTCAGGGCATGCTGGGACATGTAGTTCCACAACATCTGGAGGGCCGCAGTTTGAAGACCCATGCGTACAATGATGTCATACAATGGCTCCTCTGTGGTTTCATTTCGCATTTTGCCAGCCTAACTTCTAAGTCTTTTGATCTCCAAGTAGGGTTAACCTGTTCTATACCACAGAAAAATTTGATAGCGCCAGGGTAATAGAACAGGTTAACCCTACTTGGAGATCAAAAGACTTAGAAGTTAGGCTGGCAAAAAACGAGATGAAATGGATTCATAAATTAAAAACATTGCATCCTGGAGGTCTTAATATGGAATTCGAAATGAAATGGTATTTATAGGTGTTTTACTTAACTTTTATTAATTGGTATATTTTTATATTTTATATATATTTATGCATATGGACTATGAACTATCCAATGAGGATCAAAATAATGTGGAACAATATAACCTTGTGGATAAGAATACAAATGCCGTAATTACATTTCCGGTGATGAACCATGTGGAACGCAAACATCTTGAACACGGAAGTATGAGGTCCACTTCCGGTAATCGGCATCAGAGCGTCTTCCGGATTATGATGCAAGCGGATCTTCCGGCAGCATGTATTTGGCTGGGGAACAGCGTCTTCTTCGTACAGACACCTAGCAATAAGTGCACGTAGTCTTATAGAGGAAATGACGCTGCGGAACACATATTGTTGGAATCATGTTGCGGGGAGGACATTTTATTGTGAGACACTCCGGCGGAGGTATTGAGTGCAAGTGCAGTGTAGCGTCTCCATACAGACACATAGCAACATGTGCAGGTAGTCGAATGGAGGAAATGACGCTGCGGAACAAATATTGTGGGAGTCATGTTGCGGGGAGGACATTTTATTGTGTGACTCTTCCGTTGGAAGTACTGAGTGCAATTATCCAATTGGAAGGGGTATAAATAAGAGATCAGGTAGGGAGGATATTATGCTTATGAGAAAGGACTTCTGTCCGAAAGCACGCTAAAGCATACAGACCTGATCACCTGTTTTGGACATCCATTTTTCTGTTCCCGTGGACAGATAATGGTACCCGGAACTGCCAGCTTATCCTAAAGGCACGTGGTATATGGACAAAGTTTAGAGACCATTTACCCTCAGTGGTGATATGCTTTTTTCTTAAGTTTTAATTGTGAGTGCATTTGTATAATAAATATTTGAATGTACAAAAAAGGTATTGTAGTATGTTCTGTCATTCTGAGTTCCCCAGAGGCAATAGAATACAGTATGAGCATAAGGTAGGAGCCTGGATAATATTATTGATCCTGAGAGGATCTCAAAGCTGTTATTTCCATATCGCATGTGAGTGCATCTAAAGGAACAAAAATTATCACATCCTTTTGAAAACGTTACTTTGCACCATATTGGGTTTTTTTGCGTTTCAGAAACAGTAAAAAATGTTACTATCTATCAAGCAGTGCAAAAAAGGAAAGTACTGTATATATATAAAGAGGTGGTGGGATAACTATCGGCAGCGCCACTGTAACACACAAATTTTGTTTTGTTGTATTGTTCTGTTTGGGCTACTGGTGTAAACCCTAGTGTGTCACGGGCAGCAGCCAGAAGGTTGCGCAATATTTTTTCACAAATCCAGAAAGAATAATACAATATGTTCATTACAAATTCAACAACTCTTTCCATCATAACAGAAAAAGATGATTTTCGTAAGCATTTCCTTTATGTTTTGTAACCTAGCAACAATAAAAATGTAGTTTCTATCTATATAAACAGCAAAAGAAATCGCAGATTTACAATTCAAGAAAATATTTAGAAACTGAAACACTAAACCATAATTTTTAGAAAGGTATGGGAAAAAATGCTTAAAAGTAAAAATGCTTAAACAAAATATAGAATGAGCAGAAGAAAAATCTAAATCAAAATTAGGCAAGACCAGCCATTGACTTCAAAATAGCATATATTCTTCTAGGCCCACAGTCTGATCTGTGGATTTAGGCTTACTCTGTAAGCTAGTCATTTCTTGCAATCCCAGACCGACTTAATGATGTTCATCAGGGCTAAGTGGAGACCATATCATCACTACCTTGACTCCTTGTTCTTCTTTATAATAAAGATGGTTCTTAAAGACATTGGCTTTATGTTTGGGCTTGTTCTCCTGCTGAAGAATACATTTGGAGCCAGGCGCATCCCTGGTGGGATTGCATGAAACATAAGCATCTGCCTGTTTTTGTCAGCAGGGGAAACAATCCTGACAAAATCCCAATTGCTGAAATGAATCCCCAAATGTGCAAGGAACCTCCACCATACTTCACTGTTGCAGACACTCATTACTGTACCACTCTAATGCCTTCTATTACAACAAATCTGGCCCAATGGCACTGCTGAACATTTTTTTTATTTTGATGAGAAGTATGATGTATCTTTCATCTGATTCCTTGGCCAACCACTGTGTCTGTGCTTCTTCAAAGGAGCTTGAACAGCACATCTGGACACCCCAATGTGCTTTGAAATTTTTACATGGGAGAGACCTTGCTGATGCAGTATAACTAGCCATGTCTAGCTGCTGTGCTCAGTCTTGTCATGGTGTACAACCTGTGAAACAAATGGTCTTCCACAACCTCACCTTTGTAGCAGAGTTTGGCCGTTCCTCACCCAGTTTTAAGCCTATTACATTGCCGCACACTGGCTACTATAAGTGTACTGGGTTGAGACCAGGAAATTGGGCAGTTCAATAATGTCCACACCTGCCGCAGCAGCCTCCACACGCCGCTGCAGAAATTAAAAACTTCCGGCTATTCCTCTTGCAGTGCACAGTGCCCCTAGCCACCAAGTACGGAGGACTGGGATCCGTCCTGCCCTCTCAGCTTGCCGTGCACCAATCTGTTTACATGGGAGCATTTAATAATGCCAGAGACACTGCACCTTATATCATCTAGTCAGAGAGCCATTTAAAATGTGTAATGGACATAACGATTGTGTCATATTCTGTAATGGGCGTTACGGTGTGTGTGTGTCGTGTCATAATGTGTAATGGGCATAACGGATTGTGTCATAGTCTGTAATGGGCATCATGGTGTGTGTCATACTGTGTAATGAGCATTACGGTGTGTGTCATAATATGTAATGGGCAATACAGTGTGCGGCAATGTGTAATGGGCATAACAGTGTGTTCCATAATGTTTAATGGGCATAATGGTGTGTTCCATAATGTGTAATGGGCATTACGGTGTGTTCCATAATGTGTAATGCCTCATTTTTGTGATGCCACGCCTCCTTTCCATTAGACCACATAGGCTTCACAATGGTCCTGTCTGCTGCAGGTGGGCCTGTGTGCTCAAAATGCCAGGGCCGAATTCTGGTCCCAGTCCATCCCTGGTGATGTCTACAGCCTACCTGCCACTTGAACATCTGTTCTTGTAAGGTATACTTCCTACATAGGGCAGTATTCAATGAGAATTTTGACGATGTGCAGCGAATCCTGTTTAGGATTCGCTGCACATTCGCCACTGCCCGCCGCGTTCCGGAGCCTCGCCGGCTCCAGTATTCAACGAGTCAGGGGCTCACTGCCCCTAACCGGCGAATTTCAACTCCTGCGGCGATGCCGCAGGGAGCCTGAGGACGGCGGCAGGTAGGGAGATGGAAGTCTCCCTACCTGCCCCAGAACGTTTGTGGGGGGGGGGGGGGGGGGAGGTGGGCTCCCCGGAAGCCAGGCAGCACAGGCTGCCCCCCGGGATAGCCAACATGGGACCGGGTATTCACTACACCCGATCGTGCATATGTAATGATCGGGTGCAGTGAATATATGAATATCTAATGAGCGGCTCGGCTCCCGGCCCCCTGCTGGCTGCTCTGTGTAAAAAAAAAAAAAAAAAAAAAAAAATTTAATATATATTAAAAATTAAATATATATTCATGTGCTTACAGCACATGAATAAAAATAGCATGCCCCTCCTCAGAATAAAATTCCTGATTTTTTGACACCAAATGTAAAAATTTTTAAAAGTTCACATTCCACTTCACCATAAAAAGATAGCGATTGCTACTCGGTGAATCATGGCGATAAAAACCTTGAAATGTATTCGCCATCTGGTCATTGAATAGGGTGATATACCGTTTTAGTCAAAAAAATCGCCTTACAGCACGAAAATAGCAGTATTTCATGCCCTACCATCCACTAGGGCAGGGCTGGGCAACACCGGCCCTCCAGATGTTCATGAACTACACATCCCAGCATGCCTTGCATCAGTTTCAGCACGGCCACATAGCAAAACTAATGCAAAGCATCCTGGGATGTGTAGTTCACTAACATCTGGAAGGCCGGTGTTGCCCAGCCCTGTACTAGGGCGTGGTGGGAGAATAAAATAGTGTGCCGAGCGTAGCACTTTAAACTGTGTCCATGTCAACTGTGTTGACATTCAGGTAAAAAAAAAAAACAGTGAAAAGCCCCATGCCGACCTTTTCACTGTCGACCTAGACATTGTCCAACTAACGACCTGTCGAACTAATGAGCTTTCGACCTTTTCCCATGTCAACCTTTTCCTATGTCGACCTTTTCCCATATCGACCTAATGGTGTTGACCTAATGACTGTCGACCATCATGCTGTAGACGAAATTATCCCAACCCTGTATAACGTATATGATATTCTGAGAATAAAAACACAGCAACTCTATTTGCACGAAGAATCCAGTGATGCTCCATCTGTTGTATATATAAAATATTAAAATTTAAAGTTGTAGCTCACCAAGGTATCCCATTTCTTCTCTGTGTGTGTGTATAATTAATAATATAAATATATATATTTTATATTTATATATATATATATATATATATATATATATATATATATATATACACACACATAGAATAATCTACTATTTAATAAAGACAGTAATTGTAATGCAATTTAAAGTATTTATTTATATTTAAAATGTTGTATTTGGAGAGACTCTTCCTATCTGTCAATTTAAAAAAAAGTTTGCATACTTCAGCAAACATAGTACATAGCAAACAAAGAGGTGACAAAAAAAATAAATAAATGAAAAATAAGATATCTGGTATCTGTATGGGAATTGTATATCATGTGTATCACTAGCATCTATAGAAAATATGAACCATTGTTAGAATAAAAAGGATTAATATGATCATTTTTGTTTAAAATGACCCTATACTGTACATACCAGAACAAGATTATCCGAATATTTCCCCTTCTCCAGAAGGCACGTGCAGATTTACCCCAGTCTGGGTACTGCTTATCTTGAAGCATCATGTCAGTAACCTGTGGAAAGTAACAGAGCACATTATTGCTTTATGCTACAATAACTTCTCAGCGGTACATTTATGGAAGTGCTCATTTTTGGCTGCGGAACTTTTCTAGTCGTACTTGAAGGCTCAGCAACTGGCACAGAGAACATTTCATAAATATTTAATAGCACATATTTTGAAGCTGTTTGATGTCAAATAACACTTGTGCACCTATTAACAGGGATAGCTTAATTCACACACTTCAGGTGTTATCAGAGTTCAAACTGCATAGTGATTACTCACGGACCTTATAATGCCAATTAAGAATCAGTAGTAACTGAAACAGGTTTCTAAATAACTACACTACATTGTAATACTGTGTCAAAAAAGGAGGGGAGGGGTGTGTTTTGCGGGAATACTCCACACAAGTCACACTAACCTGGCGCTGTTTAAAGAAATGATTTTTTTGGTTAAATGGTATAATTAACCCCACTGTTGCTGCAGGTGTTTTTAAATGAGCTTGCTAAAGCTCACAAATGATGGGTAGAACAATATATATATGTGCAAAAACATCATGCGCTGCTGAGTGGGCAGATTAATAAAAAGAACCTTTGGACAAAAGGAACACTGGACGCACCACTGAATATAGAAATATTTATAAGTAAAAAAGCATAGTACACTTAAGACAATTTATGATACTGCATCAAATATGACTTTAAATGAATACAAATTCAGAAAAATACGACAATACTAAATACAGATAAAAAATAAAAACCTATATGGCCATAGAGGTCACGCTTGCAAAGGAGCTCCAAGTGTCCAGCTAATATTGCAGGGTTAGTTTCAGTCACACCAGGTTGTTAGTGGTGACAGGTTAAGGAAGGGACAGGTATGCAAGGCGATGTGTGCACACAGTCAGTTAGTATGCATAGCAGATAAGCATATATGGTTTGTTAAACCATCAATCTGGCAGTTAGTGGTAGTTATATATCTCACCCTCCGTGATAGGCGTTGTTGGTATGTGGTGGCAGGGAGCTTCGTTCAAATTGCGGCTCAACCCTTTATATCCAGGTTAGCACCTGATCCAATCCAACGGAGGGGATTAAAGATGGTGGTAGCTTGTGGTCGGCTATGGTAGCTGGAAGCCTGCAAGAGGAACACCTCAACCGCTCTGAAGTGGAGGACACTGCTGCCAAGTGATGCGACTCGTGTTGGTTTGAAGATCGAGGCAGACCAGCTAATGTGGGATGACTTGAGGGACACGGAGACTGCAGGCGTGACACGGAAGTGACGTCAGACGTCACTTTCGGGTCACGGCCTATTGAGAAAACATCATATGTCAATGTTAATGCAATAGAAACATTACATAGACAATGGTATTCTGGTCCAGTTTTTAGTTCAAACACGCGCCAAGAAGCCTCTCCCTGCATCACGCTGTGTAGTCCTCATTCCTCAGCGCATGCGGAAGTGAAGTCTACTTCCGGTGCCGGTCTGTGATCCGCAAGCCGGCTATTTGGAGCGCATGACTTCCTGAACTGAGATTCGTTCCGTATGTGGGAAATTACTTTTGGAACACATGTATGACCTGCAATTTCAGGAAGTAGATCTGGCCGGTGGATTTTAATATCCAAACTCAAATCCGACAGAAACTATAAGTAACAAAGTGTCTACCTTTCTCAAACTCTATACTGTTTATCTGTGTGGTGGGAGACCATGGCGGTGTGGACGGGTCACCCTTTCGGTGCCAGCCTGGTGCTCTGGCGTTGACACATTGACGATATAATATGTATTTGGAAAGGAAATCAGGAAGAACTAGCCATATTCTGCCAACATCTGAATTCAAACGATTTGAATATCAAATGAACCTTTGAAGTTAGCCGAGAGTCAGTAAATTTCTTAGCTCTAACTGTTTACATCAAAAAAAAAAAACTGCATCTTTTATGATAATGTTTACAAATTTTCTTTTGATCGCGATATAATACTGTCACTTTAAGAATTATTAGGCATTGTCACTTTAAGCTGTTACGGTAAAATAATATGAAACCACTAATTAATGCAGAACACGTCCTATTGTCATCATTCTAATATGTGTTATTTTTACTTCTCTTGATATATGTGGATAACGATGGTTGCGATTTGAGATATTAAAATCCACCGGCCAGATCTACTTCCTGAAATTGCGGGTCATACATGCGTTACAAAAGAAATCTCCCACATACGGAATGAATCTCAGTTCAGGAAGTCATGCGCTCCAAATAGCCGGCTTGCGGATCACAGACCGGCACCGGAAGTAGACTTCACTTCCGCATCCACCGAGGAATGAGAACTACATGGCGTGATGCAGGGAGAAGCTTCTTGGCGCGAACTTTGAACTAAAATCTGGACCGGAATACCATTGTCTGTGTAATGTTTCTATTGCATTAACATTGACATATGGGGTGAAATTTACTAAGATGTGAAATACACTTCACAGGTCATGTTGCTATGGGAAACCAATCAGAAGCTACTTCTTATGTATTTACCACCCTCTAGAACTGGGGTAGCCAACCCTAGTCCTCGAGAGCTACCAACAGTGCATGTTTTGCAGGTCTCCTCACAGAATCACAAGTGAGCTAATTAGCTCCATCTGTGTATCTTTTAAAATGTGTCAGTGATTAATGAGTGCAGCTTTGCAGCAGCTAGGTTGTCTGAAAAATGTGAACTGTTGGTAGCTCTCGAGGGCTAGGGTTGGCTACCACTGCTCTAGAAGATAGTAGATGGGATGTGTTTGGTTGCCCATAGCAACATGACCTGTGAAGTGTACAGTATTTCACATCTTAGTAGATTTCACCCATAATGTTTTCTCAATAGGAAACTTATATCGCTATATGTATAATTATATATGTATTTTTAACACATGTTTTTTACAATGTTTTTTGAATGAAATGTGATTTTTATTACAACGAATCCGGAACAATCCGGACCAGTGTTTGCATGTATCAGTATTTACCTGGCTACTGAAGGGATATAAATACCCTGCAAGTAACCAGGTCTCCACACCTTGAAAAAGGACCATTATAGGTCCGAAATGCGTTGGTGTTGTGGAGCCAGGCGACCAGCATTATGGACCCTCTCATACCTTTTGATGAAATTAGGGCACCTCCCTAAGGTGAGCATACACTTTGAGTGGTCTGGAACTGTGGTTGCCTCCGGAGTCAAATGAAATCTAGGATTGAGATCCATACAAAGATACCTTTACGGGCACATATGTATTAAAGTTATTATCTTCCGGAACCTTTCAAGCCAAGGCGGCCATTTGAGTTACAGTTATACCCTCCAGAACCCTTCAAGCCAAGTAGGCCATTTAAGTTACAGTTATACCATCCAGAACTTTCCAAGCCAAGCCGGCCATTTATGTTACAGTTACATGGATCCGCTACCCTCACGATTAGCCGGTCTACCTGCAGACCGTCTGTCCCTGAGCTCAAGTGAGTTCCAAGAGTGAGAGGCCGTGACCTGCTGTCAAGATGCAGCGAAATCCACAATGCCTTGCGGGGGTCCCTGGAGAAGACCCCTGGGCAGTTAGACTCTAGCACCCTGTAGAAGATCGACTGATTGGTTGCCGATAGTAACATCCTATCTTCAACAGAATTCCCATCTTGGTAAACAAACTCCTTAGAGACAGGAATCAGAGGAGGTGACTATGTTGGTGGTAAGCAGCATATGAAGAAAGAGGTGGAAGGTGGGAGTGTGAATAGAGATGAGCCTAACGATATCAGGGGGCAGGAGTGGCTTAAAACTTTGTAAGGCAGCTGAGTAGTTTAAACTGGATTTTGTGAGGAGTTGGGAACACAGAAAAAACTGGTGCCTAATCTAATGAAGAGTTAGTTGCTAAACCTCCACAAAAAATTTTTAAAACAGTAAACGAAGTTTAACAAAATTTGCTGCTCAGTCTATAAATCAATAAACAAGATTACATATATAATTAATACTTACAAATTTGGCACTATCACAATAAACATAAATAAACTTATAAACAATACATATCAAATGATGACTGTATCTGATCTTAATAGGTTAATAGAAATTGTTAGATCCAAATATTACCGATTACAGTCTTTGTTTCCAAGGCAGAGACTTAATAACAATTATAGATGTTCTATAAAGTATATGCTCCTCATGCCATTGAGACATGTTAGTACTTTTTCCTGTAGTTGAATTAGTACAGTCAGTGCCACATGTTGCGGCTTCTGGCCACCCACACTACTGGGCATGCTATGCTATGTCAGACTCCTAGCTCTCTGTTCTTAAGCTTCCTATTGTGCAGTCAGTTCAGGAGAGGATAATACTGTACTCAATGTTGTCCTACATTTAAGCCACTATTAGGGGTACATTTACTAAGATGGGAGTTCTTTTGAAGATGGGATGTTGCCCAGAACAACCAATCAGATTCTGCTTCTTATTTATTTAGCACCTTCTAGAAGATAATAGGTAGAATCTGATTGGTTACTATGCAACATCCCATCCTAAATGGAACTGCCATCCTAGTAAATGTATTCTTTAGTGTCCAGTGGCAATATCCAGCAGGATAAACAGGAACAACTTAGCAAGCAAATATGGGATTCCTGTAACACATTCCCCGGCTCTCACTGAGTTTGTGACTTCCTCAGCCAGCATAAGCGGCCTGAGTGGGTAGAAAAACATGCGCTGGAGCAGAGGTGAATAATCATCTCAAGTAATGTAGTTAGGAGGTTGTAGTTAGAAAAATAATCAGATTCAAGAATGTTTGAGGATTGGCAAGAATAAGGAGTATTTGAAGGAAGAAGCTGGGGAGAAGAGATGAACCGCTTGAAAACATGAAAGCAAGCATGAGTCTGGGTGGAGAGTGGAGGGGGAAATAAGGAGGGGCCTAGAATGGGGAGAAGGCAGTACAGGTAGGAAGGTGGGCAATGGAAGATAGCAAAGGGGGTAGGAGGTGGCTGAAATTAGGAAATGGCTTTGTGGATTGCTCTGATTTTGGTAGTAATGTGGATGTGTCAAGAACAGAAATGGAGGAAGACAAGGAAGAAGGCTGAGGTCAGGTGGATTTTAACATAGCAAAAAGGTGGAGTAGTTTGCAGGTCTGAAGAGATTTGAAGAAGGATGGTTAACGTGAAACAAGATAACATTTGTTTTACTCCAGCACCAGCTGTGAAGGAGCATTATCAAAGGTACAAAGTTATTAAAGATTTGGGAATCAGACCAGCATAGCCTGAGAGTGATGGGAATATATTCTGTGTTGGATGGATGGAATAAATATGGATGACCAGCAGATGTGATGCCAGTGGTCTGAAGACTAACAACAGCATCCCGACAGGTGTCTGGCAAACACATTTACCTTCTCTCTGCCCAGCTCCCCTAACACTATCCTTTCCATCCAGCAGCCTAACCCTCCCAGTTAGTGCCTAAGCCTAATTTACCTACCTTGAACCCTAACCTGCCTGCAGCATAACCTTAACCTCCTGCCCAGCACTCTAACCCACCCCCTAGTGCCTAAATCCACCCCTCACCCCAGCAGCCTAACCCGCCTGGCATACAGTGTTCGTACAATCGGGATGTTGCCTGTTGGGATTTTATAGGCATAGGTACAGTATGTCATATATTATGGGTTTTGCAAGCAATATATAAAGAAAATAAACATGAAGAATAACACTATACAAAAAGAAAGTTAGTTTTGCAAAATAAAGATTATTTTAAAACAAGGCTGTGCACTGTCCTCTCAAATGTATTAAATATAAAAGTCTTGAGTGTATTTGCTCTCAGACTCTTTGTAACTTAGAAATTGTAACAATTATTTTACGGTTTCAAAAAATAGGAATTTAATACCTACCGGTAATTCCTTTTTACGTAGTCCTTATGGGATACTGGGAATGGTCTTAAGACATTGGGTATTAGAGGGTATCCGCAGGAGACAGGCACATCTATAACTTTAAAGCTGGGTGTACTGGCTCCTCCCCTCTGATTCCCCACCCAGGAACCAGTTAATGAAAAACTGTGCCCGAAGGAGAATGAACATATGAGAGGAAAGATCTATATGTCACCTATGTAAACATAAGTGTGAATTGTGTGGTGAGATTCATGCCAGCACACCCGCATTCAATCAAAATAACAAACAACTATAATACCACATACTAAGTGGATTTTCTGAACCAAGGTCACTGAACTAGACCTTACAACCAGAAGACAATAAGATGAACTTCTGAACTTTAACAGCAGAATAAGGCTGCAGCCAGACCCCGCACAGGGCAGGCGCCCAGTATCCCATAAGGACTATGTGAAAAGGAATTACCGGTAGGTATTAAATTCCTATTTTCACTAACCTCCTATGGGATACTGGGAATGGTCTTAAGACATTGGGGATGTCCCAAAGCTTCCAGAAAGGGAGGGTACGTGTGGAGACTGCTGCAGTACCGCGTGCCCAAACTGGGTATCCTCTTTGGCCAGGGCATCAAATTTATAAAATTTTACAAAGGTGTGTTGCCCCGACCATGTAGCAGCTCTACAGAGTTGCAGAGCTGACACACCCCAGCAGCCGCCCAGGATGCGCCCACCGATCTGGTGGAATGAGCCTTTAGAACAGAAGGTGTTGGCAGGCCTGCCGTCACATAGGCTTGTTGGATTGTAGTCCTAATCCATCTAGCAATAGATTGCTTAGATGCAGGGTGTCCCTTCTTTTGTGCGTCGTACAGGACGAATAGACAATCTGTCTTCCTGATTCTTGAAGTCCTCTGGACATAAACACGCACTACATCCAGGGACACCGGAATATCCGGTGAACCAGACGCAGACGGGACTACAATGGCTGATTAAGGTGAAAGGAAGAAATCACCTTAGTGAGGAATCGCGGGTTTGTCCTCAACTCCGCTCTGTCTGAATGAAAAAATAAATAGGGGCTCTTACAGGATAGGGCTCCCAATTCAGACACTCTCCTAGCCGAGGCTAGGGCCAAAAGAACCACCGCCTTCCAGGTAATGTACCGCAATTCTATCGACTCCAAAGGTTCAAACCAGGAGGATTGAAGGAAGGTTAGGACGACGTCCAGACTCCAAGGTGGTGTAGGTGGCACAAAGGGAGGCTGAATGTGAAGCACTCCCTGAAGAAAAGTTTGTACTTCCGGGATGACAGCCAATTCTCTTTGGAAGAATATGGACAAGGCCGAAATCTGGACCTTTAGGGAACCCAGACGGAGGCCCAAATCCAGTCCCGCTTGCAGGAAGCACAACAACCTGTTCAGGTTAAATTTTGCTGGGGGAACCTTCTGCTCCTCACACCAACCCACGTATTTCCTCCAGATCTTGTGGTAGTGGGTATTTGTTACCGGCTTTCTGGCCTGAATCATCGTAGTGATGACTGATGAATGCAGGCCCTTTTGAGCTAAGATTTGCCGCTCAACCTCCATGCCGACAAACGTAGCCGCCCTAAATCTTGAAAGACGCAAGGGCCCTGTGTGAGTAGATCCCTCCTTAGTGGTAGAGGCCAAGGATCTTCGATCAGCAAGCTCTGCAGATCCGCGAACCAAGCCCTTCTTGGCCAGTCCGGAGCTCCCAGAATGGCTTCTACTCCCTGACTTCGTACTCTTTTGAGTACCCTTGTCAGCAGTGGTATGGGTGGAAACAGGTACACCAAGGGAAACACCCACTGAATTGTCAGGGCATCTACAGCCACTGCACATGGATCCCTGGTCCTTGTGCAATACTTGGGAACCTTGTGGTTTAACCGGGATGCCATCAGATCTATCATTGTAAAACCCCAACGGTCCACAATTGCTGCAAAGACCTGAGAATTCAGGCTCCATTCCCCGGGGTGGAGGGCGTGATGGCTTAGGAAATCCGCATCCCAATTGTCCACACCCGGGATAAGGATGGCCGACATAGCCACCACATACATTTCCGCCCAAGCCAGGATCTTGGAAGCTTCTTTCATGCAAGTCCTGCTCCTTGTGCCTCCCTGGCGATTTATGTAGGCCACAGTTGTGGCGTTGTCGGACTGTATCTGGAGCGCCTGTCCTTGGAGGAGATCCTGGGCCTGTAACACTGCATAGTATACAGCTCTTAGCTCCAGGATATTGATGTGGAGTCTCGATTCCCACCGAGACCACTGACCTTGAAAGGTTCTGCCCATGGTCACAGCACCCCATCCCAGCAGACTCGCATCAGTCGTGAGTCGCACCCAGTCCTGGATGCCAAATCTCCGACCTGCAAGCAGGTTCGACTCCTGAGTCCACCATAGAAGGGACTGCCGGGTCTGATGCGACAGAGAAATCCTCTTGTACATCAGGAGATGTGAGCCCGACCATTTTGACAGTAAATCCAGTTGGAACACCCTAGTGTGAAAGCGTCCGAACTGGATGGCCTCGAAGGTGGCCACCATCCTGCCCAGTAACTGGATGCATTGGTGAACCGATACCTGAGGCTTTGCCAAAATCACCTTCACTAGGGATTGTATGGCCTCCATCTTCTCCCGAGGGAGGAAAATCCTTTTCTCCTCTGTGTCCAGGAACATTCCCAGAAAGAGGATACGACGCAACGGCGTCAGTGAGGACTTGGGGATGTTTAGGATCCACCCATGCTCGGATAAAACCTGTATGGTTCTTGCAATATCCTGCAGCAGGACCTGTTCCGACCTTGCCTTGATCAGCAAGTCGTCCAGGTAGGGGATAATGTTGACTCCCGACCTCCTGAGCAGTACCATCATTTCTGCCATCACCTTCGTGAACACACGAGGTGCCGACGAGAGGCCGAATGGCAGCGCTCTGAATTGAAAGTGCAAATCCTTCAACGCAAATCTCAGGAAAGCCTGATGTGGACCCCAAATTGGTATGTGGAGATAGGCGTCCTTCACATCCAACGATGCTAGGAACTCTCCCTCCTCCAGGCTTGCTATTACTGCCCTGAGGGACTCCATTTCCAACCTGTAGCCGTTGGAAATAAGATCCCTCACCCAGGAATCCAGGTGAGAGACCGACCACACTTGGCTGAAAGCTGACAGGCGACCCCCCACCTCGCATGTGACTCCAGGGTCGGAACCCGAGTCATGCTGCAGGCTTAGAGGCGGTGGCATTAGCGGCACGATCCCGAGATCCTGTGCTGGCGGGCTTTCTGAACCTACCACGGCCCCCTCTGGTGGCCGAGCTGGAGCCTCTCGCCCTCTGCCTGGGCCTGGAAGGCCGAAAGGACTGAAAAGCCTGAAAGGACTGAGACGTCTGACCATGAAAGGGACGTTTTGTGTGAGTGGGAGCCGTCGGCAGGAAAGTCAACTTGCCGGCCGTAGCCTTGGAAATGAGGTCGTCAAGTTCACTACCAAACAATTTTTACCCCGTAAAGGGCAAATTCTCCACACTACGTTTGGACTCTGGATCAGCTACCCATTGTCTCAGCCAGAGGGCCCTGCGACCCGAAACCGCCATTGCGGAAGAGCGAGCATTTATAGCTCCAAGCTCCATTTGTGTATCACATAGGATCTTTGCAGTATCCTGGATATGGCGAAGTCTCTCTCCAACTTGCGCCAGTGACATATCGGCAAGCATACCTTCCTGGATTTGAGAAGCCCATGTATAAATGGACTTCGCCATCCAACAACTGGCGAGGACAGGTCTCTGAGACGCCCCACTCGCTGTATACATGGCCTTAAGGGTAGTATCCAACTTTTTGTCTGTACTATCCTTCAGTGTTGCTGCCCCAGGAAAGGGGAGAACCACCTTCTTGGACAGTCTGGACACCGAGGCGTCCACAACCGGAGGCTCTTCCCACACCCTTCTAGTGACGGGATCAAAGGGGAAATTGGACTTAAACCTTTTGGACAGTTGGAAACGCTTTTCAGGTTGTTTCCAAGCCTCCTTAAACGTCTCATCAAGGTCAGCTTGTTTAGGATAAACAATCTGCTGTTTCCTTTGGGACCCAAAAAACGGGTCACCTTCCTGCATGTCTGCTAAGGGAAGGTCTAAAACCTCTCTTATTGCTATAATAAGAGGTTCCGGGCCCCTGAGGGATGATTGTGAATCAGGGATCAAAGCCCCGTCATCCACATTATCATCTGTGTCGTCACCCGCCTGTAGATCATCATCTGAATCAGGCAACATGGCGGCCGCAGCACGCTTCCGTGACTGGCCCGTGGTGGGATTCATATTATCCACCCGTGTGGCTAGAACTGATAAGTCCTGCTGCTCCTGTTTGGTCTGCACTGTATTTGCAGCCAATTGAGTTGACACTGCCTGCAGCATGGTTTTAATGCCTGCAGCCCACTCAGGCTCTTGAGAGTCTGATTGTGATGTTCCACTGATCTGGGGTGAAACCCCTGTTTGAGTGGACATGCACTCTTCACAGGTAATCTGTGAGGTGGACTTAGGCACAAACTTGGTGCTGCAAATGAGACAGGTTAATTTCCTTACCATGGTGAAGGAATAAATAACCTCTTTCCACAAACACACCACAATCACAATGAAATATATACAAAATCAATGTGCAGTGTATAGCAGCTATATATGTGTGAGTTCTATCACTGATAGTGTGTAGCTTAACAAGCCCGTGGGGGAGCGCTCAGATTACACTGAGGAGACCAGCACACCCTGCACAACTTGAACTCCTATTTAGGAGTTGGTACAACGCACAAAACACAGTAAAGTGTAATCAAATAAGCGATTCAGCGCTAAATACACTTGCTGTTTTCTGCAGATTTCCTCTGTCCAACACCTCACCGCTGAGGAGTGATCTGGAAGCAGTAATGGCACCCAGGGAGAAGCAGGAAGTAGTGTATGCGCGCTCAGAGCCTCTGGTCTCGCTCTGCTGAAGCCCCGCCCCCCTGGTAATGGCGCAGGGGCTTCACTGATTTTTATACTGGCGCTGGCTGTCAGTTAATGGCGCCCTTGTACTGAACAGCGTTTTTGGTGGGATCTGCCCTGGTAGCCCAGGGACTGTCACCCGCAGCCAGTCTGTGGCGGGGGGTCTGCGCAGCCCCTGTGCAGGGACGCCGCGTCTGCCGCCACCGCCATCTTGCCGCACGATGAGCCGGGGTACCCCACTGTGGGGACCCCGGCTTCTACTCACCACAGACGTCTTCGGACTGTGTCAGGAGTGTGCGGCATGCTGGGGGTGAGTATCACTGCAGCGCAATGCCCGTGAGTACAAACACCCACTCAGGACAGTGGTCCTGCAGCAGGGACAGCTCGGTACCTTAAGAGGCCTGCAGCTGAACCCTCCTCAACTGACTCCCTCGAAGCAGGGATACTGTGAAGTCCAACACAGTAACCCCAAAATAACAAAAGAAAATAAACTGAAGACAAACTCTCTGGAGCTCCAGCAGTGTGCATCCTCTCCTGAGGGCACATTTTTCTAAACTGGTTCCTGGGTGGGGAATCAGAGGGGAGGAGCCAGTACACCCAGCTTCAAAGTTATAGATGTGCCTGTCTCCTGCGGATACCCTCTAATACCCAATGTCTTAAGACCATTCCCAGTATCCCATAGGACGTTAGTGAAATAGGCTTCTCTAACGTTCAACAGCAATTGTCCTGATATTCAAAGCTCAGGGTTTCTTAAGCTATTTGTGTTCACTCAATACAAGCTTTATATTAGCCCTTAAATTTAATATTGTAGAGCTGTTATGATAGTCACATTCTTTCCAAGTTCATATATATCCCAATCGATATACTAGTAAATATATATATATATATATATATATAAGAGTCCAATGAAAGGAGGCCTCCTTTCATTGGACTCTTATTCATTTATTGTGGAGTGCACCGGGCCGCTGATTATCAAGATTGGGAGTGCCGGCAAAGGACTGTATATATATATATATATATATATATATATAAATTCAGTTTATTCTATTCTCTGCATGGAGCAGCAGAAAACACTACATTCTACACAACACAAACAGCAGTGCTGGTTGAATTTCTGTGCACAGGTGAAAAGGGTGTGTTTAAGCATACAGAGAATGAGTCTGTGTGTAATTGTTGCATATGTCTTATTTTGTATGTCTTATTGGGATACTGTCATTTGGTCTACAGCATGTTGGTCGACAAGCATTCGGTTGACATGGGTCTAGGTGGACAGTCAAAGGGTCGACATGGGTCTAGGTCGACAGTCAAAGGGTCGACATGGGGTTTTTCACTGTTTTTTAGCCGACGTGTGCAGGTCATTCAATTGTGTCAATCACTATATTAAGGTTTCTTTATCATCTTCTCTAATCTAGGCTGGAGTTTTTAATCACACAGATATTTTATGGGGCTAACATAGAAGGGATTTAGGATCATATTTGAATTTTTATCATTTAAAATAAATAATGTAAATTTTTTTTTAATTATCTATAAAGATACATTTTGATTCTTTACCTATTTTCTATTGAATGGAGGCATATGATGTTTTGTTAATTCATAACTAATTGTTTAAAATGACTATTTTATTTCCGTTTTTTCTGGTTTGACTTTTACCAAACCATTCATTATTCTTCATCAATTAAATCTACACATTTGCTGGAGCACTCCACCAGTTTTGAATAGATTCTTAACTGTATGCTTACCAAATCAATGGACAATGGTCGCTAAAATGTTACCGTACTATACATTCAGCTGACAATTTATAAAATGTTATTCTTATAAACTTAAAAGAAATTACAATTCTGATTCTATCTGACATTATCAACGAAAACTAATGGGTCCCCTCTTTATTCTGTTTGATGTGTTTCCATCTCCTTTATCAATGCCAATTAATAATCAAACTCAAGTGATGGCTGTGCAAAAAAAGAAATGAGCTCAGAATGATAAATCTCCTAGTTAGAAAATGAACACTGGTGGAAATCTTTGAAAAACACCTGCTGGGTGAGAGGAGTTGGACAATAACAAACAGCTCTGTCACTACATTTGATTTACAAAGCGGTGTTACAATAATCACACTACTTAGACAGTCAAACAAAGAGATTAATAGACATAATACTGCATTCAAACGACATCCTTGTATCCATCTCCGTAAGACTTCCTGAAGCTGCTTTTTACAATTATGATACTAAATATGCACATCTGGAAGTGCAAAAAATATGTGTTATTAATACATTATGCAACAATTTATATATTTAATTCTAGATAGAGGAATTTATGCTATGGGAATTGTTACTTGCATTATACTTTTTGCTTTTCTGATTTCATTGTGCTTAACATGATATTTTATTAAACAATTGGAATCTTCTTGTAGCATTTGAGAGGGTAATGAAATTGCTGTATTATTCATTGAACAAGATAAATATAGATAGATGCAAGAAATGGATGGAACTTTAGCAAGCACTGAACACTTCTGCTAAAAGCAAATACACTGCTGGACTATGGATATTTGCGTTGGTTTTTACCAACTCGCCTCAAATTCAACTATACATAGTTTCTGAAGCCGTATATTTGCAATTAGGCATATATCAACATTTACAGACATGCCAGACAGACACCTATTATATGCAGAAGAAACAAGCACTATTTGAACTCAGTGTAGTTAACCTACCACATCAGACACTTAGTTCCGCTCGTGCACAACAAAGTTTCCATTATTTTTGCGCACAAGCAGTAACAAGGATCATCTGTGAATCAGGAACTGTGGGGTAGATGGGCCACTATAGAACTTCCTGCTTTGCCTCATTACTGAGACAAAGCAGGAAGGTACACCGACAATATGTATTAGCATCTTTGTCCACTGGAGTTACAACTCCCTCCCCGGTTAAACACCCCTTGAGCACACAGCTCATCAGCTTATGGCTTCCTGGCCGGCACCACTGGGCATTCATGAGTTCTTGATACCCTTCCAAGATCTCTTGTGCAACCGAGAGCCAGCACCTGCCATGGCAGAAGAGACAGCGCTGTCCCTACTATGGAGCATAGGGCAACGACAACTGCAACTGTCGATATCAATACCTGCAAGTGCCAGAATGCTCAGCGCCGATGACCTCTTACGGTGCCAGATTAACAATGGGGTCGAGGGAGCTGCAGCTCAAGGCCTCTACATAAAAATAGGCCCATTATCATAACAGCATGATGATCACCTGCTAGGCTCCAGCTGGCCACATAATTAACCAGAAATCGTAAGTATTAAAATTGCATTCCTATTTCACACATTTATGCAATTTTTGTACTTTATATATTTTGGGGGGTTATAGTACAGTATATGGATTCTACAGGCCTACATGACAGTAGCCCCACCTCCTCCACTTGTTCTAATAGGTCCTTGAACATTTTCACCTTTAGGCCCATTAAGCCCTTCATCCGTCCCTGACCCTTCATACATTGCCCTGCATATTGGCATGCTACTGTTTATTTCACCTAGCAGCACCGGTATGAAGGAGAATGTAAGTGGTATTAGCAACATAACATGCGCTGTTACTGCATCTCCCCCATAACAGAGTAATACATCTACCCCCCGTGTACTCAGCCTTGAAGGGAGATAAATGAACAGCCAAGCACCTAGCTGCCATTAGCAAACCCAGTGTGTAACATTTATCTCTGTCCACTTTATCTCTTCTCTCCATCGGCCATATGTAATAGCCTCCAAATTCAGTGGCTGTGCAGGATTGCCGGACAAACTTTTGTTTAAAGGGGCAATCACTTACAAGGCATGGTTTTGCCATGTAAATGGCTGCCCTTTAAAAAACTCAGTTAGGCTGGCATCCCGCGTAGCTGCCGATCTCAAAGGCTATTACTTTTGGCTGCATATCTTAGTACAGGGGGGCCGATTCAGACCTGTTTGTTAAGCAGCATATATTAGCTGCCTAGTAAGCAGGTAAATGCCCCTCCCCCTCCTCCCCCACCGATGAATCCCTGCACTAGCCTGCGAGTGGATGTGCTCACATACATATCAGCTCGCACACGGCCACAAGGAGGAGAAATCATTCCATGGTCGCTCACCACTGAATGATTTTTTCACTGTTGGTAAGTAAAGTCAGCCCCACTGCGACTGACTTCATGTGAGCTGGCATGGGCACGTCTGCGTTCGCAAGGGTATGCCAAGCATTTTTATGGGGATGCTCATGAAACGCTGGATGTTCTCCTGCTCCCGAGGTTTACACATGCGCATATTCACACATGCGCAAACCCCAAACACGAGCCGAGGGAGCGAATACGGACCTGACCGAGCAGGGGTGAATCGCCCGCATACACTTCTATGTTCCTACATATATGCATCTTTGTATTGTAATAAAGGTTACACATTGATCACTTGGCAGAAGGGAACGTACATCATTTGCACTCACAGCACATGCAATCTGTAAATCTTTAGCTACCATTACTGAGTCAGTGCAATTACAGCTTGTCAGAGGTTTCCGCAGAAAATCATCCATATGACAGGTAATATAAATAACTGGAGTATAAAATTAGAATTATTTTGGTGACATATACATGAATTCCTCCATCCTGAAGCGGAGTAGAATCCCAAATTCCAGAAATACTACAGTGATAAAGATGTAAATGTAATCTATGCCATCATGATGATCACAGGTTTTATTACTTGGTGATATAGGACTTAATTAACCTATTCACAGCTGGTATTTGTGTGTGTGTGTGTGTGTGTGTGTGTGTGTATCTATACAAATATTAAAAATACATTAAAACATTTTCTGCACACACCAGAAAGTAATAAATTAAGCCTTTAATTATGGCTTTAAAAAAGCCTATGTTGTATGGTTAACGAGATAAGTAAATAGGACAGGTCTACTCTCCTGGAATAGCATAAAACACCAATTCCATAAAACTTGACTGTGTTATATTATAACTAGAACAAAACAAGGGAGGTATAGGCAGCGCTATAAGAAATCTAACAATTCAGAAATTGCCAGTTAATAACACATTTATTGTTAACATATTGCTCAGGGGCGGATCCAGGATAAAATGATGGGGGGGGGGCACCATGAGAGGAGAGGGTTTGGGAGGGGGGTGGTAGTGGTGTCAGTGTACATACTAAGAGATCGGTGAGAGAGTAGAGCAGTGTGAGGGTGGAAAATAGCCTCTGGCAATTAAAGTAAACAGGCCCACCATGGCGACAAAAGGAGGTGTGGCCACTCAACAGGGGGCGTGGCCTTCAGTGTAGTGTACCACACCATATACTACTTCTACACATTATGCAACAAAATTCTAGACCCAATTATACTTGCCCCTTACACATGATGCCAAATGGAATGAGCCAAAATTCACATAATGCCACATGGATTGAGCCAAAATTCACATGCCACACGGATTAAGCCAAAATTCACATAATAACACATGGATTGAGCCAAAGTTCACATAATAACACACGGATTGAGCCAGAATTCACATAATGCCACACAGATTAAGCCAAACTTCACAATATGCTTCATAAACAGGGACATTGTGCGCCAAAGGCGTGCATTAAACATTTACACCATAATGTCCATTACACGTTAACCCCTTCCTGACAGAGCCAGTTTTTGCCTTCCTGACAGAGCCCTTTTTTTCAAATCTGACATGTATCACTTAAGTGGGGATAACTTTTTTTTTGCTTTTACTTATCCCAGTGATTTTGAGATTGTTTTTTCGTGACACATTGTACTTGAAATTAGTGGTAAATTTTGGTCGATACAGTCTGTGTTTTTTTGTGAAAAATACCAAAATGTCGTAAAAAAATGGAAAATTTAGCAATTTGCAAAATGTTAAATTTTCTGCTTGTGAGACAAATAATCATACCACTCAAAATAGTTAATAACTAACATAGACCATATGTCTACTTTATGTTTCCATCATTATTTCAACTTCCTTTTAATTTTTTTGGACACTAGGAGGCTTACAATATGAATAGCAAATTCTCAAATTTTCAAGAAAATTTCAAACACTGATTTTTTTAGGGACCAGTTCAGTTCTGATGCGACTTTGAGGGACTTGTATGTGAGACACCCCCATAAATGATGCCATTTCAAAAACTGCACCCCTCACAGTATTCAAAACAGCATTTTGGAAGTTTGTTAACCCTTTAGGTGTTTCACAGGAATTAAAACAAAGTGTAGGTGAAATTTCAAAATTTCATTTTTTTTGCAGATTTGCAATTTTAATACATTTTTCTAAGGAACACAGTAGATTTTACTAGAGAAATGTGACTAAAAATTGATTCCCCCAATTCTTTTGTTTTCATAAATATCCTATATGTGGCCCTAGTGTGCACGTTGACCAAACCACAGGCTTCATAATAGAAGGAGCACCTACTTGATTTTGGAGCCTCCTTTTTATGAGATTATTTTTTAGGCACCATGTAGGTTTCTAGGCACTATAAGATGCTAAAATTTAGGAACCCCCCCACAAGTGACCCCATTTTGCAAACTACACCCCTCAGGGAATTCATCTAGGGGTATAGTGTACATTTCAAACCCCCAGGGGTTTCACCAATTGTGGTACAACTGGGCAGTGAAAATGAAAAATTAAATTTTTTACACAAAAATGCAGTTCTGGCTCAAAATTTTTCATTTTCACAAGGAATGAAGGAGACAAAGCACCCCAAAATCTGTGCCCCAATTTCTCCCGAGTACGGCAATGCCTCACATGTGACCAAAAAATACCATTTGGGTGCATGGCAGGACTCAGAAGGGAAGGAGTGATTTTTGGATTTTGCAGCTCAGATTCTGGTGGAATGTTGGTGGGTGCTATGTCGCATTAGCAAGACCCCCCAAGCACCAATACAGTGGAACCCCCCACAAGTGACCCCATTTTGCAAACTACACCCCTCAGGGAATTCATCTAGGGGTATAGTGTACATTTCAAACCCCCAGGGGTTTCACCAATTTTGATACAACTGGGCTGTGCAAATGAAAAATTAAATTTTTTACACAAAAATGCAGTTCTGGCTCAAAATTTTTCATTTTCACAAGGAATGAAGGAGAAAAAGCACCCCAAAATCTGTGCCCCAATTTCTCCCGAGTACGGCAATGTCTCACATGTGACCAAAAAATACCATTTGGGTGCATGGCAGGACTCAGAAGGGAAGGAGTGATTTTTGGATTTTGCAGCTCAGATTCTGGTGGAATGTTGGTGGGTGCTATGTCGCATTAGCAAGACCCCCCAAGCACCAATACAGTGGAACCCCCCCACAAGTGACCCCATTTTGCAAACTACACCCCTCAGGGAATTCATCTAGGGGTATAGTGTACATTTCAAACCCCCAGGGGTTTCACCAATTTTGATACAACTGGGCTGTGCAAATGAAAAATTACATTTTTTACACAAAAATGCAGTTCTGGCTCAAAATTTTTCATTTTCACAAGGAATGAAGGAGAAAAAGCACCCCAAAATCTGTGCCCCAATTTCTCCCGAGTACGGCAATGTCTCACATGTGACCAAAAAATACCATTTGGGTGCATGGCAGGACTCAGAAGGGAAGGAGTGATTTTTGGATTTTGCAGCTCAGATTCTGGTGGAATGTTGGTGGGTGCTATGTCGCATTAGCAAGACCCCCCAAGCACCAATACAGTGGAACCCCCCCACAAGTGACCCCATTTTGCAAACTACACCCCTCAGGGAATTCATCTAGGGGTATAGTGTACATTTCAAACCCCCAGGGGTTTCACCAATTTTGATACAACTGGGCTGTGCAAATGAAAAATTACATTTTTTTACACAAAAATGCAGTTCTGGCTCAAAATTTTTCATTTTCACAAGGAATGAAGGAGAAAAAGCACCCCAAAATCTGTGCCCCAATTTCTCCCGAGTACGGCAATGTCTCACATGTGACCAAAAAATACCATTTGGGTGCATGACAGGACTCAGAAGGGAAGGAGTGATTTTTGGATTTTGCAGCTCAGATTCTGGTGGAATGTTGGTGGGTGCAATGTCGCATTAGCAAGACCCCCCCAAGCACCAATACAGTGGAACCCCCCCACAAGTGACCCCATTTTGCAAACTACACCCCTCAGGGAATTCATCTAGGGGTATAGTGTACATTTCAAACCCCCAGGGGTTTCACCAATTTTGATACAACTGGGCTGTGCAAATGAAAAATTACATTTTTTTACGCAAAAATGCAGTTCTGGCTCAAAATTTTTCATTTTCACAAGGAATGAAGGAGAAAAAGCACCCCAAAATCTGTGCCCCAATTTCTCCCGAGTACGGCAATGTCTCACATGTGACCAAAAAATACCATTTGGGTGCATGGCAGGACTCAGAAGGGAAGGCGTGATTTTTGGATTTTGCAGCTCAGATTCTGGTGGAATGTTGGTGGGTGCTATGTCGCATTAGCAAGACCCCCCAAGCACCAATACAGTGGAACCCCCCCACAAGTGACCCCATTTTGCAAACTACACCCCTCAGGGAATTCATCTAGGGGTATAGTGTACATTTCAAACCCCCAGGGGTTTCACCAATTTTGATACAACTGGGCTGTGCAAATGAAAAATTAAATTTTTTTACACAAAAATGCAGTTCTGGCTCAAAATTTTTCATTTTCACAAGGAATGAAGGAGAAAAAGCACCCCAAAATCTGTGCCCCAATTTCTCCCGAGTACGGCAATGTCTCACATGTGACCAAAAAATACCATTTGGGTGCATGGCAGGACTCAGAAGGGAAGGAGTGATTTTTGGATTTTGCAGCTCAGATTCTGGTGGAATGTTGGTGGGTGCTATGTCGCATTAGCAAGACCCCCCAAGCACCAATACAGTGGAACCCCCCCACAAGTGACCCCATTTTGCAAACTACACCCCTCAGGGAATTCATCTAGGGGTATAGTGTACATTTCAAACCCCCAGGGGTTTCACCAATTTTGATACAACTGGGCTGTGCAAATGAAAAATTACATTTTTTACACAAAAATGCAGTTCTGGCTCAAAATTTTTCATTTTCACAAGGAATGAAGGAGAAAAAGCACCCCAAAATCTGTGCCCCAATTTCTCCCGAGTACGGCAATGTCTCACATGTGACCAAAAAATACCATTTGGGTGCATGGCAGGACTCAGAAGGGAAGGAGTGATTTTTGGATTTTGCAGCTCAGATTCTGGTGGAATGTTGGTGGGTGCTATGTCGCATTAGCAAGACCCCCCAAGCACCAATACAGTGGAACCCCCCCACAAGTGACCCCATTTTGCAAACTACACCCCTCAGGGAATTCATCTAGGGGTATAGTGTACATTTCAAACCCCCAGGGGTTTCACCAATTTTGATACAACTGGGCTGTGCAAATGAAAAATTACATTTTTTACACAAAAATGCAGTTCTGGCTCAAAATTTTTCATTTTCACAAGGAATGAAGGAGAAAAAGCACCCCAAAATCTGTGACCCAATTTCTCCCGAGTACGGCAATGTCTCACATGTGACCAAAAAATACCATTTGGGTGCATGGCAGGACTCAGAAGGGAAGGAGTGATTTTGGGATTTTGCAGCTCAGATTCTGGTGGAATGTTGGTGGGTGCTATGTCGCATTAGCAAGACCCCCCAAGCACCAATACAGTGGAACCCCCCCACAAGTGACCCCATTTTGCAAACTACACCCCTCAGGGAATTCATCTAGGGGTATATAGTGTACATTTCAAACCCCCAGGGGTTTCACCAATTTTGATACAACTGGGCAGTGAAAATGAAAAATTAAATTTTTTTACACAAAAATGCAGTTCTGGCTCAAAATTTTTCATTTTCAGAAGGTATGAAGGAGAAAAAGCACCCCAAAATCTGTGCCCCAATTTCTCCCGAGTACGGCAATGCCTCATGTGTGACCAAAAAGTGCCAGGACTCAGAAGGGAAGGAGTGATATTTGGATTTTGCAGCACAGATTCTGGTGGAATGTTGGTGGGTGCTATGTCGCATTAGCAAGACCCCCAAAACACCAATACAGTGGAACCCCCCCACAAGTGACCCCATTTTGCAAACTACACCCCTCAGGGAATTCATCTAGGGGTATAGTGTGCATTTCAAACCCCCAGGGGTTTCACCAATTTTGATACAACTTGGCAGTGAAAATGAAAAATTACATTTTTTTACACAAAAATGCAGTTCTGGCTCAAAATTTTTCATTTTCAGAAGGTATGAAGGAGAAAAATCACCCCAAAATCTGTGCCCCAATTTCTCCCGAGTATGGCAATGCCTCATATGTGACCAAAAAATACCAGTTGGGTGCATGGCAGGACTCAGAAGGGAAGGAGTGATTTTTGGATTTTGCAGCTCAGATTCTGGTGGAATGAATGGTGGGTGCTATGTGGCATTAGCAAGACCCCCGAAGCACGGTGAAATGATGAACCTAATAATCCATAGATGTGTGGTATATTTTAAAACACTCCTTTATACATAGGCCGGGATTGTCGGGGCAAGTTTCACAGTGGAAAATAGTTTCCTTTCTTATTCCCTTTTTATAGCAAACTTTGCACCTTTTTTGTGTCCTGCCCTTTCTTGCAGTGGAGGGGATTTCGTTAGGAAAATGCTGCCCTGGTACAATACGGGGGCCAGTACTAGAAGTACTGGGGCCCTCTGCCTGCTGGTTCCCAAATATTAGGCCCTTTATGACTTCCTCTTGAAAGTGCATAAATGTCCCCCTCTGGCTGGTAGAACGGAATAGCACGTAAGCGTTATACAGTGCCATCTGGATGATATACACGGCCAGCTTCTTGTACCAGATTTTTGTTTTCCGCAGGGCACTGTACGGCTTCAGTACCTGATCTGAAAGATCCACTCCGCCCATGTACCTATTGTAATCCAGGATACAATTAGGTTTTGAGGTGTGGGTACTGGTACCTCGTACAGGGACGGAGGTGGTACTGTCTCCATGAATTGTTGTCAGTATAAGGACATCCCTCTTGTCCTTATATTTGACCAACAACATATTTTCGGTGCATATTCCCCTGCTTTCACCCCTTCACATTACTTGGGCAATGTGCGTTTTTGGGAGGCCTCTTTGGTTCTTACGCACAGTACCGCAAGCTGCTGTACCTCTTGAACCAAGGGCCTTAAACAGGGGGATGCTGGTGTAAAAGTTATCCACATAGAGGTGATAACCTTTATCCAGGAAGGGGTGCACTAAATCCCAGACAATTTTTCCACTAACACCTACGAGGGAGGGGGGGCATTCTGGCGGTTCAATTCTTGAATCCTTCCCTTCATATACCCTAAACCTGTGGGTGTACCCTGAGGTGCTTTCACACAGCTTATACATTTTTATGCCATACCTTGCCCTCTTACTGGGAAGGTACTGGCGGAATTTAACCCTTCCTTTAAAATGTATAAGGGACTCGTCGATACAAATAAATTTTTCAGGGATGTACATCTCTTCAAATTTGGCACTGAAATGATCAATGACCGGCCTGACTTTGAATAGCCGGTCAAAGGTGGGATCATCTCTGGGTGGGCACTGTGCATTATCATTGTAATGCAAAAATTTAAGGATCATCTCAAAACGAGCCCGAGTCATGGCCATACGGTAAAATGGGGTGCTGTACAGAACATCTGTACTCCAATATTGCCTAATTTCTGGCTTTTTTACTATGCCCATATGAAACACCAGACCCCAAAACGTCATCATCTCTACTGCATCTACAGGGGTCCACCTAGCAAATGATGACGTGGGGTTTTGAGCAATGAACTGCTGGGCATATAAATTAGTTTGGTCCACCATTAAATTTATAAAATCATCAGAGAAAAATAATTTGAAAAAGTCAATTTCTCTGAGACCTGTGGAATCAAATTGGATTCCTGGCATGGCCAAAAACTCAGGAACCTGGGGCTCAAAATTGTCTGGTGGTGGGGTCCATACGAGATCAATTATTGGGGGGGGGGTCTCAGCTGCTCTACGGGGGCGTCTTTGAGGGGGTCCCTCATCACCAGAGGAGGAAGAGGAGCTTAAGACGAAGCCTTCAAATTCCCCGCTTGCATCACTGGCTGTGTCAGAGTCAGAGGCAAGCATGGCATATGCCTCCTCCGCTGAATACATTCTTCTGGATGACTGGGATGACATTTGGGATGACATTTGGGATGACATTTGGGATGCCATTTTTATTTTTGTGTTTCTGGTAGTGAAATGTTTCAACACGTGTATAGTGTAGGGGGGGGTACAAACTTTATTTCAACCCAGGGGGGTATGTAGTGTGTAGTGTGTATGTAGTGCAGAAAAAAAAATACTTTATACAGGAATTTGATCCCAATAAAAAAAAAAAAAAATTGAAGGGGTTAAAAAAAAAAAAAAAAAGGTCCTGCGCCAAAAATTGAGCACAGATGTTGGTCAGTAACGTCCGTCACTGAACAGCGCTCAAAGGCAACAGGAATTTGATCAAAAAAAATAAATAAAAATAGATCAACCCTGTGCCGAAAAAGCTGATCAGTGATGTACGTCACTAATCAGCGCACAGTGGCCACAGGACACCCACAAAATCACAGTGTGTGTAAAAAAAAAATTAAAAAAAGACCCCACAGCACCCTAAAAAAAAAAAAAGGTGATCACTGATGCGACACCGATTACCAGTGAGGGGCAGCAGGTGCACAACCTTTGGTGCAACTGACAGTGCAACTGGCAGCAACTGACAGGTATATATAAAAAAAAAAAAAACTCTGCACACCCAAAAATTTGCTGATCACCTCAGATATAGTGATCAGCACAAAAGGCGGGGGCAGCAGACACAAAATATAGCACTCTCTATCACTCTCTGTCACTATCTCTCTCTATCTCTCTATCTCTCACTATCTATCACTCTATGACACTGCAGCAGCAGCACTGACAGTAATATATATAAAAAATAACCCCTGCACCCCCAAAAACTTGCTGGGGGTGCACAAAAGGGGGACAGCAGACACAAAATATAGCACTCTCTGTCACTAACTCTCTCTATCTCTCTCTATGTCTCTATCTCTCACTATCTATCACTCTATGACACTGCAGCAGCAGCACTGACAGGTATTTATATAAAAATAAAACCCTGCGCCCCCAAAAAGTTGCTGATCAGTTAATTTATACTGATCAGCACAAAAGGGGGGGCAGCAGTCAGTTATATAAAAAATATATAGCACAATCTGTCACTATCTCTCTCTATCTCTCTCTATCTATAACTTTATAACACTGCAGCAGCACAAAATATAGCACTCTCTGTCACTAGCCCTCTCTATCTCTCTCTCTCTATCTCTCTATCTATACTCGATGACACTGCAGCAGCACAACACAGCACAGGAAGTCACAGCAAGAAGCAAGAAGTAGCAAGATCCAGGCAGTGATCAGGTAAGTATTTTGTAAGGTTCAGGTCAGTATACTGCGGCAGCTAGGCACGGTGACCGCACTGCACGCAATTCCAGACCGGAATGGCATCTGCAGTGCAGTCACCGTTAGCTTAAACCCCCCTCCATGGCTGTGATTGGTTCGTCGGTCCGACGAACCAATCACAGCCTTTGGGGGTGGGCGGGGTGAGGTGGGGTGACACCAGTGTCACCCTTACACCCCGCGGTGATTGGTGCTGTACTTTACAGCACCAATCACCTCCGATCCCTGTGTCACCGGCGAACGTTATTCGCCGGTGACACAGAAAACGCTGTAATTGGCTGTTCACACTGAACAGCCAATCACAGCGATCGCCGATGGGGGGGCGGCATCTGCTGTCAGGGACAGCAGACATCGTCCCTCTGTCACTGCGTCTCTAGACGCAGTGACAGTTTGAAGCCATGACGTATATATACGTCATGTGTCGGGAAGTACATCCCGGCCATGACGTATATATACGTCAAATGTCGGGAAGGGGTTAAGTTACACGTCATTATGTCCATTATGTATTATGCCAAACACCATAATGCCTATTAAAAATTATGCTACATAAGTGCTGCTTATCTACATGCTCATTGCCAAGGGTTCCATGCTCATTGCCAGAGGTTCCATGCTTGTTGCCATGTGGGATTACATGCTCATTGCCAAGGGGGAATACATGCTCACAGTAAATGGGGGACAGCCGCCGCCAGGCAGAAGTGACAGCCACTGACAGTGGCAAAGCCTTGCTGTATTCAGACCACTGCAGGTCCCGGCTATTTGAAATAATACCCCTTTCACACCATAAAATGCATTCCCTGGTTGGCCCCTTTTACACCAGCCTAGTCCCTGCATTTTCTGGTGTGAGGGGGAGAGAAAACCACCCCTCCCCCTTTAACCAGTTATCTCATTTAACCGGATATATCTTCGGAACCAACTGACCCATTTACATGAGACAAGTATCATATTGAAGAACTTTTGAGTAGGCTTTGAATGATTTTGGTCCCGTGAACCGTTTGGTTCCAGAGTTATCTGCCCTCAAAGAACATGAACAGCCATGAAATTACATTTCAAAAATAAAAAAATCGGTTTACCCGCAATATCTCTGGAACCGATTGACCGATATGGACAAGCCTGGTATCATATTGAAGGTCCAGCGATTTGGAATTGTATGAGATCAACCACAAGCTTCTGTGATGCCAGGGGGGAACTGGCAGCCATCAGAACCGGGTGAGGGTCAGAATTAACGGGTCCCATATTATCCTATGGGGAAAACGTTACCGCTTTTGCCAGGCGATATCTCGGGTTCCCGGAGGGCTAGAGACACGGGGCTGGGCTCTTTGAAAATCCCTGGCCCTCAGCTACAAAATTAAATGACATGGGGGGCACGTGTCCAGGTGCCCCCCCCCCCCCCCCGAATCCGCCAATGATATTGTCAATAGGAGTTTTTTTATGAATGGTGGATCCTCTTTTCAAATAGACAAAAGTGTGGCAGTTTATGGCAGTTGTGGATGGGGGATGGTTCCCAGCTCAGGTCCTTAGTCCTCACGATTCTTGCAGAACTGTATTTGTGGTGTGGGAGCCGCTGGAGTTAGTTTTTAGGGGACCTTGTGGGGATTCCTTAGAATTTGTAATTCACTTAGATGGAGATGGTTGCCGATTGGGGGCCTCGGTCCTCACGATTTCTGCGGAGATGTTTGGGTGCACAAAGCCGCTGGAGGAATATCATGGACCCTTATAGGGCTTACCATGGGTGGCGTTCCTTTATTGGGATGAAGCATAGTGCTAAACGGGTTGCCAGTAAGGGATTTTGCCACAGGAGAGGTTACCAGACCTTGGAGAATGTATCAAAGTTCCTTGGTGCCAGAAAGGGTATTAAAATCCACCGACGCATTTCACTGAATATATCAGCTTTTTCAAGGTGATGTTGCTGTCTGGTAGTGTGGGGTTTAAATACCCTTACTTAATAAGTAACAGCCCATATTTGGTCAGGCAATTAACAATCATTATCTAATTTATTATAAAAAATACATTCATAAGCATTGTGAAGTGAGCAGAAGACCAACCTAAAATAAACGTTTCTAAGAATCACCAGAAATGAGTTATTATATAAAAGTTATTACTTACTGAAAATATTTTCTCAGAGTAGTGGTATTTCCACTATACTTCCGGGGTCCGGAGTGTCATATGACACATTTCCGGCCTTTGGAACGCTGGCCGGAGTAGCGGTGTTTCCGCTATACTTCCGGGGTCCGGAATGTCATAATGACAATTCCCGTTTTTTTGGAGCGCAAACTACAGCCAGGTCCCGGAACGCATAGTTACCAGTGATCTCTGGTTACGTCACCTACATTGGGAGAGGCTTACAGACACTATCATGGGCACATGTGTCTTAGAAATACTTCAGCTGTTATCTCAAATCAATACGTGGATATCTAACTGGGATTATTGCTGATTGATTTTCCATCATTTTTGAGAAAAATTGTTAAACTACATGAATATAATGAGCAGTAAAGACCTATAGTAAGGAAATAAATGGTTTTGATCTGTAATATTATATGTAGATGGCCTACCCCCTGGACACGGTATCGCCACTGCAGTATACGCCTACCCCCCCCCCCCCGAAGTGCGGGTGCCCGCTGCGGTATCTCCCGCAAAACAGTCCCCCCCGCACCCGGGCGCCCGCCGCAGTGACGCCCGCAACCCCCCCATGACCGCGCATGCGTTGGGGGGTGCATCGGGCGGAGGATTTGCCTGGGGCGGGGGGGGGGGGAGGCTTGCACCGGCCCTGCTCGTATTGTATGGGGGATGTGTTCTAAACCAGTGACACTAAGTGCTTTTGGGTCACTATTATGATGAAGAAAGAAGTGTCGGGAGACACTATGGGTTTGTATTTGAAATAAGATATTTCTTCTATGTTCTAAAAACCGTTGTTTCAAGGGTTTAGTCGTTCTCCTTATGTATCTCATATTACAGCTGCATTTCAGTAGGTAAATAATGTAAGAGGTGTCACAATTAATAAAACTATTAGTCACATATAAATCTGTCACTTTCTTCTGTTTTTACTGTAGTTGTTTTATTTGTGATATAGGGCCTTAATCTGGTCGGTGCGGACGGAGCCGAATATGCGGGCAGGACCGTGCGTCCTAAACCCCGCCTTTCGTACGGATCGCTCACTCCGTCCGAATGCGGTAAGTCGCTGACCGCACGGAGCACGAGTGGATTTCTCAAGGATACACCTCCTCCATCTCTTGGAACCTCCCCCATCGAATGCAGGACCGAGTGGTCCGCCAGCTCCCGCAACCTCAGACCACACAGGCATTTCTCTGTGCAAAAGCAGGGATCTGGGCGGGCAGCTGACATCCGGCAATGTCATATGTCCGCCCCCTACACGTGCGTCACGGCCGCATTACCATACGTACGCCCAGCGTTTTCATGGGAACGCCCATGAAACGCGGGGTGTAAACATATGGTAATGAGCCCAAACAGCCCTTCACTCCCCTCTCCACCCCCTGTTCGTAGTGTACACATTTCATGCGGAATTTGGACGTGCGTTCAGTTCGCACATGCGCAGAGACGCCTATGCACATGCGCAGACACAAAACATCGGCGACACGAACGCACGCGGACATTACCGCATCAACCAGAATAAGGGCCATAGTCACAAGTGATGCATCTGTTTTTACAGCATTTGTAGCAACCCAAAATTTGTGCTTTGTCTAACCAGTTTTTTTGTTTTATTTCCCCTACTTCGGCCTTCAAATAGCTAGGTGCTAAATAATTCAGAGACTTATTCTTTCGAAAGATGAATTTTGGTTCTGAAATGATAATAGAATTTTGTATATCATCTTGTTTAAGTATGCTATAATTTTTCTTAAAAATCGTCCTACTATCCGTGGAATAGTCATTATAAGTTGAAATTAATGACCTGAATCCCCTTGGTAGCATGCATGGGGATGTGTCCGCATGCATGTCTGCTAACACGCATCCGGCAGCTAGCAGGAGAAAACATTCAATAGTCACTTACCATCGAATGATTTCTCCTGCCTTCGGTAATAAAAGTCTGTCTCAACTGACTTTTATTACAGCTGCTGATCGGAGAAGACAGGGCGGGCATCATGCGACGTCAGCCACAGGCCCTGAACAGGGAACACCATGCCTGCATTCCCAGGCGAATGCCCAGTGTTTTCATGTGGACACCATAAAACGCTGGGTGTTCCCCTCCAACCCCCCCCCCCCCCTCCCTACAATGGTGGAGGAACATTTCCATATTGTGGAAAATAATACCACTCACATTCCCACATCCCAGTTTCTCCGCTGCTACAGAATTAGGATGCACCAGGGATAAATTCTCCACACTTATGCGTTCACCACCTGTATCTGACTTACACTAAATCAAACAAAACAAGAAGAGTAATATATTAAGTGAACGAAAAGCAGTTCAGGTCTTTGGTAATTTATATTTTTTGGGGGAGATATTATTGACCAACAGCTCAGTAAATTAAATACAGTCTCAAATAAAAGCAATTACTAAAATCTTTTTCCAAGGGCAAAAGCATTGTGTTGGCATCGATGCAAGAATTAAATTATGCAACAACAACATGTGGCAGATTCACTTCTATCGGATACGTGCTCCCTGTGCAGAATTTGTTTTCATAACCTTTAATCAAATAACAGCAATCACTGTAGCTGCAGGAGAATCAAGACAAAATGAGCTCCCTCCGCAATAACATAGGGACCAATATCATCTGCAGCCAAGTTTTACTCCAAAACTTTTACTCTACCTGAATTCTTACAGAGAACATCTGATAAACTAAACTGCAGATACATAGTAACTGACAGCACATAATCTCCATCTGTCCAATAGTTCTCGTTTCCATACCTGTAAAATATTTTAATGCATTTGATCCACTGCCTCTGCTTACATTTTTAGGTTTTCATTATATATTTCTTTGAAAATTCATTATGTATTAATTTTGTTTTTGTGCTATTCATCATTAATTTATAAAAAAAAAAACTGAAAAACTCCATGGCATGTATTCAATGCTCCTATGTTGCCGTAAATAACGGTGAGTGTGCATGTTTTTTGGAGAGTAGTGTACTTTTCTCTCCTATTTTGTGCTTCCCTGTATTCAGCTCTGTTGCTTCTCCAAAAATATTTTGCGAAGCTAACTCAGTTAACCCTGCACTTCTCCCCATGTCTGTTCAATGGGGATTTTAGTGTCTCTCACCAAAAGTGTATTCAATGCACAAATTGCGAGTCCTGCTGGTTTCTTTTTTTAGAGATGTTCTCCATTTTTCACTCGGCATCTTTTTTAGGTAAACTGTAGGGCTATCTTTGTTAAAGTTGTTATTTTTTTTGTTTTTTATGGCTTATAAATTAAAAAAAATGTACTCTAATGTATTTCTTGCAAGTACCATAATGCTGTACTTCTATATTAATTTATTTGGAATTTAATAAGTTATTTTAACCCCTTCCCGACATTTGACGTATATATACGTCATGGCCGGGAAGTACTTCCCGACACATGACGTATATATACGTCATGACTTCTAACTGTCACTGCGTCTAAAGACGCAGTGACAGAGGGACGATGTCTGCTGTCCCTGACAGCAGACATGTCCCTGCATGCCCAGGGGGGGCTGCGATGCCGCCCCCCCGTCGGCGATCGCTGTGATTGGCTGTTCAGTGTGAACAGCCATTCACAGCGTTTTCTGTGTCACCGGCGAATAACGTTCGCCGGTGACACGGGATCGGAGGTGATTGGTGCTGTAAAGTACAGCACCAATCACCGCGGGGTGTAAGGGTGACACTGGTGTCACCCCACCTCACCCCGCCCCCAAAGGCCGTGATTGGTTCGTCGGACCGACGGACCAATCACAGCCATGGAGGGGGGTTTAAACTAACGGTGACTGCACTGCAGACGCCATTCCGGTCTGGAATAGCGTGCAGTGCGGTCACCGTGCCCAGCTGTCGCCATTTACTGACCAGAACCTTGCTAAATACTTACCTGATCACTGCCTGGATCTTGCTTCTTCTTGTGACATCCTGTGCTGTGTTGTGCTGTGTTGTGCTGCTGCGAGTTATTAGATAGAGAGATAGAGAGAGAGAGATAGAGAGAGATAGAGAGGCCTAGTGACAGAGAGTGCTATATTTTGTGCTGCTGCAGTGTAATAGAGTTATAGATAGAGAGATAGAGAGAGATAGAGAGAGATAGAGAGAGAGAGATAGAGAGATAGTGACAGATTGTGCTATATATTTTTTTATATAACTGACTGCTGCCCCCCCTTTTGTGCTGATCAGTATAAATTAACTGATCAGCAACTTTTTGGGGGCGCAGGGTTTTTTTTTTATATATATATATATACCTGTCAGTGCTGCTGCTGCAGTGTCATAGAGTGATAGATAGTGAGAGATAGAGAGATAGAGAGAGATAGTGACAGAGAGTGATAGAGACTGCTATATTTTGTGTCTGCTGCCCCCCTTTTGTGCACCCCCAGCAACTTTTTGGGGGTGCAGGGGTTATTTTTCATATATATAACTGTCAGTGCTGCTGCTGCAGTGTCATAGAGTGATAGATAGAGAGATAGAGAGAGATAGTGACAGAGAGTGATAGAGAGTGCTAAATTTTGTGTCTGCTGCCCCCGCCTTTTGTGCTGATCACTATATCTGAGGTGATCAGCAACTTTTTGGGGGTGCAGAGGTTTTTTTTTTTTTTTATATATATACCTGCCAGTTGCACTGTCAGTTGCACCAAAGGTTGTGCACCTGCTGCCCCTCACTGGTAATCAGTGTCGCATCACTGATCACCTTTTTTTTTGTGGGTGCTGTGGGGTCTTTTTTTTACACACACTGTGATTTTGTGGGTGTCCTGTGGCCACTGTGCGCTGATCAGTGACGTACATCACTGATAATCTTTTTCGGCACAGGGTTGATCTATTTTTTTTTTTTTTTGATCAAATTCCTGTTGCCTTTGAGCGCTGTTCAGTGACGGACGTTACTGACCAACATCTGTGCTCAATTTTTGGCGCAGGACCTTTTTTTTTTTTTTTTTTAACCCCTTCAATTTTTTTTTTTTTAACCCTGTCAATGCCTAATTTTTCCCAGCATATAATTTCCATAATTATAATTATAATCATGCCCACTAAATTAATATAGTCAAGGATAAATAATCTTTTATCCCATAAATGTCATGTTTGGACTCAAAGGGTGCGAAATTATAATAACTGTCAGATGACAGTTATTAGAATTCCATATCACATTGCAGAGAAATATTACAATGGATATTGTTAGTAGTAGCATATTCTTAAACCAGCATTAGAGATGAAGTCATTAACATTTCCAAAGAGACTAGCTAAGCCAGTCACAAGATACAGCAAACAAAGGGGCGTGTCTATAAGCTAAGTGAAACCAGGTGAATGAATAGATTCTCCCCTCCCCCGAGAGTTCTCTTGCTTAAGCAAGAGAGAAACACACAGCCATTTGCTGTTCGATCAAGACACAGAGAGGATGGGTCTCGCTTCACCGGGAGGCTCCTTCCATAACATATGGATTTGGATGTGATAAGTATTATGTATCATATAATTATATTGTGTACTAGGACCCCGGTTATGGTATATGGATTATGCTAGAGAGTTTAAGAGTAGTTAACTTCCATTCTTAGTTTGTCTTCAGATACTAACATGTGCATAGGCCCAGCGTACCTATGGTTTGGACAAAGAAAGCTTCTGTCTGTAGTTGAAGTTGATCTGTGTGAATGATGGTTAGCTAGCCTGTAGTTATGAATTGTGAGCGAGGATATGCTTAAATACATAGATATAGCCGTGTACGTTTACATGTGGACAAAGTGAGGCCTAATCCTGCTGCTGCCATGTGGCAAAGCAAAGGCCTAGGTCCTGGATCTTTTGTATGCAAGGAGTGTAAATAGCTTCTTTTTGTTTGCTATGTGCCACTGTATGTCCAAGTGTGATTGCGGAAGGCTTTTAAAGTATATTGTCTGGCTAGATTATCTAGATATTCGGATGTGACTTTGAGAAACATGTGCTGTGAGGGTAGTTCACTATTGTCTGGATTCTTGGTGTTTGAATGCATGTGTAAGGCTATGCAAGAACAGAGTGCGAGTGCTTTGTGTGGTGTCCAGTGAGAGTGTCTGGATAGACTATCTGATGGAGCCTACATATATATAACAAATGTGGATAGCGTGATGCTCGGATGGTGTGTGTGTAATAGCTTGTGATGTGATTGTGATGTGATTGGTCCTTGGATTGTGTGGTACTATTTGGGTGTTCTGTGCGGAAGTGCATAGACAGATTAAATATATATTAAGTGTGTGTGCAACAGGTTTAATGTGTTTGATGGATGTGCAAGTTAATAGTCAGGACGGTGAGTATCGCATGTTGCAGGTTAAAGGTTAAATTTGGAGTAAATGATGTGAATAGAAATAATGAACGTACAGTCAGTGTATGTGTGATTGCCAGGCGGAAGTTAATAGTCTTTTGCTAAGGTTTCCTTTGCGTGCTAAGATGGAGGAATGCCATGCTGCAGATTTACATGTGTTCTGGCCAAAATGGCCGACAATAAGGTTCCTTTGTGTGCCATGCGGCAGTACACAAAATGGCGGACACAAAGACTTGGTTACACAAAATGGCTGCTTCATAGCCACGCCCCCTCCCGCGCTGTATTCGCATACACAGTATATAACACTGAGGTTAGCTTCATTTAAGGATGCTGGAGAATAATAATCGTTATTATGTATAAATACCTGTATTGTTATATTTTGTAATCCATGATACAGTTTCATCAGTTTACATTCATAAATAATATTCATTGATTATAAATCTGGACATTCAATTATTGGTTGCGTGCGAAATGAATAAATTAGATAGACTTTGCATATATAAATAAATGTACTTCAATAACCCCTTCAATTTTTTTTTTTTTAACCCCTTAAAGTATTTTTTTTTTTCTGCACTACATACACACTACACACCCCCCGGGTTGAAATAAAGTTTGTACCCCCCCCTACACTATACACGTGTTGAAACATTTCACTACCAGTAACACAAAAATAAAAATGGCATCCCAAATGTCATCCCAAATGTCATCCCAAATGTCATCCCAGTCATCCAGAAGAATGTATTCAGCGGTGGAGGCATATGCCATGCTTGCCTCTGACTCTGACACAGCCAGTGATGCAAGCGGGGAATTTGAAGGATTCGTCTTAAGCTCCTCTTCCTCCTCTGGTGATGAGGGACCCCCTCAAAGACGCCCCCGTAGAGCAGCTGAGACCCACCCCCCAATAATTGATCTCGTATGGACCCCACCACCAGGAGCCCCAGGTTCCTGAGTTTTTGGCCATGCCAGGAATCCAATTTGATTACACAGGTCTCAGAGAAATTGACTTTTTCAAATTATTTTTCTCTGATGATTTTATAAATTTAATGGTGGACCAAAGTAATTTATATGCCCAGCAGTTTATTGCTCAAAACCCCACGTCATCATTTGCTAGGTGGACCCCTGTAGATGCAGTAGAGATGATGACGTTTTGGGGTCTGGTGTTTCATATGGGCATAGTAAAAAAGCCAGAAATTAGGCAATATTGGAGTACAGATGTTCTGTACAGCACCCCATTTTACCGTATGGCCATGCCCCGGGCTCGATTTGAGACGATCCTTAAATTTTTGCATTACAACGATAATGCACAGTGCCCACCCAGAGATGATCCCATCTTTGACCGGCTATTCAAAGTCAGGCCGGTCATTGATCATTTCAGTGCCAAATTTGAAGAGATGTACATCCCAGATAAATTCATTTGCATAGACGAGTCCCTTATACATTTTAAAGGAAGGGTTAAATTCCGGCAGTACCTTCCCAGTAAGAGGGCAAGGTATGGCATAAAAATGTATAAGCTGTGTGAAAGCACCTCAGGGTACACTCACAGGTTTAGGGTATATGAAGGGAAGGATTCAAGAATTGAACCGCCAGAATGCCCCCCCTCCCTCGTAGGTGTTAGTGGAAAAATTGTCTGGGATTTAGTGCACCCCTTCCTGGATAAAGGTTATCACCTCTATGTGGATAACTTTTACACTAGCATCCCCCTGTTTAAGGCCCTTGGTTCAAGAGGTACAGCAGCTTGCGGTACTGTGCGCAAGAACCAAAGAGGCCTCCCAAAAACGCACATTGCCCAAATAATGAGAAGGGGTGAAAGCAGGGGAATATGCACCGAAAATATGTTGTTGGTCAAATATAAGGACAAGAGGGATGTCCTTATACTGACAACAATTCATGGAGACAGTACCACCTCCGTCCCTGTACGAGGTACCAGTACCCACACCTCAAAACCTAATTGTATCCTGGATTACAATAGGTACATGGGCGGAGTGGATCTTTCAGATCAGGTACTGAAGCCGTACAGTGCCCTGCGGAAAACAAAAATCTGGTACAAGAAGCTGGCCGTGTATATCATCCAGATGGCACTGTATAACGCTTACGTGCTATTCCGTTCTACCGGCCAGAGGGGGACATTTATGCACTTTCAAGAGGAAGTCATAAAGGGCCTAGTATTTGGGAACCAGCAGGCAGAGGGCCCCAGTACTTCTAGTACTGGCCCCCGTATTGTACCAGGGCAGCATTTTCCGAACGAAATCCCCTCCACTGCAAGAAAGGGCAGGACACAAAAAAGGTGCAAAGTTTGCTATAAAAAGGGAATAAGAAAGCAAACTATTTTCCAGTGTGACACTTGCCCCGACAAACCCGGCCTATGTATAAAGGAGTGTTTTAAAATATACCACACATCTATGGATTATTAGGTTCATAATTTCACCGTGCTTCGGGGGTCTTGCTAATGCCACATAGCACCCACCAACATTCCACCAGAATCTGAGCTGCAAAATCCAAAAATCACTCCTTCCCTTCTGAGTCCTGCCATGCACCCAACTGGTATTTTTGGTCACATATGAGGCATTGCCATACTCGGGAGAAATTGGGGCACAGATTTTGGGGTGCTTTTTCTCCTTCATACCTTATGAAAATGAAAAATTTTGAGCCAGAACTGCATTTTTGTGTAAAAAAATGTAATTTTTTATTTTCACTGCCCAGTTGTACCACAATTGGTGAAACCCCTGGGGGTTTGAAATGTACACTATACCCCTAGATGAATTCCCTGAGGGGTGTAGTTTGCAAAATGGGGTCACTTGTGGGGGGGTTCCACTGTATTGGTGCTTTGGGGGTCTTGCTAATGCGACATAGCACCCACCAACATTCCACCAGAATTTGTGCTGCAAAATCCAAATATCACTCCTTCCCTTCTGAGTCCTGCCACTTTTTGGTCACACATGAGGCATTGCCGTACTCGGGAGAAATTGGGGCACAGATTTTGGGGTGCTTTTTCTCCTTCATACCTTCTGAAAATGAAAAATTTTGAGCCAGAACTGCATTTTTGTGTAAAAAAATGTAATTTTTCATTTTCACTGCCCAGTTGTATCAAAATTGGTGAAACCCCTGGGGGTTTGAAATGTACACTATACCCCTAGATGAATTCCCTGAGGGGTGTAGTTTGCAAAATGGGGTCACTTGTGGGGTGGTTCCACTGTATTGGTGCTTTGGGGGTCTTGCTAATGCGACATAGCACCCACCAACATTCCACCAGAATTTGTGCTGCAAAATCCAAATATCACTCCTTCCCTTCTGAGTCCTGCCACTTTTTGGTCACACATGAGGCATTGCCGTACTCGGGAGAAATTGGGGCACAGATTTTGGGGTGCTTTTTCTCCTTCATACCTTCTGAAAATGAAAAATTTTGAGCCAGAACTGCATTTTTGTGTAAAAAAATGTAATTTTTCATTTTCACTGCCCAGTTGTATCAAAATTGGTGAAACCCCTGGGGGTTTGAAATGTACACTATACCCCTAGATGAATTCCCTGAGGGGTGTAGTTTGCAAAATGGGGTCACTTGTGGGGGGGTTCCACTGTATTGGTGCTTTGGGGGTCTTGCTAATGCGACATAGCACCCACCAACATTCCACCAGAATCTGAGCTGCAAAATCCAAAAATCACTCCTTCCTTTCTGAGTCCTGCCATGCACCCAAATGGTATTTTTTGGTCACATGTGAGGCATTGCCGTACTCGGGAGAAATTGGGGCACAGATTTTGGGGTGCTTTGTCTCCTTCATTCCTTGTGAAAATGAAAAATTTTGAGCCAGAACTGCATTTTTGTGTAAAAAATGTAATTTTTCATTTTCACTGCCCAGTTGTATCAAAATTGGTGAAACCCCTGGGGGTTTGAAATGTACACTATACCCCTAGATGAATCCAAAAATCACTCCTTCCTTTCTGAGTCCTGCCATGCACCCAAATGGTATTTTTTGGTCACATATGAGGCATTGCCATACTCGGGAGAAATTGGGGCACAGATTTTGGGGTGCTTTTTCTCCTTCATACCTTATGAAAATGAAAAATTTTGAGCCAGAACTGCATTTTTGTGTAAAAAAATGTAATTTTTCATTTTCACTGCCCAGTTGTATCAAAATTGGTGAAACCCCTGGGGGTTTGAAATGTACACTATACCCCTAGATGAATTCCCTGAGGGGTGTAGTTTGCAAAATGGGGTCACTTGTGGGGGGGTTCCTAAATTCTTATGGTGCCTAGAAACCTACATGGTGCCTAAAAAATAATCTCATAAAAAGGAGGCTCCAAAATCAAGTAGGTGCTCCTTCTATTATGAAGCCTGTGGTTTGGTCAACGTGCACACTAGGGCCACATATAGGATATTTATGAAAACAAAAGAATTGGGGGAATCAATTTTTAGTCACATTTCTCTAGTAAAATGTACTGTGTTCCTTAGAAAAATGTATTAAAATTGCAAATCTGCAAAAAAAATGAAATTTTGAAATTTCACCTACACTTTGTTTTAATTCCTGTGAAACACCTAAAGGGTTAACAAACTTCCAAAATGCTGTTTTGAATACTGTGAGGGGTGCAGTTTTTGAAATGGTATCATTTATGGGGGTGTCTCACATACAAGTCCCTCAAAGTCACATCAGAACTGAACTGGTCCCTAAAAAAATCAGTGTTTGAAATTTTCTTGAAAATTTGAGAATTTGCTATTCATATTGTAAGCCTCCTAGTGTCCAAAAAAATTAAAAGGAAGTTGAAATAATGATGGAAACATAAAGTAGACATATGGTCTATGTTAGTTATTAACTATTTTGAGTGGTATGATTATTTGTCTCACAAGCAGAAAATTTAACATTTTGCAAATTGCTAAATTTTCCATTTTTTTACGACATTTTGGTATTTTTCACAAAAAAACACAGACTGTATCGACCCAAATTTACCACTAATTTGAAGTACAATGTGTCACGAAAAAACAATCTCAAAATCACTGGGATAAGTAAAAGCAAAAAAAAGTTATCCCCACTTAAGTGATACATGTCAGATTTGAAAAAAAGGGCTCTGTCAGGAACGCAAAAACTGGCTCTGTCAGGAAGGGGTTAATGGTAACCAATAAGAAATCATTTTGGAATGCTCCTAGTAATTTCCCATGCTTCCTCTCTTCTTCCTCACCTAACCCCCAAACAGGCTTTTAAACACGCTAACAATTATACAAATTTAAATAAATTTAATAAAAACACAGGGCAAAGAAACAATGCTAAAAGCACAACACAAGGATAAAGGCCAAACAGAACAAAATACACCCGTCTGCACAAACCCAATTAAAATAGTCACACAGCCATTTGTTGTAAAATAAATACTGAACAAAATATTTACCTTTCTAAACCTTTGTAAAAAAATACAAGTCCACAAATGTGAGGAACACGCTGCTGAGAATATCCCAGTCTGACCAGCTCACGTGGAGAGCAGGAGGTAACAGATGTCTCCAGTTACAGCTCTCCCATTTGAACTCGCATAATTATGCTAAGTTCGCAAAAGGGGCCGGCGAGCTGGCCACACGTTGAATACTGAGGAAGTCAGAAATGAGGAGATAAGAAAAAGTGGTGAGCACTTCAGCGAGATCACAGGGACACAGAACAGTGAGCGGTGAGCCAGACTCTCAAAAAACATTGAATACTCCTACATAAATTTTATGTTTTTACTATAAACTAAGAAAATGTCATCACAGGAGGATCCCAAATACACAGGAAAGGGTATCTGAATAGATACATGGAGAAAGCCACCATCCCTCTCACCCTGTCCATATTTTTTTTTCGAAATATACAGTCGCATTGTGAAGTATCACAACACTAGAATGTCTAGAGCACTTCAGATCCAGTCTACACTGATTTCTCTCTAATTGTAGAGGTGACATGGAGAACACTCCTTCTGGTGTTCACCAAAAATTGTCAAATGCAGGATGGACTTGGGCGTAGGCGGGAACCCATAGATCTCAGTATGCTTGGCTACCCCATGGAGTGACTGGTGAGGGATCACAGGCTCCAGTAGAGTATGATGCAAATATGAAGAGTGAGTGCAAATAGCACAAGTGATTATAAACTTCTAGGTTAAGGGGTTTGTGTGAGCCTTGCATAGTACAGTTAGGTAGTGAAACAGTTAACAGGTTAGACTGTAGGTAATTTAAATAAAGGGAGTGTCAGGGAGGTGTTAATCTGACATTTTGTCAGATGCACTAGAACAGTGGTCTCCAACCTGTAGCTCGCGAGCTACCAGTAGCTCACAGTCATAGATTGGGTAGCTCGCCTACTGCTGTCAGCTGGGATTAAGTGCCTGAAATCTGGACCTGACTCCAAGAGCCGCCACAAATCAGGAAGCGAGAACCCGGAAGCTACCGGCAGCTGCAGCGGGATCTGGTGTCATTGTCCCATTGCAGACTGGTCCGGAAGACCACGAAGATGCACAGCACCAGTAGCCACTGGTGGGAGACAGCAGAACAGCTGACACTCCCACAGATATAAGTGGGAAGGTAGTTGGGAGTCACTGCAAGATGGAGAGGGGATCCGTTGGAAGTTGGCTAGACAGGTACGGGGACCACATGAGAAATTAGCAGATTTTTCTAAAAACATTTTTAGTACTGTAGCTCTGCAAGTGGTTTCATTTTTCTCGAGTAGCTCACACCCCAAATAAGGTTGGCGACCACTGCACTAGAATATTCCATCCCTTTCTCTGGAATTTTTCCCACCCTCCCTCCCCAAGTCACCTTTTTGTCTGCATCCGTTTTTCTTTTTCTTTGCCGGTCGGGGTTTGTCAACCCATATTTGTGGCGGGAAAAAACGGCAGTAACAGTGGCTATTGCGCTGCTGTTTTTAGGGTGCGCTATTAGCCCAATACATTGTATAGAGTGGCTTTCCTACCGGGGGTCATTGGGGTTTGGCTCTCTGGCCGGCTCTATTATGGTGTATTACGTTGCCAATAAATTAAAGAATACCATGTCGTTGACATGTGTCGGCGTTAAGTCGTAAGGTCACTGTGGGTCTGGCTGTTCTTTCTTATTGCCACCATATTTAGTTTAAAGATTTAAATAAATTCTGGTTGACCAATTTTAAAAGGCACTTCAGTTGTATGTGTGGTTATTTCTAGTTATAATAGTTAATTAGTAATAAGATTATTATGCAATGATGTCACACAACACACATCTACTAATAGAAGGTTTTTTGGACTGATATTGTAGGGACTGTGTGGCTAGGCACTAGCACAGAGATGAAGCTAGTAAATACATGTCAAAGGATTGGCACCAGGGGTTAATGGAAAAAAATTGCCAAAGGAATTACAAATGAATAACTGAACATCAGATAATGAGGGAGTGTCCAGGAGCAGTTTATTAATCCCACCAAACAAGTGCTTCACTGTGAAGGAATGAAGGTGCTCACTTGACTAGGAGTCCAGGACAGAGATTGGCCGGTGAAAGAAGAAACCAAGATTGTCGCAACCATGAACAGAGAGAGGAGCTGCAACAATCTAGACCCAGTAAGTCTAGACCACAGTAAGGGCAAGCTAAAAACATTAGAAATGAGCGGGATGTGGCATTGTTTTATTTTGAACCACTGTTTCCCTGGATCTATAGTTCTAGCGTTTGCTGATAGACTGATATGGAGGGGAGCTATTCGCATTATTAGTGTTTATGTTAAAACAATACTGCAGTATTAAATGTGGAGCTCACACCTCCCCGACCTTATACATAATTGCATATAAAATGCCTTGAGGAAACCAGAAGGTTTAAAATCACTATGGTCTTGAAAAATAGATAGACCAACCTGACTAAACCGTAGATCTGTTTCAGGGAATGCTGGCATGTGTAGTTCATCAACAGCTAGAGGACTGCTTATTGCCCAGTCTAAAATTAACTGTTGTTAATTTTTTGTTTGTAACTTAAAAACGTATTTTTTTAAATTAGTTCAACTCAAGTATATGCTGATTACAGGGTCTCTGGAATTAGAGAGAGGGCCCCGGTCAGTTAAAAGGCTTATTAACGTCAGTAGGCAAGTTAGACCAGGAGAGGATTAGAGTTTATTTTCTTATTTTACTTTACTCTCAACCATTTGCAGTGTATTCTTTTCAGACAAGTATTAATTTAGAACTTATTTCCAACTTATAAACATTGATATCTGAAAAGTTTCAGTGTGTTTGCTTTTCCACTTTTTATTGCTTATGGCAGTGGTTCCCAAACTTTTGTCAATCACAGCACCATAGAGAGTCAGAATTTTTTTCATGGCATCCCTAGGCCAAAAGTTTCTTATGGACACATTTTGAAAAAAATATTAAATAACGTAATTTGTGTTTATAGGCCATTCCTAGGTTAAATTTTGTGGCAAAGCACATGATTTGCTTCTATTTGTCCACATAACTTATAATTGGAAGCAAGAAGCACTAGGTTTTGCCTATTTGACCATAAATAATTTGATTTGGTCCTGGACCACCAACCCAGGGCACCCCTGCACGTGTCTTGAGGCACCCCAGGGTGCTGAGGCACACAGTTTGGGAACCACTGGCTTATGGGAACGTAGATAGACATATTTCCATTGTAATCCAATGCAGTTGGAGGTACAAATTAATGTACTTAATATTTATGAAGAAATAACTTTCTGTTCAAAGGTTATTATAAACTAACCTAAACGTTTTTTTTTTTTATCATTCTAGGGAGCTGTATTTATCAAGTATGTATCTAACACCATTCCTTAAAATAAAACCTCCTACTTCTTCATTTTGATCTCTTTCAGGTTAGTATTTCAAAAAGAACAGATCCTACTGTATGTCAATATGCACTTACAGTAATTATTTATTGGATTTTGTTATTGTAGTTCTAATTGCTTAGCATCCATTACCCAATTGACTTAGGCTACTATTGAACTAAAATCTAGTCAGCTTTTTTATAGCTCCCATTTAATTATTTCTTAATTTCTATACTGGTCATTTATTCAATTATTTACCCCAGGTTGAATACACTGCTGTTGTTCAATGCCCTTGGCGTGCATCTAGCAAAATGAAAGCATGAGGAATATGCTCATATTTGCTTTCATGTAAGACTAATATTGGCGAATACAATGCGTGATATGGGTAAAACCGAAAGTAGCATATTTAATTTCATTCCATAAACTGCTCTCTTCTATCTTTACCAGTGGCTAGTCCTTTCATTATTAAGCTAGCTGACTGATCACTTTTACCTTTTAAATTATTGCCGCTTTAAATCCACAGTATATATTAAATAGTTAAACTGTGCATGTGCCCGCAACTTTCATGCTATTACTGTACATATGGTTGCATATTTTTTTTTTAGTTACTTATGGGTTCCATTATGGAAAAGCTCTATTTACACTCTACTAATTTATTGTATCAAAATGTTTTTGTTTACCGTAGTTTTTTTGCCAGTGACACCATACCTGTCCAGCTGTAGACTCATTAGTTCTAAAAAGTAACCCCCCCCCCCCCCATTACAGTTTACTATAGAACTGTATTAAAAGATAGGGGAAGGGGCTAAATATATAGCCAGGTTTGACAGACAGTATACTACAGTATACTACAGCAAAACTGGATCCGGTTAATAGCAATTAGGCCAATAGTCAAAAGGTCAACTACTATTGGTCGAAAGGGTACTTGTTTCCTATCTGGGCGCCCAGGTTTTCTACGTACGGCACCGTACTGAAATCGGATCGCATCGCATCGTACACATATACGATATTGAACGATGCGATGCGATGCGATGCGATCCGATTTCCCATAGGAAACAATGTTAAATGGCTCAATTTAGCCAAATTATCATAGGAACAATAGTAAATGGGCCAAAAACACCCCTGAACATTGAAATGTCCCCCCAAAAGTAGTTGACGCCACCCCGCCATCAACGTGAACCCGAAGCGTGGCGAGCGCAGCGAGCCCGCGAGGGGCGGCGGTACGCGTCCTCCGACCTTTTCATGCCCTACTATCCACTAGGGCGTGGAGTGAGAATAGAATAGTGTGGCGAGCGCAGCGAGCCACCGAGCCCGAAGCGTGGCGAGCGCAGCGAGCCCCGCGAGGGGACGCGGATACCTTCACAGTTATACGCGTCCCCTCGCGGGCTTCCCAGGTGTCCATGGCGACGCGGACACCTGGGAAGCCCGCAAAGGGACGCGTTTACCTGTGAAGGTATCCGCGTCCGCTCGCCACGCTTCGGGCTCGGTGGCTCGCTGCGCTCGCCACACTATTCTATTCTCACTCCACGCCCTAGTGGATAGTAGGGCATGAAAAGGTCGGAGGACGCGTACCGCCGCCCCTCGCGGGCTCGCTGCGCTCGCCACGCTTCGGGTTCACGTTGATGGCGGGGTGGCGTCAACTACTTTTGGGGGGACATTTCAATGTTCAGGGGTGTTTTTGGCCCATTTACTATTGTTCCTATGATAATTTGGCTAAATTGAGCCATTTAACATTGTTTCCTATGGGAAATCGAATCGGATCGCATCGCATCGCATCGCATCGTTCAATATCGTGTATGTGTACGATGCGATGCGATCAGATTTCACTACGGAGAATAGCATGGTGCTCAATTAACTTAGTGGGCGCCCAGATAGGAAACAAGTACCGTCGAAAGACAATAGGTCCGCACGCTTTATGTAGTTTTTTTTTTTATGGTTTTTTTTTTCCCTTCAAACGAACTTGTTCTTACTTCACGATCCAAGGGGGCATAGAATTAAAGTATTGCCCAAAGCATGGCGAGCCATGCGAGGGGACGAGGTACACTTATACAGAGTTTATGCTGGCAGATTTCAACAAAGACCCCCATCTTAAAGTAAAAAAAAAAAACTCATGTCAACCTTTTCTAGTCAATGTTTTGCTTGTGTCAACCTAAAGCCTGTCAACGTTTTTCATGTGTCAACCTTTTCCCTGTTGACCTTTCAATTGCTGATCTAATGATACACACCCAGCAAAACTTAAGCTGGCCATACATCTACAGATCGATTGTCAGATTGGGCCGGTTGGAACAAACACCTGGTAATATCTGCAGTTTGGCAGTTTTCCAGCATTTCAAATCAAATGGTCAACTGTCATCTGCTCTCATCATGACCAGGTTTTTGTTCCAACCAGCCAGATCTGACAATCGATCTGTAGATGTATGGCCGGCTTTAGAGGTGGGTGATTGAGGGTGAGCTCCAAGAACAGACATAGTGGCATGTGTTAGAATAGGTGCCAATATGTCAAGTACAGCTAGTAATGCCTGCTTTGCCACGACCTACTTATGCAACAAAAAACAAATGACTTTATATGTAAACTAAACCAGTGAATTGTACAGCAGCATACTGCTAGGATCAATGGTAAATGCTATAATTTCTGCAGAATGTTGAAGTCTCAAAACTGTATCCTCACCATCCAGGCTGTCACAAAGTCCCCCATCCATGTGCCAACTGCTGCCACCTTCATAAAACTTTCATTCCTGATGCCCATGTATTCAGTTATAATGTATGGACTGTGAAGAAGAAGGAATACAAGAGGATAAATGTTAGGTGTATTCATATGACTTGTTTGCTCATATTAATCTACTGGAAATACAAATTTAATTGCAACTGACCAAAACTGCAAGTTATATGCAGATCCAAGCAATGTGATATGTGTGATGCAACTCCTCAGTTTATACCAGTGACAAGAAAAGGTTTAACACCAACACGCTGTCTGCGCCTCCACCTTCACATGTATAAATAAAAGAATTATACAACCCTTATCTGCACAGCTTCGCTGTAAAGAGTGCATCCAGTACAAAAATCACAATGATGTTCTCATCAGACGGATGTCATAATCATATGAAAATAAAACAGAGAGTGGATCATAGCGTAACACAATTTAATACAATACAATAAAATTCGGTATGATACTTCAAGCTCCCTCCTGGGATAACAAAACTTAAAGCTCAATTACCGGAATAAAATGAGAACCTTAATGAAAAGAGTTCTCAATAAAGCATAAAATGTATAACAGCCTTGGAATCAACACATATTCTGAGGTGAGAGAAAAGTCTGCAATTACCCAAAAACATGGAGAACTAGATGGAATCAGTTCTCAATAAAGCATTTCAGGAAAGAACAGCTTGATGTTCAAGTTACCAGTCCTGGACCGCTGCAGCAGGTTCCTGGCTGATATCTTCTTCCCCAGAAGGTATGAAGGTCCTCTTGTGGCTGTGGTGTAGCTGCCGGGCAGCTACACCACAGCCACAAGAGGACCTTCATACCTTCTGGGGAAGAAGATATCAGCCAGGAACCTGCTGCAGCGGTCCAGGACTGGTAACTTGAACATCAAGCTGTTCTTTCCTGAAATGCTTTATTGAGAACTGATTCCATCTAGTTCTCCATGTTTTTGGGTAATTGCAGACTTTTCTCTCACCTCAGAATATGTGTTGATTCCAAGGCTGTTATACATTTTATGCTTTATTGAGAACTCTTTTCATTAAGGTTCTCATTTTATTCCGGTAATTGAGCTTTAAGTTTTGTTATCCCAGGAGGGAGCTTGAAGTATCATACCGAATTTTATTGTATTGTATTAAATTGTGTTACGCTATGATCCACTCTCTGTTTTATTTTCATATGATTATGACATCCGTCTGATGAGAACATCATTGTGATTTTTGTACTGGATGCACTCTTTACAGCGAAGCTGTGCAGATAAGGGTTGTATAATTCTTTTATTTATACATGTGAAGGTGGAGGCGCAGACAGCGTGTTGGTGTTAAACCTTTTCTTGTCACTTGTACTCTGTTGGGGCAATTTGGGAATACCCCTTTATCACCACTCACGCATTTGCTGACTCTGCCTGAGGCGCACTGTGTCTATACTATTTTTACCTATACCTCAGTTTATACCAGACAGATTAAATAGACACAATACATAAAACAGCAATAGTTACAATTGGCATTGCTTGACAAAGTTATCAAAGTAATCTGACAAAAAAAAAATCACATATAAAATATTACAATTCGGAATTGAGGAAGCCGCCCTGTGAGCGGAGAAACGCGTTATCAATTGGAGTCTGAGACGAGTGAGAAGTCTGACCACCCGGCACACACACATCATCAAGTCGGTCCCGTGTGCAGCACAAACATCGCGGCACAGTCAGGAACGGTGGCAGAGTTCACTGGGGTGCCGCCACGCCACGAGACCCCGGTGTGTACACACGGCAAGGAGCTGCCGGCGTACAACAAGGTCAGACTATCCACACACTGAAGGAGTGCCGGAGAGAAACCCGTATCAGCGGCGCCACTTGCATTGAAGCCGCACATTCCACTCCGGGTCTCCGTGCCTCCAGTCCAAGTGAGGACACACTACATTACCAGCGGCTGCCTAGTCTGAAGGACCGGTAATATATAAATCAATGTGCTGCTTCTTAATACTGTGCTACCAACTGGGTATCTGGCCCTGACTACCAATTATTTGGACATGCTAAATGGTTCAGTAACATTTGTCTCTTTTTAATAACGGATATCCCAAACTAACTTACCTTTATACCCGGACGCGGGTAATTTTTACTAAACAATTGGACGACACACTGGCATGTATTCAATGCTCCTATGTTGCCGTAAATAATGGTGAGTGTGAATGTTTTTTGGAGAGTAGTGAACTTTTCTCTCCTATTTTGTGCTTCCCTGTATTCAGCTCTGTTGCTTCTCCAAAAATAATTTGCGAAGCTAACTCAGTTCACCCTGCACTTCTCCCCATGTCTGTTCAATGGGGATTTTAGTGTCTCTCTCAAAAAGTGTATTCAATGCACAAATTGCGAGTCCTGCTGGTTTCTTTTTTTAGAGATGTTCTCCATTTTTCCCTCGGCATCTTTTTTAGGTGAACTGTAGGGCTATCTTTGTTAAAGTTGTTTTTTGTTTTTTTATGGCTTATAAATTAAAAAAAAATGTACTCTAATGTATTTATTGCAAGTGCCATAATGCTGTAATTCTATATTAATTTATTTGGAATTTAATAAGTTATTTTAATGGTAACCAATAAGAAATCATTTTGGAATGCTCCTAGTAATTTCCCATGCTTCCTCTCTTCTTCCTCACCTAACCCCCAAACAGGCTTTTAAACACGCTAACAATTATAAAATAAATTAAATAAAAACACAGGGCAAAGAAACAATGCTAAAAGCACAACACAAGGATAAAGGCCAAACAGAACAAAATACACCCGTCTGCACAAACCCAATTAAAATAGTCACACAGCCATTTGTTGTAAAATAAATACTGAACAAAACATTTACCTTTCTAAACCTTTGTAAAAAATTACAAGTCCACAAATGTGAGGAACACGCTGCTGAGATGAACACCCTGCTCAGGAATATCCAGGACCCAGTCTGACCAGCTCACGTGGAGAGCAGGAGAAAACAGATGTCTCCAGTTACAGCACTCCCATTTGAACTCGCATAATTATGCTAAGTTCGCAAAAGGGGTCAGTGAGCTGGCCACAAGTTGAATACTGAGGAAGTCAGAAATGAGGAGATAAGAAAAAGTGGCGAGCACTTCAGCGAGATCACAGGGACACAGAACAGTGAGCGGTGAGCCAGACTCTCAAAAAACATTGAATACTCCTCAGTGTGTCCAACACAGGCAGGGCAGGCGACAGGGGGGGTCAAGGGGGACAAGTGTGACGGGCCCCAGAGATCTGAAGGGCCCCAGAGTTTCCATGCCCCGGCATGGCCACTGCCTGTACTAGCTGGCCTGTCAGTGACCTTTGGGGCCTGGCCGTCTACTGTGCAACATCTGTGTGTGGCTGAGTGTGACTTACTCACTGTGTGCCACTGCCATCTACTGTGTGCGCGATCTGCCACTCGGCGCGCAGAGCCATCTACTCTGTGTGTGCGCACGGCCTGTGGCCGCAGGCGCACAGCCGTACCCCCCGCTGGTGCTGTGGCCTCAGTCTCTGGCTCCTGTACTTCTACTGCGCATATGCGGGTCGTCTGTTCTGCACTCTGCGAAAAACCTGCCCTGCCTGCTCATAGTGCTCAGAGTTCTTTTGTGAAAGTGACAGGCCAACAGCAGCCAGAAGCCAGCAGGAAGCAGCAGCCAGGAGCCAGGCCAGCAGGACTGAGAATGAGAGAAGTCCGCACCTGAAAGCAGGATCTGGAGCAGCAAAAGGTTAAATGAGGCTCATGCAGAAGAGCGTTGTGTGGATTTGGGATTAGGTGGGGGGCCCCAGTAATATCATTGTACAGGGCCCCAAGATTTCTGTTGCCGGCCCTGAACACAGGCTGCTAATCAAGTGCTGCTTATTCACTTGTTCATTGTTCCCCCTTATTTCCTCCTCCCCCCCCCTTTTTATTTTCATATTTATCCATTTTTTTTTTCTTTTAATAGTTTTTTGTATTTTTCTTGTGTTTTTGTTTTTTCTTTTTTGTATGTGAAGGTTGTGTGAATATATGCCCAATTGCATATTTAAGTGTACATTGGCACAGAACTAACTGCCTTTATTCTTTGGTGTACCAATACATTTTACGGTACTTGTTTCCTAGCACGGCCACACCGATTTACATCGGGGTGGTCGTGTCGGAAAAATCGCGTCGAACGCATCGCATGCGATTTGGTCGCATGCGATGCGATTGACGCGACCGACCCGATTTTTTGATTGAATGAAATGTAAATCGGGTCCCTGGGACCCGATTTTACATTGGATTCAATGTAAAATATTCCCAACCCCCCCAAATTTAACGGCGTAAACCCCACCCCACGATAGACGCCAACCCGAAGCGCGGCGAGCGCAGCGAGCCCGCGAGGGGTGGCGGTGCGCGTCCTCCGACCTTTTCATTCCCCTACTATCCACGTCGGCGTGGAGTTGAGAATAGAATAGTGTGGCGAGCGCAGCGAGCCACCGAGCCCGAAGCGTGGCGAGCGCAGCGAGCCCCGCGAGGGGACGCGTATACCTGTGAAGTTATACGCGTGCGCTCGCCACACTATTCTATTCTCAACTCCACGCCGACGTGGATAGTAGGGGAATGAAAAGGTCAGAGGACGCGCACCGCTGCCCCTCGCGGGCTCGCTGCGCTCGCCGCGCTTCGGGTTGGCGTCTATCGTGGGGTGACGACGGGGACATCTATAATGTGAAATGGGTCATATTGGCCCATTTCACATTTTTCACATTTTCTCACGATTTCAATGTTAAAAAATATTTTAACATTGAAGCCTATGGAAAAATCGGGGGCATCGCGTCGGGACCAATGTTAATGGTCCCGACCGACGCGATGCCCCCGATATTTTACCTTTCCCGACACGATCCTCACGATTTCAATGTTAAAATATTTTTTAACATTGAAGTCTATGGAAAAATCGGGGGCATCGCGTCGGTCGCGTCGGGACCAATGTTAATGGTCCCGACCGACGCGATGCCCCCGATATTGTGTCTTAGCCGGCAAAATGGACCTGATTTCAAAGGAAATCGGGTCCATCGTGTGGATCGTGTACCTTAACTTAAAGGTACACGATCCACAAGATTGTGGCCGTGCTAGGAAACAAGTACCCATTTTACTTAAGTATATTGAGTCTATATTTCACTTCAGCGCCCCCTGCTACTTTTTTTTGTGTTCTTTGATAAAATATTACAGCAGGATTTTTCTAGGTGGTTACACACTTATCGATTCTCTGGGAGATCTGACTCCCAAACAATTATAGAGGAAGATGCAACTGCATGTCCTTCGTCCTGAGTAGGCATTGGCCATGCTAAAGAGCTTACATGCCACCATCCCCAGGTGAAGGTGGTCTAAACGAGTATAACATTAGGTGTCTTGACTTCAATTCGGGGCTCTGAGGAGGGGGGGCATACGCGTTTACCTTTACACTAGATTACAATTACACGCAGCATAGCGAATAGGTCTGAATCAGGCCCAATGTTATTAAAAATCTCTAGTGGAGCACTGTGGAGAGAGGTTTTGGGAGCCCCTTCAAATTTTGCTATGGTGTCACAAATTTCTATCTACACCCTGTTTTCAGATAATTTGGTGCTCAATAAGCAATAATAGAGACTGATACAAGATTGAAAACCCCAAAAAGCATGGCAAGAGGCTGGAAGGCACAGAGTGTTCAGTGTTTCAGTGGGCATGATTCCAGTTACGTACAGGAAAAGAACTACAAACATGCAACCCACACCTTGATATTTAGGTGTGGGATGCATTTTTGTAAGACAAGACGTTTTATCTCCTGCTGTTTTTCACCTTGCAGACAGGGCCCAATCAAAGGTTGCAGGTGCCCTAGGCTAAAATACATGTAGCTCCCCTTGTCGCACATCACATCATGCCGCAGGTCACCTTTCTCCACATCACGCCACACAACCCTTTCCCCCACATGACACCAGACAACCTTTTACCCCCCACAGGACGTTGCACATCAGATTCCCCCACATGTTGCCACACATCCCAGTCCCCTACATCACACCGCACCTCTACGTACTGTTCATCACACAATCAACATCATGATGCACGGCTCAGTCCCATACATCAGGTCACACATCCCAGTCCCTGGCACCATGCTGCATGTCCCTTCCAACACATCACACTGCACCTCTATGTACTGTACATCGCACTGCCTACATAATGCCCCACGTCTCTGTCCCATACATCACGATTCACATCCCAGTCCTCCAACATCACGATGCATGTCCCCTACATCACACCCCAACATAACATAATTTGTAGGATGAGGACACTGTACACAACATGGCACATGTAACAAAGTTATAAAACCAATAATGTCAATGCCTGCACAGGGCTCCTCACCTTGTGCCTATGTTAAAAGGCTGGCGCATAGCTCGTATCCCTGCTGCTCACTGCAATTGCTAGCCAGCCAGTAGTACTGGTTATTACACCTGGGCAGCTATTGTCCTGGAAACACTTATATCAGAACAGAATCAGTCACAGGGGCTGCTAATCAAAATCGGGTCCCCCTCCCGGTCCCCCGGAAGGGTGGGCAACCCTCCCGGAATCTGGGGGACCCCCCTGAATCCCCCGAATCGTGGCATGTAAATGCCGCAATCCGCGGGTCTCAGAGGAGGGGGCGGAGCTAAAATGGCACAATCGCGTCCTTTTAGCCCCGCCCCCTCCATAGATAGCAGTCATTTATTCTATTTCCCGTAGTGGGGGCGGGGCTTAATGACGTCACCGTCAAGCCCCGCCCCCCCGATCGGGTAAGGAAAGTCTCCTCTCCGGGCTTCTCCCGGAGAGGAGCATTAAAAAGTCGGCAATCCTGATATACATATATAAATAGTGTTCCCTCGAAGCTTCTTTTGCTGGGTGCTGTACTTTGCCCATTTTTAAAACCTCAAAATGCACCCTACAATTTTTGAGTATGGCACTGTGCGCCCTTACGCTGCCCCCACTGCGCTGACATGCCACTGAGAACATTTGGTGTGTGCAATTAGGTCTAATGGGTATTACGATGTATGCCATCATAAGTAATGGCCATTATGGTGTGTGGTATAATGTGTAATTGTCATTACCACAGAATATGTAATGGGCATAGCAGAGTATGACAATGTTTCATGGGCGTAATCCTAGTGCATTGTGCAATTTTTTATATATGCGTTTTTTGTTGTTTCTAATGTAAATTTCTAATATAAAATGTGCCTTCCCTACTGAAATAAGTGCCTTGCCTGGTGGTCAGCTCCCTGCCCTAAAAAAATCCTAGAGTGAACATTATATATAGACATGCATACATATATATACACACACACACATATATACTAAACCCACACCCTTGCGAATCCTACATTTTCTTGAGCAGTGTGTTACTGTGCATGCATTATTATATAATGGGGTATATTTACTAAATCTTCTAGATATCATTTAACTGTTGCATTAAAAAAATTATAGAATCTGATTGGATGCTATGGGCAAAACCCTCACTTTTCTATTTTAGAAAATCTATGCTAATGCCTGTTATGCTTACTATAAAATAGGTTTAGAAGTTTTGATAAACATTTCAAAAGCTAAGCCTTCTTAAGTTCTGTACACACAAAGCGATTTTAGCGAATATTGCTAAAAATTTTCAGCCAACGTCGCTGGTCGTTGGTGAAAATGGTGCAATCAGCAATATGGTTTCTGAGCACTAAATTGCTGAGAGATATTAAAATTGCTGAGCAGCCAAATTGCACCATGTGTACACAGCCTTAAGTGACTAGTTTTAGGGGAGTATCCAATTTTGCCCTAAAAAGTATTACAGAAGTCCTAATTGAATACATGTTAAAAATATAGCGTTAAAACATTGGGTAAAAAGCACGTAAAACTCTTCTTTGCTTTTGGGGGGTATGCAATGTGCCGCCGCTATTTCTGACGTGGGAAATAGCAGCGGCTCCCTATTCAATGCTGTCTTTAACGACAGCATTGATGCGGGATCACGGCAGAACGGGCCTGACTTCAGAAGCTGTTGGGCCCGTTCTACCGATAACGGGCATGGATTGTCGCAATCTCGGCCGCAGATCGACAATCCATAGCCGTTCTCGCGGCCAAGCCCCTTTGCGCTGAGCAACAGACGGGACATTGAATCCCGGTATGTCGTTATGTGGTCGATCTGACCGCAAACGGGCTAGGATCACGGCTGCCAGCGGGGATCGACAGCCGTGCTCCCAGATTGCATACCCCCTTTAGTATTACTGGATTTTGATGAAGAGAAAGTTTCCAGCAAAATAAAAGCTGGTCGTTTCTTATATTGTGTATTGTCAAGCTGAGTCAAAGCATGGCATTATATATATATATCTATATAGACAGATCGAGAGAGAGAGAGAGAGAGAGAGAGAGAGAGAGAGAGAGAGAGAGAGAGAGAGAGAGAGAGAGAGAGAGAGACAGTCCAGGTGATCTAGCACAGCCACTTGTAGTGATTGCTTGGGCGGGTGCCAGCACAGCAAATAAAGCTTACACAGTCCAACAGAAGTGCAGCACTCCAGCCTCTTTAAATATGACTTTCTTTTATTGTCAATCCTTAAAGCAACGTTTCGATACACTTAAGTATTATCGTCAGGCTGATTATATATATATATATATATATATATATATATATATATATATACACACACACACACACACACACACACACACACACACACACTGAAGTGCGTTTTCTTTTTGTAGTCTTATATTTGTTAGTCAAAATTCCCTAACATATAAAATATTTTTATTTTATTTTTCTATATTTTGGTTTCCATTCTATCAACAGCTGTGTTTGTTACTGATGTACTAATATATCATTTTATGCACTCGGCTGGCGGAAATTATTTTCATTTATGAACTTTAAAACATCCAAGTATCCATAATAGAACAAACAGCCTCCATCTATCACCGCTAGCATTTGCAAACAGATCTACATTAAATTAGACATTGCTTAGGCATTCATATATTTTTAGTGAGTAAAGGATACTTCCAGAGGGACTATGTGCACAGTCATATAGTTATTTGCAAAACCAACGCTTGTGATGTTTTGTTTACCATTCAGATTATTATTTATGATGCTGCACAAAAATGTTTCCTACCCGTCAGTATGAAATGATAAGGTAATAAACAGATTGCCCTCCTCCAAAAAAATAACACAACAGGGCCTAGCATAGTGGATCTTGCATGAAACCACTCTACAAATAAAGACGCATGCAGTAAGGGTGTGGTCATACAATATGCAGACAGCAACACAGACACAAACGTACCTGAAAAATGCATATTATTTGAAGGAGGTCATGGAAAAATGCAAAACATTATCTAGCACTAGCAGTCTACAAATGCACTAGTGATTGTAATAGATGCTTCCTTTAATTCTTCTGCACATACTACGATTTTGTGCATGTACTCCGCAAATTTACTTACAAGATTGGGAGGATTTTGAAAGATTAATGATGCCTAACAGTGAATAAGTTATTGATGCCCATCAGTGAAGAAACACAGTATACATGGAAGAATATTTTAAATTATATTTACCGCACACAGCCTTAAAACTCTTAGGAGTCCCCAATCCCTAAGTTCTAACAGGCTTAAATATGTGACGGAAGTTCTGCTAACAGAAATCAGTGGCATTTTGGGTTATCAAAGCCACAGATATTCGATATGTGATAAGCAAATAAGTCTATAAGGCTAAAGGTGCCCATACACGTTACAATTATTGTATCCAATATTGGATACAATATCGCATCTCATCGCATCTCGATTTTGCGATAAGATGAGATGAAATCTAGTACAAAAATTATGAGCAGCAGATACTTTTTGTACTAGATCTCATCTCATCTTATCGCAAAACCGAGATGCGATGAGATGCAATTGTAACGTGTATGGGCACCTTAAGATGGTTCACAGCACCTCAGAATATGAGCATTTTGTCATGGCAACCCTAGGATAACAATTTTTTTAAATACATTTGGAAAAAATATATGAACTTAAATAAATTGTGCCTAACTGTCATGCTAATGGTGCATACACACTGTGTGATACACACAGGTCGCTGAGGGACCCATCAGGGTGCCAGCATCAGTAAGTGCATACATATTTGCCAATGGTTGTGGGCCATACTGCCCCATTAATGATCCGCTCCCTCACTCTACATGCACAGACAATAAAGGGGGTCATTAAAGACCTGCGGGAGTGCGCATCATCCATTGGTTGAGGTATGCAGACTTGTGCAGAGAGAATTTGATTTGGGTGGGGTTTTATTTCAAAGTGAGATCTATATTGCAGTGTAAAAATAAAGCAGTCCTTATTTACCCTGCACAGAAACAAAATAACTCACCCAAATATCTCTGCACATTTTACATCTGCCCCCCTGCAGTGCACATGGTTTTGTCCATCTAAGAAGGATTTTGTCAGAAAGAGTGAACTAGAATAACCCCCCTGATGTTGCTGGTCTTCAGTTCTATAAATATTACATTACCATATCTGGACCGGGCACTCAGTGGCTGAATATATATATATATGTATATATATATAATATAGACAGCAGCGGCACTCAGCGGGTATATTGAAATAATTCTTTAGTGATACAAACCGATGTTTCGGGGTTCAACATAACCTCTTTATCAAGGTGTACAAGCAAGTTGAAAGAACTAATTTTGACTGAGAGATCGCCCGAACCAATGCAAATCAGTTTTCCATGTTAATTCATTGAAATGGGTGGTATGCACGAAGGACAAGCTGCATTCCAACACTTTCAGCTCCTCCTTACTGAAAGTCTTTGTTGACAAATTATATACTATTGACTCTGCATGGTCTTTTATTGAGCCTCCCTATAGGTGGACAACCACTTCCTCTTTTGGAACCCCCTTTCTTGTTGGTTCCTTTCATGGGTTCTAAAGGGACACTGGTCTCTCTATTCTCTGAATCCACTTGGAAACCGCGGTCACTATTTGATGACTCATTCTGTTTCCTAGGGGTGGCACCCCGTGCCCTTCTGAAGGGTCTACATCTCTGAGACCTGGATTGCGGACCTCCTTGGTCAAGTCCCTCTGGTAAGCCTCTACCTGATTCTGAAGCTTAGTCAACCAATCTTGGCTGGTATCTTGCATGAACCGATTTTAGTGAGCTTGTCGAACAGCTTGGTGTTTTCCTTGGCAACCTTGAGTTCCCTGCCCGACTCTTCCACGACCAATAACTTAAGGTCGTGGCTGCATTTGTTGAGGATCCCCAACCATTTCCTTCAAAATTCAGGTTTGTCCAGCATAGGGGAAAAACCCAGTCTAGAAGCACTGTACAGACAATGGCATACCATCCAACATGACCCATTCCATTTGGTACAAAATGCTCTGTTTTTGTACTTCTTTTTTAATTGAGAATTGCAGTCACCTGTTCTAAACTAGTTCAGTGATGATAACTATTTTCCAGCAAAGGTGATGGCAATCCTAAATTAAGGAAGAAGTCCAGAAGCAGATCATTTTGTACCTAATGGAATGGGTCATGTTGGAGGGTATACAATGGTACAAATTGCGCAAACGCGCAACCTGGACGCGGTGGACAAGCCCATAATAATGACCATCATTATGCTAATAACCTCCAATGCAATATAGCAAAGATATTAAAAGGTCTAGCATTTATATTTAGTGTGCACCTGCAAACTCCTCCTCCGGCTTAAGCACTACAGGTCTCAGCAGGTAGCACCTCATATGTCCAGGGTGTGCAGTTTAGGGCCCCTCCCGCAAACGCAAATTGGATTTCCTGCTCCACGGGGTTTCATTGTCCAATTATCATCATGACAAAATGATACCCCGGGGGTTCAGAGTGAGGAACGTTCCTACCATAGGCAGCCACATTCCCGAATTTTGCATTTCTCACTCTAAGAACAACTTTATTTTCAACGGCAAGTTCTTCCGTCAATTATCTGGATGTGTGATGGGGAGCTGTGTCTCCCCGGCATTCGCCGATATATACATGTTTGAGGCTGAAAAAGCTATTTTATAAGGACACCAAGACCGCTCAAAAGATCTTGTTGCCAACATGTTATATTGATGACTTATTCATGCTGTGGCTGGGAGATGAAGAGGAGCTCAACAAGCTCATCACAAACATCAACGAGAAACCATTACCCATCAAATTGACTATGCACGGTTCAAGATTGGAAATCAGTTATCTGGACGTGCTAGCAAGACTCAACAATGGAGAGATCAGCACTACACTGTTTACAAAATCAACGGACAAGAACATGATCTTGATGGCCAATAGTTTCCACCCCATAGCATTGAAGAAAGCCTTGCCCAAATCGCAGATGCTAAGGGCGGCGAGAATAGTAAGTCAGCCCTCAGAACTTCCAGTGGTATTTGATAACTTCATCACCAAATTTGCATAGATGGGCTATTACAAATAGCTGATGTTGCAGAAAAAAGCAGAAGAAATGGACAGGGAAGCTCTATTGAATCCCAGGATGACTGAGAGGAAGAAACAGACAGGTGAGATCTTGTGGCCTATAAATAAAACAAATAAAAATCTTCCAGGCCTGAATAAGAAAAAAACAATGCTCTGCTACACCAGAGGCCGTAGCATCAAAGATGAAATAGTCCACAGTGATGTCTCTGGGTTCTCCCTGTCTAGTCAGTCCAATAAAAAACTTCCTCACAAGATGTCCTGGCTGTTCTAAATGCCTCAAGTGTACTACCTGTGAAAATATGCCAACACAAACATCCTATGTACACCCGCTTGACAACAGGAAGTTTTCCATAAAACAAGTTCTCACATGTAAAAATCGACCTACATAGTATACGTGATACAATGTCCGTGTAATAAGATATATGTGGACAAGACAGTAAGGACCATGAGAGAATGCATGGCCATGCACAGGTCCTCCACAAATGCAGCATTAGAGCGCAAGATCAATGATCAGCCAGGAGCAAAACATTTTGCAGCCGAGGGATACAAGATCACGGATTTTAAACATATGGCCATTGATATGGCAAAGGAGTCTCCTTAGTGCTCCCTGTGGATGTGTGCTCTCCAGTGTCCAGATAGCAAAATAGACTTGCTATCTCAGGGCTGGGCAACACCGGCCTTCCAGATGTTGATGAACTACACATCCCAGCATGCCTTGCATCAGTTTCAGCATGGCCACATAGCAAGACTAATGCAAAGCATCCTGGGATGTGTAGTTCATTAACATCTGGAGGGTCGGTGTTGCCCAGCCCTGTGCTATCTGGACACTGGAGAGCACACATCCACAGGGAGCATTAAGGAGATTTCTTTGTACTGATTTTAAGCCATTTAAAGGAATAAGGGACTCCATCCTTTTTTGAGGACAAAACTATATATAAAGTTCTCCCGTTTATGTGTTTATGTGGTTATGTCTGGAAGTATCTTGAGCGGTACATAATTTCCAATACACTAAAAAGGTGAAGTAATTATTTATCTAAAATGATTCATAAAAAGTACTGCACCCCTGATGAAGTCTCGTAAAGAGACGAAACGCGTCGGGTACTTGTTATGATACATATTGGAGAATATTACCGTTCCAAAATTCAATAATGATCATGGTTGTATAAATTAGGGGAAGGACTAGTATCATTTGGGTGCTTGTTAATACTATTGTTTGTGGCATTGGATTGGTTGGTCTGTAGTAGGAGACTTAGTGTTAATAGCGACCACACATATTCAGCGCAAATTCTAGACATATTTTACTTTATATATATATATATATATATATATATATATATATATATATATATATATATATATATATATACACACACATACACACACTGCATTTGTGCAGTGGTATGTGCCGTGGTATGTGCCGGTCTCCGCGACACACATATATATAACTAGCACAGGCAGGAAAAGGTGCGCTGACACCTGCTAATTAAAATACCACAAATACTGGGGATTTGAGTCCACAAAGACACTTGTTCAAAAAAATTTTTGAACCGCAGCTCCCTTTTTCAGTCTCAGTCCCCGTGAGACAACGCCACAGCAACCTACAACAAACAAGATGAAAAAGGGGCGCCCAATAGTGTAGTATTGTCAGATCAACAATATATTTATTGAATAAAAGTGCGATATATCACTAGTACATTCAGCGTACCATAAAAGTCCTCAGTGGTGGACTTAAAACCACATGGTGTAAAACAATCCACACTGGCAATAATGCAGGAACAGTTTGTGCTTTTTACAGTGGAACACTCATGGAAACCACAGCAAGGTCTCCCCCACTAGCGGCACTTCCTGAGGAATCCGGCGGTCAGCACAGCCGCTTTCGGCTTGAGTCTCCTGCTTTCATGCTTTCAGAATCGCGTCAGTTAGGCCACGCAATATAATAGCAGAGTTCTTGGACATTCCGTTGTTAAGAATTTCTTAGTGGACTCTGAGATACAATTCTTCATGTATGCATCCTCCAGCACTTGATCCAATTCAGCCTTGTAGATAGATGTCGGATCAGAGTGTAATTTCTCATATGTCGAGTTATTGTTCATTTGAGAGTATATCTCCTTTTTGTATGCTTTGTGGCCAGTTATACAACAAGACAGAGACCTGGTGAAGTTGAAAAATACCTTGATTATACCGTTGCTATAAGAGATGGAGAAATATCATAGACTGGGTGGTCCGTACTGATATTTCAAAGAGAATACCATCACACACTCGTGTCAAGGAAGGTGGTTGTTATACGTGCACGGGATGCACGACTTGTAGGGGGAGGTGAACACCAAAGTCTTTTTTCACCCTCTCTCTGGCATCAAATTCAAAATTAAGCATCCGGTAACCTGTACCAGTACCCATGTGGTATATATGATTAAAGGCCCATGTGGGAAATACTATGTGGGCAAGACTGTTAGAACCTTTTGAGAGAGGATAGCATTGCATCGCTCTGCCATTAGAGCAGCTATCACTAAAAAAGATAATGACCAACCCGTAGTAAGGCATTTTGCCCAAGAGAAACATAGCTTGGCCAGCCTACGCTACATCATCATCGACCATGTCCCCTTTGATCCCAGAGGGGGTGATCGGGCCAAGAAGTTGTTGCAGCTTGAAATGTATTGGATATACAAACTTGAGACGATGAGACCGCGGGGTCTCAATGAACAGTTCTCGCTGAACATTTTTCTAGAACTTTATTGTTTATGGGGTTCAGGCTCATGGATACCACGGCTGTGTTATGTATATTGTATTTATGTTCACATTGGTTATTATGGTTCTTTTTGTAAGATGTTGTTTCCTCTATCTTTGCAGAGTATCTTGGGGGTGGTTGTCTAGCAACCCTGATACACACCGGATAGGCGGTGATGCAGTGACAAGCATGACGCCGGAAGTACGGGGAGACCCGGAAGAGTGTTGATAGGGCACTGCTGTAGGAGTATAGTGTGGACCATGACACGATTATGGGGGCATACAGTATTAGGGAATATAGCCTGATTGTGGGGGCATATTGTGGATTTGGGCTCTATAGTGCAGGCAAATAGTAGATTAAGATATAATTATTTTCTGTTGATAATAAAAAGATTATTCATATACCTGGTTTATTGATGGAGGGTGGGATCGGTCCAAAAAATATGCAGATGGTGCTAGAAGATCTGGGGCTTTATTTCTGATAATATTTAGATAAGCGACATGACAGCCCTACAAAAAATAGGACAAGCCTCATGCCCTGATTAGGAAACCACACAAACCTCTAACCTCTGCCAAAATATGTCCTTATTATACAGAGATTAAATCCTCTAAATCTGTCTTCTGAATATCAGGCCAAATGATGAAAAATTATGACATTATGCAATGTGCACATCAAGCAACATCTAGTCCTGGTATTGCAAGATGTAAATGATGGGGTTAGAGTTTTTGTTTGTGATGTCAAAAAGTCTCCTGACCTCAAAGCATAGGAAGCAGGAGGAGTGCTGATGGCATGCATTGTGGGAATACAGGCCTTGTAACGTGAGAGATGAAGGCAAAAGCACAGTCAATAATACTAAATACACAACAATTGAACACAAAATAAAATGATTGGCTCCTCAGCACTTTTTTCCTCTAGCTGTTTAAGGCCTGCTAATATTTACTAACAAGCTGTTTGCAAACTATACACCTCAGGTGTGGTTTTTCAGCATAAAATCAAATATCATACATCCATGTACAGTAAGTTCAGAGACCTTTGAAAAATGTACTGTCTAATAAGATCAAGGTTATTTTTTTTATTTTTAAACATTGGAATAGTTCCCACAAGCCCTTTACATCATGCCAAGAACAAGTCATGGTGACAGAAGTATAATAATACAGGGTGGTTTCTCCTGCCACAATACCTACCTATTGTCAGGGGGTGGATTATTAAGTTTAAATTGATAATGTTTCAGAAACTTGGAAAAAAAATATTTTATTGAACCAACAAAATTATTTTCCCACACTGGCTATGAAGAGAATGTGGAGCTAATCCTAGCTTTCCTAATTTACAGGTTCATTACATGGTGGATCATTTTTATTTTTAACTTGAATGTGGATCCAATAAGAATAAAATATAAAAAAAAACTTTGCATATCTATTTATATATATTATTAGGGATCAAATAAGAAAATGGTTTTGTTTTATTTAATAAAAGGTGTAAGTTAAAGGTCTTGTTAATTTTTTATCATATAAAACATAAAATATCTTTATTTCTGCTTCAGCACAATGGACACTAATCTTCGTTATTATATTTGAAAAATCGGCGTGGCAATGCTGCCACTCCCATATAATTGACCTAGGTCCAATAGCCAAGGGGAGCACGGAACAGCCTTTCATGGGTTTGTAACCTCACCCATAGAAGCATAATGCTCACGGTCTCTCAGTTACAGTAGAAACTAGCACAGACTGTACAGAGTTTTTGAGGATGGTGATTGCTGTAATGCTAGAACTGCAGATAAAGCTCTGTTACTTGCAGGTCTGTGCAATTTAGCTGCAGTTTTTTATTATATTTAGGATTATTTGAGAAACAGTAATGGTGAGTACACACGGTAAGATATGCCTTTCCGATGTTGACGATATAGTCAACATCATGTCGGCATCGCATGCAGATCGCAAGGGTTTTAACCCTTATGGTCTGCTTGCGATCCCGATGCGCGTTCACGTATCGCGAGACAGATAGCCTTGGCTGCATTGACTATATAGTACAGATCTGCACTATATAGTCAAAATTACATGCCGTGCTATGCGAGTCCCAATACGATCTGATCGTATCGGGACTCGCATAGCACGGCATATTTACCGTGTGTACACACCATAAGAAAGAAAAGAACATTGAATGTTAGTGATGAGAAAAACAAATATCAAAATATAAACACTGCTGAAATATTAAACTAGGTCTATGAACATACATTGCCTGGTTGCATATTAGCAACATTTTAATAACCTCTATCTATAATTCTGACTGAGAGACGGAGTAGGAAAAAATAAAAAAAACACAACAGATTGACTGTTTCGTTAAACATGTAAAACTGCGTTCCATCTGCTATTATTTTTCCTATAACGCAGAACAAAAACATTCATATTTTTCCACGTCCTGACTTTTTTCTGTGCCAGATACTATTTATAAACATTATTAATGAGTATGTCAGTTGCAGAAGTACACTGTTAATGTTAAGCTTCTTTTGTGGAAAACAGCCAGAACAAATCATTTTCTATTTGTTTATATATAATATACATAGAATAAGAGAGCACATATGTGGAATGTCGCTTATGAATGTGTAATGAAGTGGAATATAGGATATTTAGACACACATGTACAGATGAAATTACAATAAAAAAAATTTGGCTATCATATGTTTATGGCAAAAATATTGTGCTCTTGTTTACAAATTGATATTTTATTAGGCAAGTGTCTCCACACACATACACACACACCAGAATCAGATGCAAGCAGCTCGCACCCACAACTGAGATGGTATGAACACTTATGGAACTGCAAGTCTTGTACTGGTATCTCGCTGCTTGCACCTAACTGGAATTACCCCCTTAATATTACATATAACCTTGGTCACCTCTAATTTAAGTGCTACTAGAAATACAGGAGCAACAAACCATGTTGCAAGGGTTGCAAATGCACTGTTTTGGTGCAGGGTAAATACAGCCTGCCTCTGCAAGAATCCCATGGAAAATTCAATTTTAGAAGGTCCCAAAGCTACCCCCAAGGGTAGGAAAGCACTAAGAACATTGCAAAACCACCCGACCAAAACTAGAAGCAGCAGTAGCAAAGGTGTCAAGCCTGTAAAAATGTATAAAGGTCTGTGAGCTAGGCCAAGTGGCAGCCCTACATAACCGAGTCATTGAGACTCCCCTGGTCGCAGCCCAAGAAGGCCCTACCGATCATGTAGAATGTGCTGAAATGGACAAAGGAGGTCTATTGTTTGAAGACAAATAGGCCTGTTTGATGGTGAGGCAGATCCAGTGTGCCAGTGTTTGCTTAGAAGCAGGCCAGCCTTTTTTATTCGCATCATTTAAGAATAAAGCACCCGTTTTCCGTAGTTCTGCAGTTCTGTCCACAAAAATGCGTAATGCTCTTACCACATCCAAGGAACTGGACTCTCCCAACAACGTAGGAACCACAATGGCTTGATTCATGTGATATGCCAATACCACCTTAGGTAAAAAAATCTAACCGTGTCCTAAGCTCTGCTCGGTCTTCATGAAATATCAAGAATGGTGAGCAACAAGAGAGCACTGAGCTCAGACACTTTTCTAGCCAATGCCAAGGCTAACAGTAAGACCGTCTTCCAGGTTAGCAGACAATTCTGATTCCAATGGTTCAAATATGGTGGACTGAAGAAACAAAAGAACCAACGGCAGATCCCAAGGTTCAATTGGGGCCACCCCTGGGGGTTGAATATGGAGGACACCTTTCAGAAAGGTCTGGACCTCTGGTAGTAAGATCAACCGTCTGTGAAAAAACACAGATAGAGTGGAAATCTGCATCTGAGCCTAACTATAAGCCCGCTGAGAAACCCAACTGGAGAAATCCTAAGAGACGTGCCAGGCAGAAAACCGTGGTGGGAAGCTTTCATTGTTCACACCAGCAGACATATGCTTTCCAAATTCTATGATAGTGTAAAGAAGTTACTGCCTTCCGTGCCCTCAGCATTGTTGGTTTCACCGCATCTGGACTACCCAGTCTCTTCAAGAAGGTGGTTTCAACAGCCACGCCGTCAAATGTAACCATGATAAATTGGGGAAGTGAATGGTCCTTGAAGAAGATCATCCCGAAGGGGGAGCAGCCAAGGTTCATGTGCCAGCAGGCGTTGAAGGTCTGTGTACCAGACATAAATGTTAACAACCAGTGGTATAAGTGGCATGTTCCCCAGATCTCTAGCTGTTCGAGGTAGGAGAGTGCACGATTAAAGAATTCTGACCCATAAATGAGGATGAAATCCATCTGTCCCAGATTTTATTGTATTTACCCTCTGCCCTCCTGGCCAAGTACACAAACCTGTCATGGTCAGCCACTTTGTTAACCAGTAGTACCCATGCCCTAAATGCAGGTCCCCTAGGGGCCAGCCATGTCCTTGTGATACAGACCTTTGCCAATGTACAAAGGTTGGTAATATATCTTTGAGTGTCTGGATCTAAGGCATCCTCCTCAATAGCTGCCAGTATGCATGTCAATGGAGTCAGGATGTCAGCTGGGATACCGGTGGAGACTATAGCCCGAATAACTGCATCCCAAAAAGTCACAATCACAGGGCAGGACCACAACACGTGCCAGAAGTTGGCATCAAGCGTGGAGCACTTGGGGCATTTGGAGTCAGCCCTGCCGCCTATGTTATTAGGTAAGTAGGAGTTAAGTAGACCCTATGAAATATATAAAGTTGTATTTGCTGAAAGCGCGCGGATGTGGTTGACATTTTAGTGCCTTTCATGGCCAACTCCCATGACTCTTGAGATATTGGGCCCATGTCTTGCTCCCAGCGCATTTTCAAGGAGGTGAGATCATTTTCATGGTGTGCAGTGATGAGAGCACCTAGATACTAGATGTGGGCGGCCCAGGGAGTGTAGCAGCTTTTTAACCGGAGAGTCCTGAATAAGAGGTGGACGCTGGGAGAATTGAGCCCCGCATGCATGTCTCAGCTGCAGATACTGGAAGAAATGGGTACTTGGGACTGGATATTTCTCCTGCAGTTGAAACGCATCCCTTCTTAGCTGATCCGAGGAAGTTGAATTCAGTAACAGATCGTCCAGATAGGGAATGACTGTGATACCCTGCAATCGAAGAGCCTCCACCATGCAGGCCATTACTTTCGTAAAGACCCTTGGAGCCGATGAAAAGGCCAAAGGGCAGGGCTTGAAACGGAAAATGTAGCTGTGGAATGGCAAATCTCAGGTTTTAATCTTGTTCGCAAATGGGGACGTGCAGGTATGCGTCCTTTATGTCAAGTGAAATTAAATATTCCAATGACTCCAGACTTGCGTTTACTGATCGAATAGATTGCATTTTGACTTTTTGGTACAGGATGTAATTGTTGAAGAGTTTTAGGTTTAGAATTGGGCAAAAAGATCCGTCCAGTTTTGGTATGATGAATAAGTTTAAATAGATTCCCAGGCCGCTTTGGCTTGGTGGAACCGGAATGATTACTCTGGATTGAAGTAGGGTGTGTATTAGCCTTCTGAACCCCCTCTCATTTTGATGGTTCTACTGGAAGCCCCGTAGAAAAGAAACAATTTGGCGGAGGGAAGGCGAATTCCAACGTATATCCTCGGATCATAATTGCCCAAACCCAGTTGTCCCTGCAAGTCTGAAGCCATTGTTCATGAAAGAATTGTAGATGACCACCAACCCTGGGATCCCCCAGGTGGGCTGGAAGCCCGTCATGCCAAGGGCTTGTCTGCGGGTTTATTGTCTGGATGGCGAGAGGCCGCGGTGGAGGACAAAGCGACGGCGGACATATTTCTGTCTCTGTCCCTGCCTGAAGCAGATGCACCTCTGGGTTTTCCCCTAAACTTAGGGGAGCCCCGAAAGGACCGAAAGGATGGTCCCGAGAATTCCCTCTTTGGTGGAGGCGGAGGAGTCTCCCACCTAATATGCGATTCCTGAGGAAACAGGTAATAGATGTTAAAACACTTTGACATCTGAAATTTTTTATCAGATGTCTTCCATGCTTTAAGCGTTTCTTCATACTTAACAAAGAGACTTGAGCAGGAGATTCACCCTCCTCAATATTAAGGTTCATCTTTACTGCAGATGTAAATGCCCTGAAGCTCCTCAGAGTCCTGAACCTCTACCAACTCTACATCAGGATCTGGATCACTGAATGGAGCCCTGGCCCAGAAGGGTTCAGCTGAAGAAACAGAGGCCAGGTGATTATAAATTACCTCCCTGTCTCCGCTAATTCAGCTGCAAGAGCTGACATAATGGAGGCCATATCTACTGCAGGGGGAGCATATTCCACCTGAGTCCTATCAACTGTAGATGAAACACCTGACTTTGCATGACAAGGTTCACACAGATTTACACAGCGTTTACAGACAAAAAGCTTCTGAGAGCCCTTAGAGGAGGTACCGTTGGAGGACATGGTTAAACCCCCACACACAGCAAAAGGAAAAAACAGGTAGAAATTAAAGGCAGATAGGGGAGAGGAGCCACCAGTCCCACAATGAGCCCTGACCAAACCGCACTGACTACCGACAACACACTCCCACCCGCAGAACAGCAACACTCACAGTCTCTGTTTTGCGGTGTGGGGATCGCACAGGACCTGGAGCAGCAGACAGAGCCTTCCAGCCTCCCGAAGCCTGCCTCTTGGGGAAGATGGCACCGGGCCATGCGCTTGAGCTGCTTCCAGGTAGTACAACCAGGTTAGCTGTCCATGCACAGCTCCCAGCGTGCAACATTTGAAATAGGCAGCTTCCCGCCAGTGCTAGCCTGACCGGCGCAAAACTGTGCTGCAGCACTCTTCAGCCTGTTCCCCCCTGGGTCTTGTGTGGCTGTCAGCCGTACGTACCAAGGCAAACCGCAAGCGGCTGTGATGGAAACCCTCCGGTGTGGTAGCACCTGGTGGCTGTGGTCGCAGAGTAACACCGCAAGCGGTGGCTTAAAAATGAAAGTAAAAAATAAAGTTAAAATTAAAGCCGACTCCTCCGGCACTTTTTATAAGACTGGAGACTGGGAGGAGGGATGGAGGGGGGGAGCCTGTCACACTCCAAATAAATATAAAGTGCCGACTTCTACTAACACTGACTCTATCCCCAGCGTTAGCAGCCTTCAGTGTTCCCTGTGAATGAAGGAGAAAGTAGGAAGCTACAGCTGTTGTAATTATATCCAGATAATACATGGCCAGTGTCTAGATAGACCATCAATAGTTTGACAAAAAAAGTCGACATTCACAAGGTTGACATTGATAAAAAGGTTGACAAGATCGACAAGAGTTTTTCTAACGCTTCCATAATGCATTTTTTCACAGGTAAAAAAGAAATTTAATTAAAAAAAAAAAGTGTCAGAATACTGTATAATGCGGCTATCACGGTCTGTGTCCACATGCTGAAAGCATTCTCCTCCTAAGGCTTGCTTCAGACAGGAGAGGATGGTGATGCAGTCATCCTCTACTGGCCCCAATGTGACATTATCATGTTATGTTAACACTCATACTTCCTACTGACCAGAGCACCGAACAGAGATCTCCAAAGCAGTGTACACAGGGGGCGAATAAAGCCTATATCGCTGGGGATATGGTCATTGAGTGACCATATCCCGGTGACGAGGGTTGCTCCAGCAACCAGCCCAGTACTGGTCGCAGGAGCATGCTCCTGCAAACCGTGGCTTTCTCCTTCAGTGACTGGTCACTGATGTAAATGGGACACTCAGCGATTTTTCACTAAGCCAGGGGTTCCCAATCTTTTTTGAATCCCGGCAACCTAGAGTATCGGAATTTTTTCACGGCACCCCTAGGCCCCCCAAAAAATTATTAGATTGGGTTTATATGCAATTCTTAGGTTCAGTTATGTGGTAAAGGGCAGGATTTGCTTCTTTTTGTACACATTTTACCATTGGCAGCCACCAGCACTGGTTTTGCCCATTAATAATTAACCATAAATAATTTGAATTGGTCCTGGATCACCAACCCGGGGAACCCCTGCAAGTGTTCCGAGGCACCCCAGGGAGCCACGGCACACAGTTTGGGAACCACTGCACTAAGCGATAATAAGTCAAAGTCGCTTATCAAATGTATGGAGTATTAGGTCTTATACTATGATTCCTTAGCCGAAGAATAGCAGCACATGTGCCTGCCCTGTATGTGGATGTGCCTAACTGTCACAGTTGAAAGTGTCGGAGGACAGACCAGAGCTACGAATGTTTCTGGGGGAGGTCTGACATTAGGGCATGCCTGTGTACACTTCTAAGCACCTGTTATACTACCAATTGTAGGTCACCGCTGTATGCCTAAATTACATTAATGCACTATTTATATCCCTATTCCATGTGTAGAATACTTTCAGAATCACTAATGAGTGATCAGCAATACTATAGATCAGCTAGGAACCCTTCAGGGATAGTCAACATGCAGCCTTCCACTGCTCATATTGCATACACCTTGCTTCAAACCAGGAAAAAGAAACTTGTCATAAATACAGTGCTAAACAATAATAATGAAATTGTCTCAAATAATCTAAATGAAATAGAAACTATACCTAAACTCAAAGATACATTTTAGGGAGTATACTATATTCTTAAACTTACTTTTGTGTTGGTTTTCAACTATTTTGTAATAGTCTTACTATAGTCCTAATTTGTAAGACTCTTACAAATGTATTTTTTAATTATTTATATTTCAAAAGAACAGTTAGGATTTGTATTTTAACATAATTAAGTAAATGCATACTATGAAATATTATTATTGTGGAATTCAATATGTTTGCCGATATTTAAGAAACCAGAAACCACGCAGTGCTGAACTAGCTCAGGTGGTATTCTAGTTAGCTGCTTCTAGTAGGGCAGCCTTTCTACATGTCCTTGAACTAGCAAGTGAAGAAATTAATGGTGCTAAACTGTGGTTTACAACTCACAGTGTTGCAATAAATAAGCAATAGGATCCTCAGTTACCCTTAAAATTCTTAATTAGATCCAAAACTCTAATGAATACATAAATAAATGAAGGGCAAAATAGACTTTTCAGGAAATAAAAGCTTCAATTATCATTAAAAAAAAAACACATGTAAAAGGGCATTTGTGTCAAAAAAAAAGAAGGGGGAGTATTTAACTATGAGCTACAACAAAATATGGTCATTAAATTTTCCTTATGTTCATTTTAGGATCCCGGCATGTTTCCATATTTAGTAGAACCCACCAGTAAGTCAATATGGTTGGCTACTGTCAATTATTAATTACTGTTACTAAGTAAGAAGACATGTCTGTAATTAAGTCGGTGTTATGTTAGCATGGTGCTACTGAAGAGTGCAGTTATCATCTGATATAAATATCAATTGGAAGCAACATAAATCTATCAAATGTCATAGCAACACAAAGAGCAAATGCAAGTATGCTACTTATGCACATTTGCCTTAATTCTGTAAAGATCATTATAGCAAACATAGATAACATGAGTATTATATTGACACTTATGTATTCTGCAAGACATTATACCGGAATAGATCAAATAGATCAAATGTGTGGGCTGTAGTTCCTCAAGGCAGTCTTTAAGAATATCCTGTGCACAGTATGTTTCCCAACTAAATTTGTTATATGGGACCCTGGGGTTAACCCGATGAAGCTGAATCACAGTAGTGCAGATATACAGATGTTAAAGTTCAACAGTCTTAAATAGTATTAATCATTTCAGTAGAGTAGTGGTGTTGGCAAGCTGCTGCTGCTACTACTACTGGTCTACAGATAGGCAAGTTGTGTGTGCACATTTACAATGTGCATTTATTGTAAACTGAATGTTAATGTGACTTGAAGTAGAATCTATTGCTTATGCCCCACCACATTTTTCCATCCACCGTCATCATTAGTATTTGGCACTTACATCTATTCCACTCTAGGTGCAAAAGATAAACTGAAAAAGCCCCCCCCCCCCCCCCCCCCCCCCCATATCTTTTCAACAGGTTTGAAATATTACTTTCATGACCATGTTGGAAAATTCATAATGTCAAAATGGTGATGTCAACACATGATGGTGACTATTTGACTATCAGGCAAGTCTATCACTAACCCTAACCAAACCTAATGATAATACAGATATTGGGGGACATTTAATAGGATGAGAGATTTTAAATCTCCAGTTTTTTTTTAAAGTGGCAATCATTTACACTACAAAACCAGTTTGGTTTTGCAGTGTAAATGATTGCTTCTTTAAAAAAAAAACCTGGAGATTTCTTATCAGATCTCTCATCCTATTAAATTTCCCCCCAATATCTGTATTATCATTATGTCTGAGGGTTAGTGATAGACACCATTTTGACATTATGAATTTTCAACATGGTCATGAAAATAATATTTCAAACCTGTTGAAAAGACTATTCTAAATTTTAAACAGCAAAGTTCAAAACATACCCATCTCTTTCAGTTGTTAATTTTTCTATTCATCTCTTTTTTCCCCCTTTTTTCACTTACATAAGGTAGCTAAATATTTGGCAAATGATTTTTACTGAGTGTGCAGCATTTCTTCTGTTTTAGCATATGTATGAGTGTACTTTATTTTAGTTTTATATGCTCTTTTAACGTATTTGATTTGGTCAGCCTATATTTTTTATGTGCACATTTATTTGCAGTTATAATAAGAGCTGCATAGTTGACAAAGCACGTTGCCTTTTTGTGTTTTTAAGGGGTATACACACGGTGCAATTGTCTTGCAATTAGATCTCATTTGATCAATCAGGATTGAATCGCACAGCAATCTGTAATGTATATATATATATATATATATATATATATATATATATATATATATCAAACAAGTGGGTCGGAGGAGCGCTCAGTTCTCTGCTTTACAGGAAGAAATTCTGAGTTTTAGTCTCTAGAATTAGCCCCTGCAATCCACGGGGTTATGCACTAGACCTGTTGTTCTGGCCGCAGCTTCTCAAACAGAGGGAATCCCGGGAACCCACGGGATTAGAATTGATCTGGGTGAAGAGATGAAAAGAAGCGCTTCATAGTGCAAATATTGCTTTTTTATTCAAAGACATTTTGTCACTTTTAAAAAATCAATAAAATGTACACTGCGTACCCTGCTTTTCAGCAGCGTGGGCTTAGTACCACGTGATTTTAATCAATATCAGTGTTACCACGATCACAGTCAGGCACTCCACAGGTCAAGTATGGGGACGGCTGCCGCTTGTGGCGTCTGGCTGGTAGCCAAGGCTTGCTGGCGCACTCTCCTCCTTCCTGCTTTCCTGGTCTGTGTCGGGTACAAAGGGTTTGCGTCTGGTAGGACCCGCCCAGACGCGTTTCGTCGATGACTTCGTCAGTGGGCTGTCCTACCAGACGCTCAGGACTCAGTTTTTATACCATTGTATCAGAAGTCAATTACAAACAGGTGTACTAATTAACTTCACTCATCAAAAGCACGGGCAGAAGTATACAGCTTCCGTTAAAAAACACACAGCGTACGGGTACTTGCAAGTTTCACTTCATTTTAAAAAGAAAGAAAAGAAAAACATCTATACAAATACATATAACAACCACACTAAACATCCTAGACATACTAACAAAAATCGCAACTACACCGGGAGAAGTCCATTATTGCCGGCATCAGTTTCTTTTAGACTCATTCAGCCGGTCTTTTAAAGTGCTAGTGCATATTTGAAGTGCTAGTGCAATTCACCCTTTCATGGACAAGGAGACGATCTTTCAAATTAGATCTTTTCAGTGCAGTACACACTATACAATTTTTAGTGGGACCAATCACAGAATCTCTTAATTTCGGTCCTTGCTTTTTGATGAGTGGAGCTTTACATTTCACAGCAACATTCCAAAGCAATCTTGTACAGAGTCACCAGAGAACCATAATATTGATTGTATGGGGAATCCATCGGTTTACTTTCAATCTATAAAGATATAAAGATATATAAGACAGGACATTTTTCAGTTTCACAGACCCAGTACATCTATGGGGGAGAACGAGACAGAGCCGAAAAAACAGTAATGAACAGAGACCATTTCCATCATATTTTTATGTGTTCTCTATAAAAGGTGTAATTTCGAAATTTTCATTTAGCCCATTGGGCAACAGCGTATCTAAGGTGAGGATCCAATGCGACAGGGAAAAACAGTTGACAAGGCGAGAGACGCATTGGATCCTCACCTTAGATACGCTTGGGCTAAATGAAAATTTCGAAATTACACCTTTTATAGAGAACACATAAAAATATGATTCATTACTTATTCTGTTCATTACTGTTTTTTCGGCTCTGTCTCGTTCTCCCCCATAGATGTACTGGGTCTGTGAAACTGAAAAATGTCCTGTCTTATATATCTTTATATCTTTATAGATTGAAAGTAAACCGATGGATTCCCCATACAATCAATATTATGGTTCTCTGGTGACTCTGTACAAGATTGCTTTGGAATGTTGCTGTGAAATGTAAAGCTCCACTCATCAAAAAGCAAGGACCGAAATTAAGAGATTCTGTGATTGGTCCCACCAAAAATTGTATAGTGTGTACTGCACTGAAAAGATCTAATTTGAAAGATCGTCTCCTTGTCCATGAAAGGGTGAATTGCACTAGCACTTCAAATATGCACTAGCACTTTAAAAGACCGGCTGAATGAGTCTAAAAGAAACTGATGCCGGCAATAATGGACTTCTCCCGGTGTAGTTGCGATTTTTGTTAGTATGTCTAGGATGTTTAGTGTGGTTGTTATATGTATTTGTATAGATGTTTTTATTTTCTTTCTTTTTAAAATGAAGTGAAACTTGCAAGTACCCGTACACTGTGTGTTTTTTAACGGAAGCTGTATACTTCTGCCCGTGCTTTTGATGAGTGAAGTTAATTAGTACACCTGTTTGTAATTGACTTCTGATACAATGGTATAAAAACTGAGTCCTGAGCGTCTGGTAGGACAGCCCACTGACGAAGTCATCGACGAAACGCGTCTGGGCGGGTCCTACCAGACGCAAACCCTTTGTACCCGACACAGACCAGGAAAGCAGGAAGGAGGAGAGTGCGCCAGCAAGCCTTGGCTACCAGCCAGACGCCACAAGCGGCAGCCGTCCCCATACTTGACCTGTGGAGTGCCTGACTGTGATCGTGGTAACACTGATATTGATTAAAATCACGTGGTACTAAGCCCACGCTGCTGAAAAGCAGGGTACGCAGTGTACATTTTATTGATTTTTTAAAAGTGACAAAATGTCTTTGAATAAAAAAGCAATATTTGCACTATGAAGCGCTTCTTTTCATCTCTTCACCCATATATATATATATATATATATATATATATATATATATATATATATATATATATATATGTACTATATGCATATACATCTATGTAGTACAGATCTGTATTTTTCTATTTGATATAAACGGGAACGCGCATTGGGATCGAATGTGGCTGAAAACCGTTCGGTTTGGTCCATATAAGCAAAATCGAATATAAAAAGACTAAATTGTACACCCTCTTATACCACTTTTACACCAAAACTGCTGGGTCGCACCCGGGTTTTTGGACCCAGATGGGACTTGGCAGTTGTTCCTTTTTACACCGGCGTCCCCGGCATTATGCCAGGTGGGCGACGCCGCTGAAATCGGGCCCTGAGATGGCGCTCGGAGATTACATCTCCAAACACCGGGAAACCCGCCGACCATCACCGCCGCACGCTGGGAGCAAGCCCAGCACTCAGGTAAGCTGCCCCCAGCCTCCGTGCATGAGGTGAATGAATGCCGCACACAGGCATCCATTCACCTCTGCTTCAGTCTGCATAGTACCGCAGACAGGAGCGGAGGCCGGTGCTGCCCAACCTCCGGACTGACCACAGGGTGCTGCAGTCCAGAGGTTGGAGCTCCCTGATTGGAGGAAATGGGTCTCTGGGTCGGATGACCCGGGTTACCTATTTACATGGCCCCTGACTCCGGGGAAGCCCCGTGTCCGACCCTGAACATTTGCCGGGTCGGACACTGGGTAACAGGACCCAGGTTACTTTTTTTATTCCCCCTTTTACAGCAAGCCCCGGCCCGGACTGGAGCGGCAATAATCAGAGTCGCGGCTCTGGTGTAAAAGGGGTATTACGGACATACCTTACAGAAAGTTTTGTTACATTTAAAAAGACATTGGTTGATTATATGGTCTCTGCACTAAAACTATAAATTGACATTCTGGTTGATTAAGAAATGATTTCTCATTTGAGTAAAGTCATCCTTTCTAAAACCTAAAACCTTTGCTTGATTATTGCTGCCAGAACATTAAATCACACTGACCGATGGGCACTAGATTTTCTCCTACTGAAACACCTTTCCATTTGTGAGAAGTAAATCTATAATTGCTTACATATCGATTCCATGTTAGAGAGGTGCACCATGCAAGTAATCTAAAACATCACAGCGGTGTGATTCAGCAGTTTGCAGACTCACTCCAAATAAGGCACATTGAGATTATATTTAAGTAAATGTGATATTCTGACATACATTCTAAACACTTACAGGTATTATAAAGTGCATTATAACCAGAACATTGCATAACAGGAATCAGAGCGCACCAGGGAAAATAATATAGGGACAGCCTTAAGCTGGGTACACATATGTACAATCGTCGGGCCGTTCTTCCGTTCTGCGGACGAACGGCCGTTCGATTGTATATATGTGTACGCTGTCCCGATCCCTTCGTTGCGATCGATAAACGGCCAAAAACGCTCTTGGCCGTCCACGGTCGGTCGGTCGCAGGTTCTTTGCTGCTTAATATTCTTCCGACAGGACGGCTCCATATCGAAAGAAAAGTGACATGTGTACGCACGTTCGATCGATATGCAGCCCGTTCCTGCGATCATTCCTCCCAAAAGCAGCACGCCCATGTGGGTGTTGACTAGCTGCGTCATCCCTCCATCAGCGCAGCATGTAAACAACAGGAAGTCTTCTCCCCCGTACTTTCCGCGCCATGCTGTTAAAGAATATTCGTTGTGTGTGCATTCCTTTTGAAATAAATAATCGTTGTGTGTGCATTCCTGACAGATATAGTTATAGAAGATAGATAGATAGATAGATATATATAGATAGATAGATAGATAGATAGATAGATAGATAGATAGATAGATAGATATGTGATGTTCATTGTTCTGCATAAACACTTAACATTTATTAAGAAATACTGACAAAAAATACTGTGAACACTTTGTTTATTTGGGTGGTCGGACCTGAACAGAGTATCACATACAGGTGCTTGCGTGAAGGTGTAGCAGGAACGCCCACCCACCCAAAAAACATAAAAACACATTTGAAGATGGTGGTGTATGTAGTGGAAAGCGGTCCCACGGCAGCAACGCATCACATGGGAACATCCCGGCCTGCTCACATGTGATGCATTGCTGCCGTGGGACTGCTTGCCATGACATAAGTGCCACGTGAAGGTGTAGCAGGAACACCCACCCAAAAAACATAAAACACATTTGAACATGGTGGTGTATGTAGTGGAAAGCGGTCCCACGGCAGCAACGCATCACATGGGAACATCCCGGCCTGCTCACGTGATGCATTGCTGCCGTGGGACTGCTTGCCATGACATAAGTGCCACGTGAAGGTGTAGCAGGAACACCCACCCAAAAAACATAAAACACATTTGAACATGGTGGTGTATGTAGTGGAAAGCGGTCCCACGGCAGCAACGCATCACATGGGAACATCCCGGCCTGCTCACATGTGATGCATTGCTGCCGTGGGACTGCTTGCCATGACATAAGTGCCACGTGAAGGTGTAGCAGGAACACCCACCCAAAAAACATAAAACACATTTGAACATGGTGGTGTATGTAGTGGAAAGCGGTCCCACGGCAGCAACGCATCACATGGGAACATCCCAGCCTGCTCACATGTGATGCATTGCTGCCGTGGGACTGCTTGCCATGACATAAGTGCCACGTGTGAAGGTGTAGCAGGAACGCCCACCCACCCAAAAAAACATAAAAACACATTTGAACATGGTGGTGTATGTAGTGGAAAGCGGTCCCACGGCAGCAACGCATCACATGGGAACATCCCGGCCTGCTCACATGTGATGCATTGCTGCCGTGGGACTGCTTGCCATGACATGCACCATTTTAAGGTGCATGCTGCTGGCCTCCAAATAAACAAGAAGGAGAAAAAAAGTAAAATAAAGTACACAAACTATTTTTTGACTTTATAATGCAAACCGTTATACATTTTTTCATATAAAGAGTTCTTGTAGACATTTATGGACTTGTGTCATGTTTTCTTGCATTGTGCTTTCGTCGCTGGACGTGTCAGGTGATGGTGTGTTCTTCTCCCCCTCTGCACTGACATCTGAAATCTCGATGATATCTATAATAAGTACAGATAAAGAAATGTTTACCTTTCCACAAATGATACGTCACTATCCCATAAAGATGATTTGCAGTATACACTCACCATCTACACTGCTGGTGATCGCAATCACTTGGTGGCCCTCTGTGGTCCCTTCCATCGGCTGCGCAGCCTGGATATCATCTACAGTGACAAGGTAAAGTGACGTATTACTACACCTTGTTTTGTGTATAAAACATGTGTTGTTGTGTTGGTGTGCTGGTACAAAACCTACCTGTTGTACTCTCCTTCTTTATTTTCAGGTTGGAGGCCCTGTCTCTGCCTTCCTCATGTCTTCTCCTGGACTGGATTTCCTCTGAGTAAAAAACAAGCAACATGTCAGCAAAACACACAAAATGTAATGGATCAAGACAGTATATTAATAAAGCCACCTAGGGCATTGGACTCACTTCTTTTAATAATTCCACGAATTATCTTGAGCTTGGCCTGCTCCTTGTGCTTCAGGTCCGACCACCGTTTTTGTAGCTGGTATTTGGACCTTCTTTTCCCAAACTTCTCCTTTATCTCCTTGCATACACGCTGAATAATAATTTCTTTTCTATAATTCGTCTTGGGGTATGTTTTTCGCGAACAATCGTAGTCCCTTCTATCCAACATTTTTACCATCAGTTCCACCTCTGCAGATGACATGGCGGAGGCGCGCGTCACTTTTTTCTCCTTGTTGTCCTGTCTCTCAGCGATTTCTTTATCTGTTGTTATCAGTGATGAATTGGAAAACAAAGGTGCTGTACTGGCCTCCCCCATATGTGGTGGCGCCAGACCCTCCGACATGGCTCCTCGATGTCCCGTGTCTGTGTGACGCGAAGCACGTGAGTGGGGCGGAGATTCCTGCGCTCATCCAATCACTGTGTTTCAAGCCACGTTCAGCACGAAAGAATATTCCGTCGTTGCTGTTTGAGTGATCGGAGCTGCGCTGCGAATTTTCCGGACTGTTTATCGACATTTCTTTCGGTGAGTATTAAAACAAAATGTGTAGTTTTCTATGACAGGGACTTCAATCTGTGGGCCATGGGTATGCTGGGGCTTGTAGTGACCGTGTATCCTATGTCCCACAGAGTTTCAACTCCTGTACTATAGCTACAGTATATCTAGTGGCCCACAGACTGAACACCTGTACATTAAATGGTTTATGGTGTGCTTTGTGTATCAAGAAAATAATATGCCTTTTTATTGTATTTTTTGGAACAGAAATTCAACCATGGCAGAAAAAAATGTTGAATTTATCAAGGATTTCATTGAGGCCTACAGGGATCAGAATTGTTTATGGAACACCAAATCCAGAGACCATTCGAATAGGCAGAAGAGGCTATCTGCTCTGGAGGAGCTGGTGAGGGTGAGCCAGACATACTACCCCATAGCAAATGTAGAGTGGGTCCGGACTCGCATTGCTAATATGAGGACCGTATTTAAAAAGGAACTAAATAAGGTGGAGTCCTCAAAGCGGTCTGGGGCAGGGGCAGACCAAGTCTATGTGCCCAGGCTGTGGTACTACGACCTGCTGGCCTTCACGGTGGACCAGGAGCTGCCCAGGGAATCGGTCAGCAACACTGCAAGGAACCAGCCTGCCCCCTCCACCTCCTCGTGCAACCAAGAGGTTTCTGATGACACCATTTGCGGCACAGTAAGTAGACGGATTTTATTTTAAATTTTTTTTTAAACCAGATAAATATAACAGCAAGTACAGTATAAAAATTGTGAACATGTAAAATTAAAAGGGGGGGTATCGCCCCCTGCAACTGACCTCTCTGTTATACATCGTCAATTTGACCTTCTCTGTGGCCCTAATTCTGGTTCTTCTCAGTGGTGGAGGTATACTCTTATCCGCCTGAGAACACAGTGATCAATATTCAGACATCGCAAGTGCATTTACCACATTTTTTGTATTTGGAACTTTTGGTTGGGATTGGTAATCCCTGGTATCTACACTGTTGAAGTCTTTCTGGCGCGGATTATTGTAATATTTTTTTGGGGTGTAAAATTGACTAAATAATATCATTCTGCCAATCCACAGCGCCAACACCAATAAAATACTGCATGTATTCATCCCTGGTTAATTTAGCACGCATAGATGCATTTCTGGTATTTAAATTAGTATTTGGTATGTCTGGTATCTAAATAATTAGTTTCCAGAGATGCCAGTCATAACGCCTCTTCAACTAGCTCACTTTCATCCATGGCAGCAACATGGTGGTGTGTGGGCTGCGTTCTTCTGCGTAGATATAAAAATATATGGAAGTCTTAAAAATCGATAGTGATACATCATCTTGTTTTGTTACAGCCATCGCTATTTGCCGAGGAGGAATCTTCGGCATCGCTGGAGGTGGCATCACAGCTGCATTCACCGGCCCTCTGCTCCACCCCCACACCAACCGCCACGACCAGCGCTGAACCTCAAACAAGCGCTCAACCCCCAGCAGAAGCAACATCAAGAAGAGGGCGCAAAAGGCCGAGGCAGACTCCAGATGCTGCGGACGTGGCAACCACCAAGATCCTGGAGTCTGCCAACAGATTGATGACCATGGAGGAGGATGATGCGGACCGGGTGGGGAGTGTATTGGCTGACAATTTAAGAAAGTTAGACCCGGCTACAAGGGTGGAGGTAGAGCGCATATTTTATGAAACACTGTACCGGGCCCGTGTGGGGACTCTGTCCCGGCACACACGGCTCACCGATGAAACCCCTCTGCCTAGGGTTGAATTTCAACCCATCAGCCCTGCCCCTATACCCCAACAAGCAGTATTTCACCCGGTGCAATATCCGCAGTACCAACATTTCCAGCCACCAACTGGGCAAAGGCAGCACCAACCGGCAACGTTGGCTAATACACTCCCACCAGGTCCACCTGGTGGCCCCTTCCAGAGTTTAGTGGAAAGTCCATCTCCCTCCCAACCACCAATGGATACAGGGGATTATGGGGTGGGACAAGTTTACCACCAGATGTAAATATTTTATATAGTTATTGTTTTAATAATATAGTTTAAATATTTTTATGTTTAAGTATTTCTTTATTATTTATTTCCTTGTTATTTATGTTATATTTGTTATAAGTTTATAAGTTAATAATTTATATAAAAATTAAAAATTCTCTAATCTAGTTGGTGTCCGTGTGAAAATATCATTTACCATGCAGGGTGACTATTAAGGGCACAGATATACATATGGGGTACATGCATGTTGTTTCAATATTTACCTTCATGTATTGCTCCTGGAGACTGTACAAAAGTACCAGGAGAAATTGGCATAGAAATAGGTGTGGTGGAGCCACTACTTGCTAGTGCATAAACACCAGTACTGGGTACAGTCTGCACTCCAGGTGTCGTGGCATTGTGCCCTCCAGGAATGCCTGACACCTGAGTACTACCACTCACTTGCCGTGATTCGGCCTCCACCTCCCCCTCCTTGCTGCAAGAAGACGCATAGGACAACTTGTGCGGAACTGTGAGTATACAAATTTTATTGGCAAAATATTGATTAGTACACACCAAAAAACAATATATTTACAATGACAAAAACGTACATTTTTAAGCAATCATGTCATTCTGCCACTCCACAGCCCCAACACCATTGAAATAATTCAAGTACTCGTCTCTTGACAACTTTGCTTGCGTTGATGCATTTCTGGTGTTTAAATTATTTGCCAAAGCTGTCAGACCAATAGGCTCGTCAACAACTTGGCTGTCGTCCACTGTAGCCCCCAGTTGTTGTGTGTGCACCGCTTTTCTGCGCATGTAGTTGTGCAGCACACAACAGGCCAGCACCACTTTGTCAATCTTATCTAGGCGCAGATTGATGGCACTGTGAAAAATTCTGAATTTATTACTCAGAATCCCAAACGCATTTTCAACCACTCGCCTGGCACGTGACAGGCGATAGTTAAAAATGCGTCGTTCCCTGTTCAGTGCCCTTTGTGGGTAGGGTTTAAGGACATTAGGGTGCAATGCAAAGGCCTCATCCGCCACAAAAACAAAGTTCTAACCGTGCTCATTTTCAGTCCGCTCTGGCAGATTCAGTTCATTTTTTTTCAGTTTGTCATGGAAAAATGTATTCTCCAGGGCTCCTCCATCTGAAACTCTACCATTTTTCCCAATGTCCACAAATACAAACTCGTATCGAGCATTAGCGATGGCCATTAGAACAATGCTGAAGAACCCCTTATAGTTATAATAAAAAGAGCCACTCTTTGCAGGGGGCATGATTCTGACGTGTTTGCCATCTATAGCTCCACCACAATTAGGGAAATTCCAAAGATCACGGAAATCACGTGCAATATTTTGCCACTCCTCCTTGGTCGATGGAAACTGCAATATAAAAGTATATGCGTATTAATAATCTGTTGGGTTGATTTTAGACCCATCAGCCCTCCCCCATTGCAGCCTCAAAGCTATTACCCGCCTTATCAAAATGACCCCCCACCCACTGGTGTAAAAGATTAAATTAACAGGCATTGTAAAGATATACATATAGGGTACAGGTATGTGCACAGCTATACATATGGGGGACATGTATGTAATTTCCATATTTACCTTCATGTATTTGTCCTGTAGAACTTGGACAATGGCATCACAGGTGTCTGGTATTATCAACCCCAGCGCTTGAGATGATATTGCGGTGGTGAATCTCAGGTCGGCAAGGGTCCTTCCTGTTGCCAGGTAACGCAGCATTGCCACCAGTCTCTGCTCTGCAGAAATAGGCCTCCTGAAATAGGTGTCCTCTCTCTCTATTAAAGGGGTAACCAGTGTCAGCAGCTCCATGAAGGTAGCGTCATCCATACAGAGATAATTCCTGAAATCATCAGGATTGTTCTCCCGTATCTCCTGTAGCAATGGCATGTGGGAGAAGGTGTCTCTCCTCATAAGCCAGTCTCTGGTCCAGCAGCTCCGATTCTTGGTCCTTTTTCTTTTTTTAATAGCCTGCAATCTAATGGCCATAGCAGCCAAAATTCACGCACGAGCCTTCCTTCTCCTCAAGCTCATAATTAAAAAGGCCCAAATGCACCGATAGACGAACGTACGTACGTATATCCTGTACAGCTAGCAATGGATCTGAATAGTCACGGCTCTATTCACTGTACTACACGAACGATTCTTTGTTCCGTGATCACGCCTCGTTTTGGTATGCTCTTTTAATCCAGCCCATTATGATAATGTTGTGTACATTTTTATCGTGCGAATAGCCAGAACGGGAGAGTGTGTACGGTGGTACAATCTTTTTCTTGCGATTGTTTGGACGGGTGTACATCGGACGTCGCAAGTAAAATTGTACATATGTGTACGCGCAGATCGGTCGTATGTTTCGGACGGCCGAACGTGTATTCGGTCGATCGAACGGTCGCAAGAAAAATGAAATTGTACATATGTGTACCCAGCTTAATGGTGGTTTTAAAAAGTAGGCAACTGTGGCATGTGTGATTAGGCATACTGTACATCCCAACTGTCCCGCGGTGGGGGTGGTAGTCCCCTGTCACGAATAGATGCTGCGTATATATGTGCACAGCATCTATTCACAGAGAAAGACGGCAGGGAGCACAGCCCACAGCTAATGATGTCAGTGGGAGGTGTGGCTTATTGGAGCGTCATCCCAGTGATGCCACACCCCCTTTTGGCTAGACCACAGTCCCTAACCACTTTGGTGCACACAGGAGTCCCACTGCACATCTTTTTAAAGTTGGGGGGTATGATTTAGGTCAGGGCTGGGCAACACCGGCCCTCCAGATGTTAATGAACTACACATCCCAGGATGCTTTGCATTAGTTTTGCAATGTGGCCATGCTGAAACTGATGCCAGGCATGCTGGGATGTGTAGTTCATTAACATCTGGAGGGCAGGTGTTGCCCAGCCCTGATTTAGGTCCTATCACAGCAAATTACTATAATGCTTCAGAAGTAGAAGTGCTTTTAGAGAAAGAAAAATGTAGAAAGCCACCTCAAACACTTACTGTACTAGTCCTTTTATCAGTCAGCAGGGGAAGTATTGGCATAGTAAGAGATGGTGGAATGGAATGCCAATGAACCCTTGACCTGGACAACTCAGTGATTTTAATTAACTTTGGAAGGGGAATTATATGAAACAATCAGTAATTACCCTAGGTATTTCAAATATATACATATATATATATATATATATATATATATATATATATTAAAATCTGCTGAAGTTTTAACATAAATACAGTAAAGATAACCAGAATTCTGTACCCAGACTGTCCGGGGGAATCCTGAATGGGTGGCAACCCTATTTTAGGCTTTCCTTAATAATCAGTCGCTTGCTGGATTATTGACAGTGGGGAATTCATCAGCAGATGAATATCATGGAAAAAGTTGGCTTTTTAAAAGATTACTTCATTGTATCAATCTCTACAGCAACAAAGAAAGGTGGCCTCAGTACCAGTATGCTTGTAGACTTCTGAAAGAATGGCCAGGTGTAGTCAGAGGAGGGAGATGGATGTGACTATAGAGAGGGCTGTAGGAAAGAGTGGGAACACAGAAGATGAGGACAGTTCATACAGTATATCTACATTAAGAAAAACAACTTTTAATACATTACTCAATTTTATTACTACTTGTTTTCCAGTCCCTTGAGTGCTTTGCAAGCTGTTTCTCGAACCAACGCGTAGGAGGCAGAACAGGAGTACAGATACACAGTGTAGATATGTAAAAAGATCCATTTCTATATTTGTAAGCCATACATGTAAAGAAGTGGAGCTCAACTCCAAACTTTAACCCTTTCATTGCCAACATCTGTGAGAGATGTGCAATATACCTGCTAAAAATGCCAGCGTCGCTCACATTTGTTATATAAATTAAATTAAAAAAAGTTGTGTAAAAAAAGTATTATATTCCTATATAAAAGGTAAACATTACAGTCATTATAATGAATAAAAGGGTTTGCTTGCCAATTTTCACACCTATTTTGAGAAATTCACTTGGCACTCAAAGGGCAATGTGCAAACCTAATAAAAAAACATTAAAAATCAGGCACAAATGTGAAAAAAACTATACCTCCCATTACCCGCAGTGGTAGTAACTCCTGTATATACATCCTGCATGATAAAGCAGCAAGGTGAAAAGCACTATACCTTCCAGTATCCGTAGTGGCAGCAACTCCTGTATATACATCCCGCAGGATAAAGCCGCAAGGTGAAAAGCACTATACTCCCCACTACCCGCAGCAGCAGCAATTTCTATATATACAAAATTCAGCAGCTAAATAGAAGCAAAAGATAAGAGCGATACTGCTTCATCTCCCTCATAAAGTGTTAATTGGCTGTGGACTTAATCGGTTATATTGGACAATATACCATTAGGCAAAACTGTCATCTACCGCCCGCACGAACAGCAGGGTGCATATATATGCCTAAGAGCCTGAATATTGAGCCACCCCCAAAAAACAAACACAAGGTGTTATAACGGACTGTAATTCCTGTTAGTACAAAAAAAGGGGGCGACATTATATCACCTCTATTCTGCGTCTCCCCATTTTGACATACGTGGATAAGTGCATACGTACCTCTAAGAGGCAACATAACAGTAGCTCAAACGCTATTATATTACCATCAGAGATGCCGAAATCTAACCCAAGCGCGGCAGCCCGACTAGAACGGTACGCACGCTCACAACCAGCTACAAAAACCCCTACAACCACCCCTGTGTCAACCCCAGTGAAAAGCGGTGGCCCGCAGGAAGAGCAGGAGATTACGATGCAACAATTAATGGAGGCCATAAAAGGCTCAGAACAACGAATAATGGAGAAAGTCTCAGATATACAGCTGGACGTGGCCAATATAAGGCAAGATCTGAAATCTGTTAAGAAACAAATAAAAGAGGCTGAAACCCGGGTATCAAGGCTGGAAGACAGCAGTAACAAAATGGAGGAGAAAGTCGACCGGCTGTCTAACCAAATGAAGGAAATGAAAAGTAAAATCTCTGACTTAGAGGGGAGGAGCCGTAGAAATAACGTGAGGATTGTCGGATTGCCTGAAAAAGAGGAAGGCACTGAGCCCATAAAGTATATGGAACAGTGGATAAGAGAGAAATTTGGGGGAGATGCCTTCTCTAAGTTCTTCTCGATTGAACGGGCCCATAGGGTGCCGTTAAGACCCTTACCTCCTGGAGCTCCACCAAGAACTATGATTATTAAAATGCTGCACTTCCAGGACCGAGATACAGTAATCCGATTAGCAAGAGTAAAAAGCCCCATTGAACATAACGGAGGCAAAATCTCAATTTTTCCCGACTATGCAATCGAGGTCCAGAAGGAAAGAGCCAAATTCATCGAGGCAAAACGCAGATTACGTGATAAAGGCATCAAGTACTCCATGGTATATCCTGCTAAGCTGAGGGTGGAGGCAGGAGGAGAAACCATATTCTTTGCGAACCCAAAGGAAGCAGCATCATGGATTGATAAATGGGTGCCAGGAAGGCACCAATTAGCAGACAGCGAGTCATTAAATTAAGCAAAAAGAATCCAGGGAGCTCCCCCGCTCTTTGGTGGTTAAGTGAAGTTAAGCCCCTTGGGGAAAATAGAATGGGAAGGGAAATTAAGTATACCTTTGGGGGGGGGGCAGTCTCGGTATACAGGGAGGAGGGAGGGAGGTGGAATGGGATGGGTGTTCATGTGTATGTAAGTGTTAAGTGTTGTATAATTGTTAATGTGCATGGGTGCCTAATGATACTGGTTCAGTGCAGGGGAAAAGTGGAAATCTTGTGTAAATAAGTTAGTATGTCAGCAGAAATAATTAAAGTACTAGCGTGGAATATTCGCGGTATAAATGACAAGATAAAACGTTCCCTTGTACTGAACCAGTTAAAACATTATGGTGCCGATATCATATGTCTATCAGAGACCCACCTTATGGGGAAGAAACTTCTGGCCCTAAAAAAATCATGGATTGCCCATGCATACCATTCATCTTTCACATCAACCTCTAGAGGGGTATCAGTTTTAATTCGTAAATCTGTCTCATTTGTCTGTAATAGGGTTATGATAGACCCAAATGGATGCTATGTTTTTCTAGATTGTACAGTAAATTCAATGCAATTGTTGTTATTATCAATTTATATCCCTCCTCCATTTGCATACAAAATTCTTAACAAAGCAACGGAATTTATTGCCCTGACCCCAAACATCCCTATAATATGCATGGTGGACTATAATAATATACTGAATCCTCAGTTAGATAGATGGAGTGGAACCGGTACAGGGGGAGGCAGAGGGAACCAGGGATTTGCGAGGTATATAGATAACATCGGATGGTTAGATCCCTGGCGCCTTCAAAACCCCAAAACGGTGCAGTACTCCTGTTTTTCCTCATCATATGTGGCCTTCTCTAGGATTGACCTAATTCTGGTCTCCAGGGAGTTTGCGCCGAAGGTCCGCAAGATCGAGTACAAAGCACGGGGTATATCGGACCACTCCCCAATATATATGGAATTTGCGGTATCCAATGAAAGGGGAAGCAATTTTTGGAAATTTAACCCTATGTGGCTACGTAATATTGATCAAAATAACGATCTTGTGGCCCTCTGGCGGAACTTCTGGGAGCATAATGAGGGTACGGCAAGTATAGAAATAGTCTGGGACGCCTTTAAAGCGTATATTAGAGGCACCCTGAGAAAATGTATCGCGAAAGCCGAAAAGAAAAGTAGAGAGGGTATTCTGGCTTTGGAGAATAAATGTATGGAAATGGAGAGGGAATATTGTATAAAGAAGTCAGAGGTGGCATATAGGGAATGGCAGGAGGCCAAGATAAACTGGCTAGAGGCGATTAAAAAGGTCAACCAAACAATCATAATGCACAAAACTAATATGAGATACCAGTGTGAAGATAGAGCAGGGAAATACCTTGCCTACCTAGCACAATGTGAGAAAATGTCAAATACTATCCTAGCTGTGAAAAATCAAGAAGACATTATAGTAAATGCTACCCCCCAAATAGGAGAGGCCTTCGCAAAATATTTTCAGCAATTATATGAGAGTAAGCTTCAGAATAGTGAGGAGAAAATAAAACAATACCTGGATAATATTAGGCTACCCAAATTAGAGGAGGCAGATATAAGGGAACTAGAGGCCCCGTTAAAAATAGAAGAAGTTATTGAGGCAATAAAACTATTACCCGTAGGAAAAGCCTCAGGCCTTGATGGGATACCCGCTGAGATTTACAAAAAATATAGTGACACATTAGCCCCTATGCTGTATAAAACCCTTGTGGAAGGATTCGATAAGGGGGTTATACCAAAATCTATGACCGAAGCTAAAATCATATTGATTTTGAAATCAGACAAAAATCCTGTAGATATGGAATCGTATAGGCCGATCTCCCTCATCTCTGTGGAGGCTAAATTAACAGCTAAAATATTGGCCAATAGACTTAATAAACATATTTTAAAACTTGTTCATAGTGACCAGACAGGATTTATCCCTGGTAAGGAGACCAGTATCAACATCCGAAGGTTATACTCGCATCTGCAGCTGAGTGGTGCTGATGAGAAACTAGGGGCGGTGGTGTCATTAGATGCCATAAAAGCCTTCGACGCGGTGGAGTGGCCCTACCTGTGGCAGATTCTCCGGTTATATGGATTTGGTCCAAACTTCCTGAGGTGGATCCAGCTGTTATATTCGGAGCCATCGGCCCGAGTATCTGTCAATGGTTGGACATCACAGCCTTTCGGCCTCGGCCGGGGAACACGGCAGGGATGTCCGTTATCCCCTGCCCTGTTCGCCCTGGCAATAGAACCGTTGGCCTGTCTGATTAGGCAATATCCAGAGGATATAGGCTATAGGGTAAAAGATCAAATGGAGAGGATCACTCTATATGCGGATGATCTGTTAATATTTCTAAAAGACTATGGAGCATCCCTCCCATTGATCTTGAAGATGATAGAGGAATACGGAGATTATACAGGATTTAGGATAAATTGGGCAAAGTCAAGTGTGCTCCCAGTGGGTAACCCGGGCAATTATATACAGGTATCCTCATATCAACTGAAATGGACAACTGTCCTTAAGTATCTTGGGATATATGTATCAAGAGATCCAATGGAATATATAGACTTAAATTTACGCCCCCTGATGGAATGGCTAAAAAAAAAAAAAAAAGTATGGAGTGGATTGCCCCTGATAGCCACTGGGAGGATAAACTTAGTAAAAATGATTGTACTCCCTAAGTTTTTGTATATATTGAATAACTCACCGGTCTACCTGCCTAAAGATATATTTAGGAAATTTAATAGCTTAATAAGCTCCTTTATTTGGAATAATAACCGCCCTAAGATTAAAATAAATGATCTAATGATACCAAAGTTAAAGGGCGGGCTAGGATTGCCAGACCTCAGGCTATACTATATAGCATCGCAAATGGCACAATTAAAGTCGTGGCTCAAGGAAGATGAGCCGAATAGCCATTTGATAAATGAATTAGTAAAGGTTTCCACACCAAAGATACCCCCTAAATATAGATTAATTCAGGGGAAGAAACAGCAAGGGGATTTACCACTGGTCGGGCAGGCAATAAAAATATGGCAGGAAGGAAATCAGATACTGGACAACGAATTTATTGACAAAGAATATAGAGTAATCGATATTATAACATCTAAGGAAGCCAAGGCACTGCAATTAGCAGAAGTCTGGCATCCATTGTCAATAAAATATATCTCCCAGCTGTACGATCTAAATGGAATAAAATCATTCCTACAACTAAAAGAGGAATTTGATATACCTAACACATATCTCTTTAGATACATTCAACTAAGAAGCGTAGTGGAAACATATCAGAAAAATAGTAATCCACGGTTCGGTGAGTCAGAAATGAAAAAGTTGATTATAGCCCCGAATAATAAAAAATTAATATCACGAGTCTATGGTATCCTAATGGAAAACAAAAATAAGGATAGCTTAACAGCATTAAAAGAAAAATGGGAAATAGAGATAGGAGAGATGAATGAAGCAGAATGGTCTGTGGCAAGGACGGTAGCTGCAAAAGCAACGAATTCGTTACGAATTCAGCAGACGCAGCTTTTTATCCTCCACAGATCATATATGACGGCAATAAGACTAGAGAAATTTGCAGGGAGAAGTTCATCGGCCTGTCCTAAATGCAGAAACTCCCCAGGTACCTTCATCCATTTAATATGGGAATGTTGCATAATATCCCAGTTTTGGGACAAGGTTAAATATAATATAACCAGGACAGGGATAGCAATTGAAAATCTGACCCAAAAATGTTGTCTATTGGGAATAGTGCCCGGAAATGCGAATAAGAACGAAAAAGCATATATTATTAACCTAATGTCAATTGCAAAAGTGATAGTAGGTGGTAGGTGGATGTCAAACGTAGCGCCGGATATAGAAATATGGAAAAATCGTGTGAATTTCACAATACAACAAGAGAAAAAGTTAGCACACACCCGTAACACACTAAATAAGTTTTACCTAATTTGGAATCACTGGATACAGTCACCATTTTATGAAAAAAGTATGTCACAGTAGGTAGTAGACACATAAATATAAGCTTAAGACATTAAGCGGAAGTAATGATAACACATAAGAGCATTATATATAATAGGAGGAAAAACACAGCACACAACTGAAAGCGATAATCGACACACTAAGAAAAAGTTTTATATATGCCCACGTTTAGATAGAGTAAGGAAACACTATAAACATTGTTAGAAATCCCGCAATGACACATAATGATAGAAAAGAAGACATCACCGGCTATTATAGATATTAGATGGAGGGACCAATAGGGGAGCAACGCGGGAATATGAAAGGGGAAAAGAAAGAAAGAAAAGCGACAGATAAGTGATGGGACGAGGATAGAGTAGCTAGATATAAAAAAGGTAAAATACGGCACGAGACACCTTAATAAGAACATGAGATAGGGCACCCATGCAAGATATATGTAGGTATAAGTGTAGATGTAATGTAATGTACGTATTATGTCTGTATATATGTGATGTCTATGAATTTAATGAAATGTAAGGAAAAATGCATGTATGTAAGATTCGTGTTTTTGTACTATAATAAAGATTTAAAAAAATTAAAAATCAGGCACAAATAATAACACAAAAATTACTTAGTAGCAACACAATAACCACTTAAATGTTTAAAGGAGCAGCTCCCATATGGTCTCCTAGCCACCACAGTACTTCAGTACCAATCCAATAGATCATGTTTCCTGGATGTGGAAGCAGGTACCATGGACCTGAAGTCAGGGCAGGCATGGGTCTTTGCTGCCACAATCCAGAGATTTTATATAAAAATTATCAGAATATCAAGTTATTAATACCTTATAAAACAGCTGAGCTGAACAAAGTAATACCACAAACCAGGAAAACAGATTGAAGAAAAAAGAGAATAAAGTAGCGCTACTACAAAAATGAACATTCAAAGTATACCATTTAATAACATATAAAACATTTAAAAACACTTCAAATAAAGTATAAGGGATCCGTTCCTATGTATACCGCCAATAGTGTCCACATAAGGTCCAATATTCCAATTTAAACTTTTATAGTTACCACAGTTGTAGTCACCGGGAGATTATATTCCAATCGGATTGCATTTGCAGCATGAAGTTTCTCCAAGATGGGTGATGGTAACATGGTCCAGAGGTGGAAAAGGAGGATGGAATTTGTGTCAGGAAAGTCACTGGGGCGGCTGGTCCGGATCCAAATGGAAGTGTGATAAAAGTGCTTTGTATATTGTCCAGGGCTTGCTTCTGACATGTTTCCCTGCATCTAAGTTCAGCTTTGTCAAAGGAATGACCATAGGGCTCTGGAGCTGGTTTATATACCGGTCATTAATTAGGTAAATCAGCACATGTGTGATCATTACAATGCTATGTTCATTGGTTTATATTGAATATATTGAAAAATGAGGAAAAGAGGAGAGAGTAGAACTAGAAGGCAAAATACATAAATGACTTCAAATATATCGTCTTTGAATTCATTATGTATTTTGCCTTCTAGTTCTACTCTCTCTCTATTGAGGGATTACTCGCCCCTCTTAAGTAGCTGCTTCGCAACACACCCCTAGCCAGCACCCGGTTTTTTGTTGCTTCGCAACTATTGTTCTGTACCATTGCTGGAGATTGGTGGAATCACCCAAAGATACCTTTCTATGAATATAGGGCGTGAGGTGAGTGTTGGTCCATAAGATACATGGTTATACATTGACTTGTCGGTGATGGGAATATATGAATGTGGAGGAGACATATGAACCCCAAAGAATGAATATAGGGCCCATATAGGAGGTCAGTACACTACTCTATATAGAAAACATCCAGTGTGGAACGGTTTTCCTAAGGAGAGAATAGGTGTCTGAAAGATACCTTTACATGAATATAGGTACCTATTGAAAGGTCAGTTAAGATCTAAAAAGAACATCTACAGAATAGAAGATCTGAAAAATCCTGCCTAAACCTTTAAAAATACAAGATTTAGGTTATATATTTTATGTGTGTGTGTAATCAGGCTAGCACTGAAGTGTGGTTCCATTTTTGGAGTTTATAAACAACTTTGTTTATTGCAATAGAGATGAGAGAGAGACGAGAGATGAGGCAGCAACTGCTAAGCCTCGCTTCTGTATAGTCAGATACTACTTGCAGAGCTGCGGGCAGGACCACATCACAGCCTTACTCAAAGAAAGTGCTTTAATAAAGGCATGCCTTGATGTGTCATGTGACCAGGATGTGCAGTGTAGTGTATACAGCAGCATTAGGGGGCGCTAGAGAAGACAGTGATGTAGGTAGTAGATACAATGGACACTTAGGCCAAGTGTAGAAAAGGGAGAGTTAAGCTGGCCGGTACACTAGTCCAATTTGGCCTCTTTTCACCAGATTCCAACAGATCAGGCATAAAAATTGGGTGAAAAGGTGACCATATGCGACCTTTCCTGGGCAGCTCAAGGGAATTCTTAAGACACTTCACTCTTTGAGAAGTTGCATAATAGTATGGGGGCCTTTACAGTGAGTAGGTGGTGAGACAGACTCAGACCTATAATCATGTGTGCTTCCCCAGCCAGGCCTCACACCACACCACTGGCAGGTACAATAATTACTAGTCCAGCAAATATGATAAATTGGAATTTGCAATAACATGTCCAGTTTTTAGTTAAATGGAGAAGCAATTGAGTGAATGTGTTATGGTGTATAAAAATCATCTAACTGTACTCCCATATTAATTTTATTATGCAGTATTACTAGTTTATTTCATTAGTGTATTGGTGGTGGTGTTCTAGTTTACCCTTTTGATGCTGAATCTGATGCTGAATCTAAGGTATATACTTAATTGCTTGTATTGTATATCTCTATCAAAGTCAGGCTATCCATTTGTACTTTGTTTTCTTTACTATTTAAAATTACTTAGTTATAACAATAGTCAAGATCCTGTGTAATCTAGCCAATTTGCAGCTAGATGAATTTTTCGGCGCTGGATGACCTTCCAACAGTATGGATTCCGATGGTCAGACACACAGTCGAAATCCCAACTTAAACGACCCCCACGAGGGAGAATAGCTTCTGTGGCAAGCACACCAAGTCTGCAAGGGGATTCTTTGCGCTTGTCCCCCTGCCGGAGTACTGTCAGTGAGGATTCAGATGTCAGTCTAATAACCATCTGAATTCTGAAGGTAAAGATAAGGTAGCGCTAATATACCAATGAGCCTTCAATTTTAAACATTTATTATGTACTTTGGGCAGTACGGATGGTGTAATGGTTAGCATTACTGCCTCACAGCACTGAGGTCATGGGTTCAATACCCACCATGGCCCTAACTGTGCGGAGTTTGTATATTCTCCCCGTACTTGCGTGGGTTTCCTCCGGGTACTCCGGTTTCCTCCCACAATCCAAAAATATACTGCTAGGCTAATTTGGCTCCCAACAAAATTAACCCTAGAATGTCTGTGTGTGCGTGTACATGTGGTAGGGAATATAGATTGTAAGCTCCACTGGGGCAGGGACTGATGTGAATGGTCAAAATATTCTCTGTAAAGCGCTGCGGAATCTGTGTGCGCTATATAAGAAACTGCTAATAAATAAATAAATAAAATAAATGTACTTCAAAAATGAAAAATCAATAAAATGACATAATATAGTGAATTAAAAATTATCAATAGGGGGGCCACTAGCCTGCACAAATAATTGATTATGTGGTCATCCGTTCCTAGTTGTGTCATCTACATAGGATATTCCTGATAAATGTCAGTCTTGGGTAGGTTTCTCTGATATAAATGGTATAGTTACCAAGACAAAGTTCTCCAGGGGAATTGATCCACTGTAGGAAAGCATTGCAGCTGTAGCCTCCTGGGTGAAGATGAAAGAATACAGAGTCCCACTTGATGGTAAGGTATGGCTGTGGCTGGGTCCTGTGGTCCGGATGATGAAGTGAGTTTTTGTATCTGGTCTGGATGATGAAGTGCAAGGTGCTTTTCAAGAAGGGCAGTGGCAAAGTGGTTGGCCGAAGCTCCTCACGTGTTTCCCAGTCTTTAGGACAACTTTTTCAAAAGGTAAGTCATCACGGTAATGACCATCTGAATTCTGACTGTCAGACCCCTATACCACACACAAATTATTAGGAAATAAAGGGTTTTTGCTTACAAAACAAAAAAAAAAATAGATAACATTTTTCTTAAATGAGTATTAACATTTATAGTCTCAGACTGATCTTAAATTATTTACAAATTGGTTTTATAACTAATCTTACCTGTAACAAAATGATCAAATCCAGCTGTTAACACAAAAGTGCTATATAATAAGACAGGTTATTAATGAAGCGCTGTGAAATGCAGGAGACTAAAAAAACACTGAAATCAGTCCAAATCAGCAGGATTGTTTGAAATTTGTTTTGCTACCTTTGTTCATAATATCCAAGAAAAAAAATAGTACTTCAGTTATGATGCAGCTGCAGTACACAGCATGGGATAGATCCCAGCAGAGCAGAACAATCATCAACAACAGACGGCAGCCAACAAATTGGGAAAGATTAATGAGTGATGCAACTAATACACGCTCCAAATTAAAGAACTGTGGCTAAAGAGACTATGATTTATGGATAAGAACTATTAAAAGACAAAATACATTTGCAAAATGAATACCACACTGATGTCTTACAAATGTTGTGACATATCCAAGAGATCATCTTTTCCTGAGGCAGGGGTGTAGGGAGGGCGGAGCAGAAGCTCTGGGCGCTATAAGATCACAGGGCGCTGGAGCCTTGCACCGCCAGCTCCCCCCACCCAGCTCACCCGCTCCCCTGCTCTCCCGTCAGCTCGCTCCCCCACCTGCTCCCTGCTGTCCACGGTGGTGCTGCTGCATCATTTATCCTATCCTGTGCAGGGTTGACAGACCTCCTGTCAGACGGGAATCAGCTGCAGCAGCAGCTTTGCGCAGGGAGCCAGCTGTAATGTCTCCCTCCACATTTTCAACACAACACTTACAGTGCTCCTGAGAGGGGCAGGGGCACTGCAGGGAACCGAGCTGCATACCTGAGTCCCAACTATCCATTGCATGAATAGGGACTTTGTGCAAACGGCCGAAAGGGGGCGTGGTGTATGCAAAAGGAGGCACATCATATGCAAATGAGGTCCGCGTCCCCCGTTTTCGGTCACTGTGCCTCTGAATAGACGCTGTGCGCATGAGCACAACGTCAAATCTGTCTGATTGGGCGGACTCCCAACTGCTCCCCCTCCACAGCGGGACACTGCCGGCCACGAGAGGGACGCGGGAGCGTCCCCAAAACAGGGACATTCCCACTTTTAGCGGGACAGTTGGGAGGTATGGGGCTGGTACGGTGTACCAGAAACAGGTTCGGTCATTTTTCTGACCTCATTCCCAGCTGCCGGCAACATCATCAGCAGGGTTCAGAGCAGGGAGAGCTCGGCAACCCCAGGCTCTGCTGAGGTGCTAGCCCTACTCCCGGGGAAAGGGGTGTCTTGGGTATAATATGAAATAATCACGCAGGGAGAAGGTTGGTCTTACTGGCAGTGGCTCGGCAATATGCAGCAATGGTAATATGTGCCACGGCGGCTGCAGTCCCCCTTGACAACAAGCTATTTCAGTCCCCCTTTGCAACGAGCATGAAGTTCCTAGCAATGAGCTTGTAGGTAAGTGACACTTATGTGTCAAATGTGTAATGGGCATTATGGTTTGTTATATAGTATGTAATGGGCATTGCGGTTTGTTATATAGTATGTAATGGGCATCATGTGTAGGCTTATGTGTAACTGGCATTACGGCATGTGGCTTTATGTGTAATGGGTATTACACAGTTCTCTAAAATGTGCAATGGGCAGTGTGGTATAATGTTAGGCCGCTTCCCCTTTTAGCCACGCAAGAGCCCCGCCTACTACAAATCGGGGGGGGGGAGAAACATGTCCTTGCTCCGGGCACCGTGGCATCTACCTACACCACTGTCCTGAGGGCTTACTAACCTGTAGTGCTAACCGTGCACCAGGATGCAGTCTTGGTTTGACACCATCAGAGGTCATTCTGACATTTCATTCCAATATAGGGGAAAACTTCAGATTAAGAGAAACATCTGGATACATGAAGCCTGTTAACTAGATACTGTGTACTGTATATGCACATGAAATTGGGAATAGTCATAGATTTGGGGGGGGGGGGAGGGGTTTATAGTACACCTTATAAACCTAATAAAAAATAGCAAACTGCATTCTAACAATGATCTGGGATGCCAAAAAAAGGATTTAAACTCACCTACTGTAAGTAAATAGTTTCTAATTAAGACAAGCAGCAGAATATATAGAGCCTAATTAATAGGCACATGTGGCTGATATTAGGACAACAAGCTAGTATAATTTCTAGGCAACATATATTACTCCCAAAAGCCCTTTAATAACTCTGTATATCAGCCTATATTAGAGACATAATTAAATAAGGATTGCAGTCTTCCATGGAGACAATGTTCCAATCCACAGATCATGTGTCCTCCCTAGTGGTTTGGCAAGCATAACATTACATAACATAGACATTAAGTCAGTGTCTGTAGCTTCAGGACACTCTTGAAGCAGATGTATCAAAGCTTTTCAACTTTTCATCTTTAGAAGATTTGTTCCATCCTTATCTTAGCTGTATTAATAGTAGTAGTAGTAGTAAGTTTATTTATAAGGCTCCACAAAGTGTCCGCAGCACCGTACATAGCAAACAAAAAACAAATTACAAGGTAACGTACAGGGTGTGTTGATAAAATACAGCATAAATAGGGGTATAGCTGGTAGAAATAAAAATCAGCATCAGTTCTGAAGTAGGTGTGGAAATTGTCGAGGAGACTGAAGATGAAGTAGAGGAAGGGAAGAACAGGGCAGGAGCACTGGTGAGGTAAGGTAGGGTGAGTACGTGAGGAAGGAGGGCCCTACTCATAAGAGTTAACAGACTAAAAGGAGGTGGGTGGACGAATGAAAAACAATAGGATAAGTAGGAACGGATGGAGGGGTAGGGTAGGCAGGATAGGAGGAGCAAAAGAGGTTAGGAGGAGGAGGGATAGGCTGAAGTTCTCCATATCTATTAGTCTATTTAAGGCTCCATCCTGCTCACATTCAGTACCTCAGTATGACCCCTTCCCCAATGATTAGTGCTTGTCCTGTCCTCTCCCAAGCCCACTCTGTTCAGCCTGCCACCACTTCCCTAGCCCCTGCTACAGTTCATTCTGTAGACCACACCCACCAACATCAAACCTATCCATCACATGCTCCCTCCTTTCCCTGTTCTCATACTTACCAACTGTCCATCTCCCATGGTGCATGTAAGCAGCAGACATAACTGAAAATATGTATACAGTATGCTACAACTTTGAGTCCTGCTTTATGACGTCTGTTTATCTTCCTCCTGTTGCTCACTCCTGGCTTTCCTTACCTACTGTATATTGAGCTTTTAGACTCCTGATGACGACTTTTGAGTATTCTGTCTTTTAGAACCATGACCTATGCTTCTCCCAGACCATCTTCTTTCCTGAACCCCCAGATCTATGAAATAACTGCAGCGACCGCAGCAACTTGTTGAACCATCTTCAGAGGAAACCGCCAAATTAATGTCGGAGAAACATGTCTAGAGCACCCCTCTACTTGTGGACTGACACTCTTTAATTCAGTGGGACATTCTGACACTTGCTTATCTGTTACAACCCCCACCTGCTGGGAAACTGTGTGAGATTCAGCCACTGTCTGCAGCTACAGGTGGTACACCCTGGTCTGTCCGGCTCACCAATTGTAATCAGAGTCTGCCTGAGATGACAGCCCTACAGATGAACAGCCCGTTCCTCTATAAAATATAAACCGAGAAAGAATGTACCAACGATACCAAAAAACATGGCTACAGTTCCCTTGATATAAGTATATCCACAGAGAGGAAATTAACCCCTATAGGGAACCTCGTTTATCGGAATTTAAGCTAATTAAGTGAATATCTTCATTATTGTTGTATATATGAGAGCTTCTTCTAATTAATAACAATTTTTATGAAAAACGTGCTGAATGTCTCACTGTACTAGTAAAGTTGTATTTCAATGATTCAGTGTAAAAAAATATTGTTTTATGGTGGTACCAAAAAGTTTTAACTGAAAATTGTGCCAGTTGCGCTCTCTTATACTTGAGATTATTTGTGCTGCAATGTAAAGTGATACAGAGTGTCTCTGTGGGAGCTGCATCTGTCGCGATTATTTAATTAATTAAATTATTTGATTATGGTTTGTATTGTGCGCCTGATTTCTCTGTATGTTTATCTTTGTTGAACTATATTCAGTTTGTTTTTCAGCCTGCACTCAAGATTTAGCACTATTTTGCCAATACTGCCAATATAAATGTGGGGACTCCCTTGTTCTAAAGAGTAGTGTCTCCTATTCCAAATTACCTGTCCCTAATAATCAGTTTCTAGAGATAACCAGTCAATGACTGGGAGATCGTAAGCCAGCATACCTCTTGAAGACCTTGTTAGATCACATGTGACCTGGAAGTTTTTCCCAAGGATCCAGAAATGCAAACCTTTCAGTGTTGTGAAGCTAAAGCTGTGATGAAGTCATACACACATGAGCATATTGTTTACAGACTTCATAAAAACCTTTATGAGTCTCCTGAGAGATTGGAAATGCAATGTATAGAATGGGACAATGTAAAAAAAAACTCTGGTAGCCTTGAACTTTCAAATATATTTTCTGGTTTACAATGTAAAAAATAAAAAAAAGACTAAGTGGGTAATGCGTAAGGGACGGGCTCTTGAAGACCCCAGTCATCCCCTGGCACCATCTTGCTGTTCTAATAATCAACAGCATTGAGGGCAGCATGGAATTCCTTGATTTCACACAAATGGTTATGAGAATTTGGCCATAGAGAAGTTGTATATGGATTTCCAAAGGTGAGGAAGCAATGTTAGCATTACCCTGCCTATATGAAGCCTTAATTGCCTTATCCTATAATTTATTATGTATTGTCCCATTGTTATTGAGCTTTAAATTAAGGAAACTGTATAGATGTATGCACCTAAGTTTAATGGGTGCTGTTCAGTTGCCTTTTGATATTTCTATGGCTGGCACACACATATGCTCCTTATGAGAAATACTGAGGTTTCGTAATAGTTTTAGTATGAGGTGTATGTGTTACCTTTTAGATGCAAGACTGGGTTCTTCAATGTTCCCACTGAAGATACCCAGCTCTTCATTTTACATTCACAGTAAGCAAGACATTGCAGCTATGTGACTAATCAGTGTCATGGTCTGCTCTAATGTTTTTAGTTTAACCGAAGCATCTGGCATTGGTATTCAGCTCTGTTATGGCACACTGTAACCAATCTTTTGTAATAGAGATTTTATGAAAATTCATTTATTTGACAAAAAGTAGATAAACACATTCGACATCTAATCTAGTGTACCCTAATGGGGTAGCAACTAAAAGCAATCTTTGCCTACAATAATCTCAATTTCCTCTGGCGGCCAGGGAAAGCTAAATACATTGCACTTTTATTTGCAGCAAATTATGGAATACCATTAAAAACACATTTGTAAGAGACTTATGAATACAAACACACAATTATGGTAAAATACAAATCCTAAATGTTCTTTTGAAATATAAATAAAATAATATCATGTGTTTGCTTTTTGGATAAAACCTTAATAGCAGTAGTAGTATTAGATACTGTACTTCTTCATCTGCATCACATTTTAGAGAGAACTGGGAAACTTCTTTGCTTTTTGGATTGATGGTATGCATTTATATCCTTATTCCAAAGTTTCCTTCAGAAAGATCCTCATATAATAGCACAGCTTTTCTTGCACTTTTACAAGATTACTTTCATTGAAACAAGAGATTTTGCCTCAATTTATCATTCCTCAAGTAACCTCTCTGTCAAACTCCTGCTGTCTTGCTTGCAGTTAAAGAGCTTTAAAAATAACTTTGCAAGCAGCCTACACAGTGCAAGCTGAGAGCAGAAAATAGTAGAAGAATTAATTAACATTTTACTATTTTTTTTTTATATATATATATCACGGTAGTCCCATCTACAAAATTGTAAAACAATTTGCTTCTAACAAACCTTTTCAGATCAGTATTGTCTTTGTGTTACTTAATGCAGTGCTCTTTCTGGTAACTTAGGAAAGTTCAAAGCAGCTGTCTAACCTGCTGGTAATCATTTCCAATTATAATGGCATGACATCGCTGATTGCTGGAGCCCGATGCTGGTTTCCGAAATACGGGGACCTCTACTCCTTTTGTCCCCCGTATTTTGGGAACCAAGACTGGTCCAAGAGCCTGGTGCTGGATATAATCGTGAGGGGGTTCCCCACACCGTTTAAAAAAAAACATACTGTATATTGGTACTTGTCTCCTAGCACGGCGCCCATATTTTTTATGTATGCTAACATAGTGAAATCGCATTGTCGCTATATAGTGACATGCGATACGTGCGATGTGATTTCAGTCACTCCCGTTCCCGCTCACTGTCTCCCACTCTCTGGCTCACTGGTAATCCCGCCCCCTGTCACATCCTCATAGAAATCAATCGGAGGTGATTTTGTGAGAGGAGAGGACGTGCATTTGTGAGCAAGTGATTTATTCCTGGTATTTTGGTTATTTCGACTGGTGATTTGCTTATTTCGGCTGAAATGGCATCTGCGCTGAATCTGTTTTCTTTGCCGGTGACGGAGGTTGAGGCAATAGAATTCTTTCAGCGTCATCATCTTTTGCTGGTGGCGGCTAATTGTGCCAATGGGCATACTATGCGGCTGAGACTCAAGGAAGGTATGTTGCGGTGCCATGTGAAGGCTTGTCAGCTAAAGGCAAGCCTTCGAGCGGCACTCTTTTTCCCCGGGTGCCGCTTACCCTTCCTCACATTGGTGAGGTTCATCTACTCCTGGGCTCAGGAGATGACCTCGGTGGAGTACTGCCAGCAGCAGCTGGATATGCCAAAGAAGAGTACAGTACTCTACCACAAGTGGATCACCGTCAGGGCAGTGTTTCCTGACGAAGGATCTCCTGGCGCAGTCCGGGCACAGTCAGGGCAGTGTTTCCTGACGAAGGTGGCCACCCGTGATGCCAGCACATTAATGTCGGCCATCATCAACAATGTGGAGCCTGGGACGACAATATACACGGACTGTTGGAGGGCGTACAGAACACAGCAGTTGCAATTGGCCGGATACGACCACGCCCAGGTCAACCACAGGCATCATTTTATAGACCCATCACTGGGGGTCGATACGCAAAATATCGAAAGGATGTGGGGCGTGTGTAAATGGCGCAATAAACGTCATCGGGGCACCGCCAGGCACATTTTACAGTCTTACCTGGAGGAATTCATGTGGCATAAAACTTTTGGTGGGGATGGCCCTTTCACCCGTATCCTCCATGCCTTGACACTGTTACCAAAGGACAATTAAATTATTTGATTATGAGGACATCTTATTAATTAATCTTTCATGTTTTTAATGATTTGTTTGCATTACGTGTTATTTCATTGATTCTTACTTATTTGACTAAATTAGTCTTCTTATTCAAGACATGTTGTCCTTTATGTGTCAGTTGCATGATTTTGCAGGGGTGAATGTGCTCATAAAACACCTCCACTATTCACACCACCCCGAAGCGTGGCGAGCGCAGCGAGCCACCGCGAGGGGCGGCAGAAAGTGTCCTCCGACCTTTTCATACCCCCACTATCCACATCGGCATGGAGTTGATTTTATATAGTGTGGCGAGCGCAGCTAGGCCCGCGAGGGGACCCCGCCGCTCACCACGCTTTGGGGTGCCGTGGATAGTGGGGAGGTGGCTGTATGCTTAGGGATAGCATGGATATTGTGGGTGTGGAGTGGCGGGTTTAAAAATCACAGTACAAAATGACATTATATGTAATTTTTAATGTACAAATACCCTGTAAACTTATAACACAAAATGACATTTTATGTAATTTTAATGATAGTCATCATATCGCATTGCATACAAAAGCACAAAATCGTATACTATCGAATCCTATTTTATATTGGGTACGATGTATGTAATATATTGACTGGCAGAGAGCAGTGAATAAATTACTTTGGAAAATCGTATCGTGTCATTTTTACAATGCAATGCAATTTCCCAACGCTGAATAGCACACTTAGCTATTTACGTAGTGGGCGCCCTGCTAGGAAACATGTAACCATATATTTTTATACACAGAAAAACCGGCACTGATCTGACTGATCCATGCAGGTTTCAACCAAAATATGCCTGGAAAATGAGGATTATTTTCCGGTCATATTGTCTGCTGAATTGCCAGCCAAAATCAGCAGTAGGCATGATAGTAAATTAACACACCACCATAGAAATCATGGCCATATACAGCCTAGTTTTCATACACCAGAATTTGGCAGAGCTTGCTGTACATAAAAATAGGCAAATCCTCTGAATTCTGCTGATTGTTATTAGCTAAAGCATTACATCAAATGGGTATGGATACATGCATTCGTACCCATTTAATTTAAGTAAAATTTCCCCCTTCCTATTTAAGACAAAGTCTTTAGTCAGTATCCAGTTACAGAGTATTAGGCTCACACCATGTAGTTCAATCTGGAGATGACAAGTGAGTGGATGAGGGTCATAGTAGCACCCAGGGTGAGAGGGTCTGATCCTGGAAATATTTTTGAGATGGAAAGAGCAGGGCTGCAAGAGGTTCAGAATGTCAGATTTGAAGGAGATAGAGGAATCAAGGTTAACTCCAAGATGGCATACTTGAGGGCTAGAGGATATAGTTGTGCCATAAATAGATAATGACATTGCGGGAGGCGAGGTTATGTGGGAAGGTGGAAAGATGATCAGCTCAGCTTTAGACATATTAAGTTTAAGAAAGAACTAGGAGATCCAAGAAGAGATAGCTGGAAATATGAGTGGAGGAGAGAGGGGAAAAGGTCAAGAGATGAAAGATAGATCTGGTAATAGAGCATAGAGATATGGAAATCAAAAAAGAGAGAATGAGCTTACTTAAAGAGGATGTATAGATAGATAGAGAGGAAGTTTAAGAGAGGGGGATTCGTGAGAGGAGACAGAAGGAAAAGGTCAGAGAGGTAGGAGTACTGCCAGGAGAGGACAGTGTCACATAGACCAAATGAGTAAAGAATTTGCAGGAGGAGAGGTTGGTCCACATTGTCAAAAGCAGCAGGTCAAGGAGAATAAGCAGTGATTAGAAGCCCTTGGATTTGGCAGCATGGTAGTCATTGCAGAATTTTGTGAGGACAGTTTCAATGGAGATGCGAGGATGGATGCCGGACTGAAATGGGTTGAGCAGGCAGTGGGAGGAAAGAATGGTGGTTGTAGATAATATACTCAAGGAGTTTTTTAGGCAAAAAGGAGGAAAGAGAAAGGCCTGTAGTTGGAGAGAGTGTTAGGAACAAGGCTAAGTTTTTAAAGAATGGGGGAGACCAGTACATGTTTGAAGGCAAATGCCTGATTAGAGGAAGAGATAGGGAGCATTGTATACTGATTAATAGAATGCTACCTATATTTTACAGATATTACTAGAATGCTCTTTGTAGTTGTACTCACACTGCAAAAGCCCCTTACAGTCAAACTTCTAGTGCTGTAAAAGCTGTGTTAACAAGCAAAATCTGTAAAGTAGAAACAGGGCTACAAAATTCAATATAGTACAAGAAATGAATACAATCCAGACGGATCTGTACATCTTGGTAGGCAGCTTATGTAATTCCAATTTTATATTTTACTCGCAACAGAATTTTCTTAGACATTGCATTAGCCTTAATCGCAAATGGACACAAAGCCAATGCATGCTTTTTTTCCTGGTAATCCAAAGCCATCTGGACACATTAATAGAACGTAAACCCAGGATTTATACAATGATCAGTGCATTAATCAACAACAAAACATTTTGTCTTTATGATCATACTTACAACAAAATTAAGTAGCTGCAAATTTTTACTGCTCTAGTATCATTATTATCCACAAAAATAGAGTTATCATTTTTGTGCATTACAGTATATGGTTCGTGTTCCTTTCACAGAAAGCACAATGTTAATTGCCCCCTAAATCACAAAATATTGTTTTATGATATGAGACATGATGGTAAAATAGCTGCCTTCTGTTAACCCATATCTCCCTACTATCCCGCATTTAGTCAAATAGGGGTTTACTTAAAATACTACATTTTACCTCACTCAATAAAGAGGTCTAACAAAGAAAAGTGTACACCAGTTATTACGTGGTGTGAAGAACAAACATGTTCAGGAAAGAAAAGACATAGAACAATCATCATGGACTATTACCATAATATTCATTTTTGTGTTGTATCACTACCATGTTTTCAAGCAGTTCTGCCACTAAAGTAAATCTACATGATTCATTTGCATCATTATACAGTAGACAACTACTCCAAAGTACTGCAGATTCAGAAGAGTATGATGGGCTAGATATTCCCAGCATAAGTAATAGTTCATCTCCTTTACTTGGTCAATCACATGTAAAACTACACAAACATGAGAACACACCAGGATCCGGTCCACAATCTCTGACAGTGCGCTGACAGTTGACACATGGACATGATCAAATGCTGACATAACATCCTTCATATCCCACCCATCATTGGGTCTTGCTGCTTGCTTCATCTCTCCGCTGGTCCCAGGACTAATAAAGTAAGTGGTCTGCTACAGCCACCTGACAGAGCAGCATTCTAGTGATCAAGTCTTCCGAACCCTAATTGCTAGCATTCCCCTAACACATACTGTGTTACTCTAATTCCGCGTCAGCTGCAACCTATCCAAAATCCTCCTGGTGTTGCCTAAAACAGTTGTCGTTCTTAGAAATTCAATATTTCTCATTCTGAAGACGTCAACATGCTGAACCATGTTGACATTGTAGTGTCTCCCTTCTTTTGTAAAGTTTGTTATGATTAGTAGTTTTGCTAACTACAACCTGGAGGCAGAGAGAAATAAGGAGTGCTAGATTTATGAAGTGATGGTTTGCTTACTAGTGAGTTTGAGCAAAAAATTTAAAGTGACACTTGCGTTCATTGTAAAGCAAGCTGCGCTAAAGCAAGCAAACACGGGATGTGAGTGGCACTTAAAATTTTCAGCTCCAACTAGGACAGATTGAGGGGGAGCAACAGGGTCAATCAGGGGCCCCACACACACACTACATTTTTTATCAGAGCTCAGATGTTCATTAACAATGGCTGCCAAGGGGCTCCTCTGAGTACAGTTAGTAAAGCAGGATAGCGAAGTGAAATCCTGCAACGGAATGACTGAGGCGCCTGCGTTTGCTGTGCCAGTGGGTGTCCTATACAAGTAATGTAGAAGTTTGTGTGTGTGGCACAGTGGGGGAGTTATTTTTGGCTGCAATTTTAGTAGTGGGGCCTCTCACACCTTCTTTGCCCTAGGGCCCCCATCGGCCTTAATCCTGCTTTGCCTCCAACCCAAAGAGAAGTAGTGGCTTACAAAAGCTTGACTTAGTTGTAGTGCAATAAAGACTCTTTTCACAATAATAAGATTGGTAAAAACACACCTTTCTATTTAAAGATAATGTTCATAATTCCAACTTGGTAAGTAAAGGGTTACAAATTTCAGAGTGTTCAAGAGCACATTCTATATCTCCAAATGTAACAAAATTTTAACCACAGATTATTCTAACTATGCAATTGTGATAAAATTAAACAAAAAATGCTGCCCCAAAATGACCCATTAAGATGGGGCAGCACCCACTGGGCAGCAATGCCATACAATGCCGGCAACCACCTAAAGATCTAGTAGCCACTTACCCACAGGGCTGCTTTCTTAACATCAAATCACTTCCAGCTTAGTATAACCATAAGTAAGTTGATACTTGGCTGCAAAATTTCTGTGGGATGCCAGGAAGGAATGATTAGTGCTGGGAGGCAGATAGCAGCCAAAAGACGCACAGGGGCTTTGAGCTGGCACTTCAGTGGCCTGGCACTGCTAATGGAGATAAGGCAGCAGGAGGAGAGTAAGTGGCCACTATATCTATAGGTGGTTGCTGGTAGTGCATGCACAGTACCATGATGCTACCCAGGGGGCACTGCACCATTTAATGGGGCAAATTTTGTGCAAACATAATTTTCACAATTCACTACAGCATTATTAGAATAATCTGTAAACTTATGTTGCATTTGCAGCCCTAGAACATGCAACTAACCCTGTATTATACTGAACCGTGAGAGACCTCTAACATTAAAATATAAAAAGAAAAGTACAGGTGGCTTGAGGTATACATTTAGAGGATTTCTAGCTGGGTAATCTGAACAAAGCAGGTGTGAACTAAAGGCCCATACACACTAGGCAATTTTAAGATGAAAATCACTAATTTTGGCTGCTTGGGCGATTTTCAGCTGAAAAATCGCCTAGTGTGCATGGCCCCCCAATGGCAGACTAGCGATGATGCGCACTCCCGCAACATCACTTGCGAGGTCCCCCGTTGTCTGGTTTTACCAACATGTCTAGCTATGATGGATGGTTTCTCAGCCATCATCCGTGTGTGTGTGTGTGTATGTATATGTTGCCACGGCCATCGGGCTGAAAGATTAGCCACTTTCAGCCTGGTGGACCACCCTGCTCCCTCCCCTGCTCCAGATGCATACTCATGTGTTGTCGCACGGCTGGCTGTCTCACTTTCACAACGTCATACACACCACCTAGCCGACTGCTCTGCTCCCTGCCCAGCAGCCACACAGTCCTGCAGAATGCCCCGCCCAGTGGAACGCCCTACTCCCTCCCCCTGCACCACTGTAAGTAGCATACACACACCACTGCCCACCAATGATATTTCTTAGGCAGTAATGTATACATTGCTGGCACCACTGTCCACAAATGTATATTTTTATGGCGGCAACGTATAAGGTACCGCTGTCACTGGCCACCAATGTATATATTTTTTGATGGTAACGTACTGTATACATGGCTGGTGCAGGTCAATGAATTTCTTCCCACATGAATGTCTGCAAATAATTGTAGCCGTGCACATAGGTAAGATTTTGACTGCCCGGGATGGCGTTTACCTGATTGCTGGGCTCCAAATATACGAAACCCAGCAATCAGTTCTGAATCAGGCCCCAAGAACAGAAATGCACTCAATAAAATGGCCTCCAAACCCAGTCCATTATGTAAATAGCCTGTACGCACTACTTTGGTGACAGATATATCTTTCAAAAATTTTGGCATTATCAAGTCTTTTGAAATTAAAATCTCCTAGTGTGTATGGGCCTTAAGACAGTGGAACCAATGTTTGGAATTGTGGTGGACATACAGTAAGTAATAAAATTTTCAGTCCAAACAACAATTTGTTGTTTGGAACTACAATCTGGTAATGTATGGGAGGAAACTGGCAATCGAATTGGGGGGGGGGGGGGGGGGGGGGGGGGATTTGGAGCAGTTGTTTAACCCTTTGAGTGCCTAGTGAATTTGTAGAAATTCGTGTTAAAATTGGCAAGCAAATATTTCCTTCATCATAATGACCTGTAATGATTACCGTATATAGGAGCTTTTTTTGTTGTAAACAACATTTTTTATCTGAATTTAGAGAATATTTTGCACATTGCTCACAGAGATGTTGAAGCTGAATTTTTTAAATTACTTTATTTGTCCAAATTGGTTGGACAGAGGATATAAAAGGTGTATGGCCCTGGTTAAGAATTATTTCAGTTTTATCACTAATACGCAGATTATCTCTAATTCAGGAATATATATATATATATATATATATATATATATATATATATATATATATATATATATATATATATATATATATATATATATATATGACATGGGGGGGGGAAACAGCACTCCAGGCGTCTTGGTAATAAAACACGCTTTCAGGCCATCCTTACGGACAACGTTTCATTGCTTTTTAATAAGCAATTTCTTCAGGTCATGGCATATATATATATAGATAGATAGATAGATAGATATAGAGAGAGAGAGAGAGAGAGAGAGAGAGAGAGAGAGAGATAGAGATATATATATATATATATATATATATAACATAATACAACTCCTAGGGTGTCATCCAGAATAGACATAGAAGATAAGATACTTGGTTATACTCAACGTAACATTGCGTTTCAGTCCACTCACGGACCTTCGTCAGGAGTTTCACAGCCAGGGCATCAAATACAAGTGCACAGCAAGGACCACACAGCAGGTTCCTACAGCAAGGAGCCACTGCTGGTCCCAGTGTTATTTATACCAAGCTAGACCTCAAAAAAGGCGCCAAAATTCAATGTTTGGGGCACTTCCGCGTTCCACGGTGGCCCGCACGTGACATCACTTCCGGTACCAGACTTGGAATGAAATATAGCTATATCTGTTGCATAAATATGGTACTGTCATACACCCACATGGGTGTATATAGTAGGGGCACAGGGCGTCTGTTCTCTGCTGTAGTTAGGGAGACAGACCACCGTTGTGTGGCCGCAACAGAGCACGAAAAACCGGAAGTACCCGGTTAAGCGTCGGACTCGGGACCTCTATGATATCAAATGTGTCCCCGGGAACACGGCCGCCTGTGAGACGTTCCGCACTGTGTACATAACGGCAATGGGACAAGATATGTGCCGTAAATGACTCTCCACGGCTGCTGGGCAACATAGAAAATGCTGGGCTGGTCCGAATGGACTAGATAGATATATAGAATCCTGTTATGGGAGATATAGCGCAGATTAAGATATCAAACCTGGTATTGCAAAACACTGACATACAATTACACACAATACATAAAATCACATGACACAATACAAAATGTATGCAGCTTTAGTGCGCTGCATGTGACTGCACAATAAATGCAGCCGCTCCATCAGTAATGGATAAACATGGAAAAATGTGTAGAAATAGAAAACACTAAAAAACTAGTACTGATCAGCGAACTTACAATGACCACATTGCCACTGACATGGCCATATGTCAAAAAATGGACAAAAAAATGGTAAACGGAAAAAATGAAACAATGAACAGTCCGTGTGGGTAACATATCGGCAATCTTGGCCTACCATTGGTTATTGGTTAGGGGTTCCTTCTCTCTGGTGGATGTTAAGTCCAACAGGGGTCACCACTAGCTAACGCAGGAATATATTAAGGGGATTGTGTTCGTTTAGGCCAAACGGTGCCACCGTGTTTAATAGGTGAATCCATTTAGCCTCACGTTTCTTGAGTATCAAGCTCCTATCGCCACCTCGTGGTAACGGTGGTACCCAATCGATAATACGGCATTTGATTGAAGCCACTTGATGTTTCTCTGACACACAGTGTTGGGGTACTGGCTTGTCGGAGTTGCCCTTGGACAATGCCTTGTTGATGGCACTCCTATGGTTCGCCATCCTTTCGCGAAAGGTGCAGGTGGTGAGTCCAACATAGGTTAGCCCACAGGGGCAATGCAACAGATAAATAATGTGATCCGTCATGCAATGTAATTTGAATCTTATTTTAATTGGAACCCTGCTGTGTGGGTGAGGAAAGCTTATGCCCGGTAACATTGAGTTACAAGTTGTGCACCCAGCACATTTAAAACACACCGGTTTGCGGGTGTGTAGCCATGTAGTGTCTCCCGTGTTGGGTTGGACCGAATGTTTAAGCAGCTGATTCAAGTTTCTGTCCCTCCTGTACACTACAACTGGTTTGTTGGGTAACACTTTGTGCAGTACAGGGTCAGTGGCCACCACAGGCCAGTGCTGGCGAATCGCGTTAGCACTGGTAGTCGACTTTTCGTCGAATTGGGTGACATAGATGTTGGATGAGTTGGTCTTCGTCATAGGTTTCATCATCTTGGACCTGGCCTTTTTCAGACAGTCGTCTAGTAGCCTTTTCTTATAACCGCGTTCCAGAAATCTATCACGCATCTCAAGGATTTGTAACTCCGTTTTCTCTGGACTGGAATTGTTGCGGAGAACCCGCATAAATTGTGAGATGGGTAGGCTGTCCTTGAGACCTGGCGGGTAATTGCTGGTAGCAAATAATAATGAGTTGCGGTCCGTACTTTTACGAAAGAGAGTGCTGCCCAGTTTGTTATCGGACTTGAAGTTTGTAACATCTAAAAAATTTATAGAATCAGGATTTGTAGATCTGACCCTACAACTACACTTATACTATTGCTTGGCGGGTGCCCGCTATCCACTGACGCGCTGCCAGCGATATAAAACTTCCAAAACTCAGCTGCACTCCAGCCTTGAAAATACAAATCTTTTATTTGAACACAGCAAACAGCAACGTTTCAATACTTGGTAGTATTTTCCTCAGACCTTTCCAAAAGGCTTGGGTCTAATGTACAAAAGAAACCTGGGGGCTGCTACCGCTGCGTTAGGTGTATGACCTACGCAAAAGTCTTTTGCCACCCACAACTAGGGTACACGATACCCCCATCCGGCACCCTGTCACTTGCACGTCTACCCATGTAGTATACTTAATCAAATGCCCTTGTGGCATGTGCTACGTGGGTAAGACCATTAGGACGTTCAGAGAGCGGATTGCCATCCACCGCTCTGCCATCAAGTCTGCTTTAAATAACAAAGAAAACGATCAGCCGGTAGCAAGGCATTTTTCTAGTTGCTAACCACTCCCTGGCGAGCCTGAGATCAGGGGCGGATTGGGGACCAAAAGTGGCCCTGGAAAATTTCTGGAAGCGGCCTCATGTGGGTGGCACCAAACCAAAATGGGCGTGTCCAGCATAACAGTAGGCGGGGTTACTACATCAGTATACCTGTCAAACTTGAAGCTGCACGTGTTTCTAACTAATCACTAGTGTTGCGCCGCCCAAGCAATTCAGCCATGGACACTGCAGGAAACAAGGCTGATTACTTTGAATACATACACTTAAAAAATATGTATATGAAGTTTTCAGCCCATGTATAATTCTGAATAATGGGAGGAGGGAGAGCACCTCTCAGGGAGGGGGAACATGTTCATGAGCTCACCTCCTAAAGCCCCTAAGGGGCGTACACATGGGGCAATTTCAGACCCTTTTCTAAGTGATCTGACTAGATCACCTTCACTTGCCACAACTTTTCTAAAGGTAATAGACACAGGAGGGTAGTGGCGTGGACCCAGGGTAGTGACATAGTACGCCTAGAGTCCTACGTAAGATCTGTAGCATAAGCTGTGGCCGCATATATGAGGACGAAATATATGGCCGGCACTCCTTTTTTGACAGAAATCATGCCCTGGTGCCTTTCCCAGGCTGTTTGTCTGTTGAAAATAGTCAATATGGAGCAGGAAGCACTCAACCAGTTTGTCAGTAAATAAATAGACCAAACGGTACTTGTGTATTATCACGGAGCCCATCGCATTGCATACCTTAATTAGTGGTATGCGATGCAATGCGATTTTCGGGTCAAAACACCCGCACAGTACAATAAAATATTGCATAGCATCACATGCCGTTAAAATGGCACGCATCCTCTGACCTTTAAAATGGCACGCATCCTCCGACCTTTAAAATGGTACGCATCCTCCGACCTTTTCATACCCCCCACTATCCATGTCAGCGTGGAGATGATTTCAGATAGTGTGGCGAGCGCAGCGGGCCTGAAGCGTGGCGAGCGGACGCAGAATACATGTGAAGTAATCCACGCCCCTCGCCGGGCTCGCTGTGTTCGCCACGATTTGGGCTCGGTGGCTCGCCACACTATCTAAAATCAACTCCACGCCGACGTGGATAGTGGGGGTATGAAAAGGTCGGAGGATGCGTACCGCTGCGCTCGCCATGCTTCGGGTTGGCGTTGATAGTAGGGGTGGCGTTGACAATTGGGGTGCATTTAACATAGTAAGTACCCATCAGGGTGCTTGTCCAATAAAAAAATTGCATGCCATATCCATACAATTAAAAATCGGATCGCATCGCATGAGATGCCCTGCGATGAAAATCTTGGGCGCTGTGATAATACACAAGTACCGACCAAACTGTGGTAGATTCCAACGTTTAAAATCTTTATCAGATTTTTTGTCAGTAATAACAAAGTGTAAAAGCTGCTTTAAATAGGGCTTAAAACAGTGAAGATCACACTCACCTTGTGCAGCGTTTCGCCGATGTTGCGCCGATGTCCAGCCTGATGACGTCACTTCCGTCTCTACGGCTCAAGTCACTGGGACGCATAGTAACCAGAAGGATGCGTTCCATAGGTGGTTCCATGGAGAGCACTATACCCGGAAGTATGCGCTTCACTCAAGTTCCAAACCTCTGTATCATCATCCCTCCGTTATGTGTGGTTCTCAGAGTCCGGAGTGGGAGTTTTGGTCAATCAGGTTGATCGCTAGCTGCATCGGGTGTACAATCAAAGGTGGAATTGGTATATAAGCAATATGACATGGAGATGCTTATAAAAAGTTTCAATAAAGTGAAAAAAAAATTGTACCAGTATGCCCATTATACATTATGGCACACGTGGTAATGCCAATAACACATTATGTCACACATTACTGCCAATTTCACATTATGCCACATATTGTGATGTGCTTACACGTTATGCCACACAACATAATGCCCATTACACTTTGTGCCACACACTATAATTCCCCTTACACAATATGCTGCACACTTTAATGCCCATATGACATTATGCTGTGCGTAATGTCCCAAGTACTACTGCTTATACACATAATGCCACCAGTAGTTCCCCTTACACAATGCCCAGAGAAGTGCCCATTGCAGTATGCCTTCAGTACTGCTCACTGTGTAATCCAGTCCTGTCTAGCCCTGAGCCCAGCAGAGCCTGCAGAGGCACTGAATTGATTTTCAAATATGGCGCCAGGTTTTGAGCCAATCAGAGCTTTTGGTCCAACAGGCAATCAATAACTGCAGCTGCTGGACCACATGATGTACCCACAGTGCAAATGGGCAAGGCACCACTGGCACACACCTAGTTATTGCCCTTTACAGCACCTAGAGCCCCTTACTCACATTACGCTTCACAGTAGTGCCCATTACCAAAAATGTCCACAGTAGTTGCGCTGCTTATACATATTATGCCCAGAGTAGTAGAACCCTTACACACACACACACACACATATTATGTCCACAGTCACACATATTATGTCCACAGTAGTTGTGCCTCTTAAACATAATGCCCACTATTGGCCACAGTAGTAGTGTTGCTTATACATAATGCCCACTGTTGCCCTCAGTAGTAGAGCTGACTATACGTAATGCCCACACCAGTTGCAGAAAGTATTAGGGCTGATTATACGTAATGCCCACACCAGTTGCTGACATTAGTAGCACTGCCTATACATATGCCCACACCAGTTGCCGACAGTAGTATCCATGCTTATACCCAATGCCCACTCCAGTTGCTGACAGTAGTAGCGCTGCTTTTACTTAATGCCCACACCAGTTGCTGACAGTAGTAGCTCTGCTTTTACTTAATGCCCACACCAGTGTCTGACAGTAGTAGCGCTGCTTTTACTTAATGCCCACACCAGTTGCTGACAGTAGTAGCTCTGCTTTTACTTAATGCCCACACCAGTGTCTGACAGTAGTAGCGCTTCTTATACCTAATGCCCACACGTTGCCGACAGTAGTAGCGCTGCTAAAGCTGCCCATACATGGTCCATTTAACAGATCCGTTCGGGACTTAAATAGTACAGGCCTCCTTACACTCCCAAGCCCGGTGAACAGTGCCTACTAGTGCCTGACCTGCCCTGTTAAGTGGCCCTGCCTCCTTCCACCCTCTGTCCTCTCTTGTTTAAAATATATTCCACCCTGTGAGTGACCCTGGTGGTGGCCTGGCCTGATTATAAACTAAAAAATATGAGAACAGTACCGCCAGGTCCTCGATCGGCGGCCGCCGACGCCGCACCCAGTGCACTAATATTGTCTGTGGCTTTGCCTCCTCCCGTCAGCTGTTCTCCAGGACTCAGAGCCACAGACATTATTAGTGCAAAGGGTGCGGCGTTGGCGGCCTCTGATCGGGGACCCATCGGTACTGTTCTCATATTTGTATTTTAGTGATCAATGGCGATGGGCGGCGCAGAGGATCCTCAAGGAGGAGGGGCAATGGACGTCACACCATGCTTGCCTACTTTTGAAAACCAGTTTCAGGGAGATTCCAGGCGCTAGTAGAATTGCAGCACCAATGAGGCGGGAGTCTGCGCATGTGCAACCCCCCTGGTAGAATGCCTTCGCTGACTTTCACACTCGCTGGGGCATTCGCTCCAGTATTGGAGGACACAGGGCACTAGCAGGGGAAAGCCCAGTGTTTTATGGGTGTGCCAATAAAACCGCTGGACGTAACCCTGTGAACGCAAGAGTGACTATGCCTGCTTGGGGCAGACGATTGACATCAGCTCTCGCCCTGAATTCGGCCAGGATGAGTCAGTCAGTAGAAGGGGAAAATAAATCATTTCATGGGGAGCGACCATCGAGGGATTTCTCTCCCACATGCGAGGTGCTGTGTAAATGTACACATCCACTTTCATGCTAATGCGGGGATTCACACGCAGAGGGGGGGAGTTGGCGTGATGTTGGATCGCGTCTACCTGCTCGCTAGGCTGCAAATATATGCAACCCAGTGAACAGGTCTGAATCAGGCCCATAGTCTATTATACACAGCCACGCCATATAACACACAGCACATTATTACATTATACACACCCCAATATTACATTATACACAGCTCAACCCATACTACATTATAAACAGTCCACTCTTTATTGCATTATACACAGCCCCCTCCCCCCACACAAACACATTACACAATACATTATACACAGCCCCCTCCCCCCACACAAACACATTACACAATACATTATACACAGCCCCCTCCCCCCCACACAAACACATTACATTATACACAGCCCCCTCCCCCCACACAAACACATTACACAATACATTATACACAGCCCCCTCCCCCCACACAAACACATTACATTATACACAGCCCCCTCCCCCCACACAAACACATTACATTATACACAGCCCCCTCCCCCCACACAAACACATTACATTATACACAGCCCCCTCCCCCCACACAAACACATTACACAATACATTATACACAGCCCCCTCCTCCCACACAAACACATTACATTATACACAGCCCCCTCCCCCCACACAAACACATTACACAATACATTATACACAGCCCCCTCCCCCCACACAAACACATTACACCATGTGCTCACAGTTACTCCCTCATATCACAGACCCACTCCCAAGCACTTGCCTGTGTTGCTCCTTCCATGGGAGTGACCCTGCAGGGTGGTGGGAGCAGTCTGTGTGGTGGTGGGGGAAGCAGCCGGGTGACAGGAGGACAGAGCAGGGAGAGCAGCAGGCTGATGCACGTTGCACGGAGTGTGGTGGGCGTGGCCAACCTCGAAAGCCCTGGCTGCTGCTGACTCCCCTGCTCCTCCCATCCACACACTTCCTGTCTCTGACTGGCAGCAGCTCCACAACCCTGCGGTGGCCGATGCGATTAGTGGTGGTGCGATTAGCTGGTGGTGCGATTAGCGTGCAGGCCCCGCACTGAGCTCTGCTCAGCTGTAATTTGTGCTCAGTGCTGCCCCTGCTGGCTAATTCGGCCTCAGTAGCAGCGGCCTCCCGGGAAAGTTCCCGGTAAATATAATGGCCAATCCGCCCCTGCCTGAGATACACCATAATTGATCATGTGCCTCTTGACATCAGAGGTGGTGACATGGCCAGGAAGCTCCTGCAATTGGAGTCATACTGGATCTTTAAACTGGACACTATGCGACCGAAAGGTCTCAACGAACAGTTGTCCTTTAATATCTTTTTGTAATGCTTATTGTGGTATATGTGCTTTAACTGCCACTGTTTACATGCTTGTTCTTTCACGTTTTTTATCAGTGTTCTTTTTTGTTTCCTGTAGTTTTCCCCACACACCGGCTACTCAGTGTCTGGGTCGCTAGGCAACACAGGCCGGCTCCGGGGAGACACTGACGTCATGACGCCACGCCGTTGGGTGAGAGGTCAGGTGATGTACGTACAAGGAACGAGGCGGCACTCAGCAGGCTGTAAATATGAAGTCCTTTACTCCAACAGTTTCGGGGCAGGTACCCCTTCGTCAGGGACAGACAGCATACAATACAATTTCATAGTGCACAAACAGCAGTATAAATACCAACACAAACACCACCCCCCAGTGATTACTCACAGAATCGACCAACCCTGCGGTCAAGACTTTCACTCGCCTGATGGAGCAGCAAGGCGACAATGTACAACAAATTATTTCTGGGACTCCCACACACCACAACCTTACTCCAGCAGAGAAGGTCACCTTACAATCTTTGTCAGCCCGCAAAGATATCATCATTCGCGGGGCTGACAAAGGCGGAGCTGTGGTAGTCCTTGGGATTGATGAATACCGTCGAGAATGTGACCGCTTGCTCAGTGATGAAGTCACTTATGGTAAATTAGACAATGACCCCACCTAGGGCTACAAAGTTCAACTAGACTCTATCCTCCATCAAGCGCTCCGAGAGGGACACATCTCAACAGAATTAAAAAAGGCCCTTACAGTGGAATACCCCCGGGTCCCACTTTTCTATACAATTCCCAAGATACACAAGGGTCTTGAGAGCCCCCCTGGTCGTCCCATCATTTCGGCCAGGGGGTCTCTTTATCACCCAATTTCAGTGTATCTTGATAGCCTATTAAACCCTTGTGTCCAAGCCTTGCCCTCGTGGACACTAATGGACACTACGTCGCTGTTGGTCATTTTGAGGGACTTACATCTGACTCATGACCTCGCTTCCATTACCTGTTTATGCACGGCAGATGTCACCAGCCTCTACACCTGCATCCCACATGGTGCAGGCGTAGAGGCAGTCAAAATGTTATTAACCGATAACCCTTTGTACCTTGGTCCACCTATAGAGCTGTTTTTGAAGTTGTTATATTTGGTGCTAACTAGAAATTATTTTTTGCACAATGGCAATTTCTTTATTCAACGGTCGGGCGTGGCTATGGGGTCTGTGGTGGCCCCGGCCTACGCCAACACATACATGTATGGTGTAGAACAGCAGCTATTTTTCCAGGGTACCAATTTGGGTGATGGGGTAGTTTTATACTACCGCTATATTGATGATTTATTAATCTTTTGGTCAAAAGATCCAAAATTATTGGACCAATTATTAACGGAACATAATAACACTGGCAGCTTTATCCAATTTACCTCACACATTGATGCGCATCATGTTAAATTTCTTGATGTTGATATCACGTTCCAGGCAGGGCAGATAACTACAGCCCTGTTTACCAAAAATACTGACAGGAAAACCCTGTTGTGCCATAATAGCTCCCATCCATTACCTTTGCGCAGAGGTCTGCCTTACTCGCAGTTACTTCGAGTGAGGCGCATTACATCAGAAGAAGCAGCAGTGCCTGGTGCACTGGACTCTATGGTGGACAAATTTGTCCAGAGGGGTTACCCTCGCTCTTCATTACTGCCTATACGGGATAAGGTTGCCCAAATCAGCAGGGATCAGACCCTGCTGACTAAATCTAAATTGGATTCCTTGGAAATGGGTTCCAAGATACCATGGGTTAACCAATTTTCCATGGATAGTAAGATCACCACATCCCAGGTTAAGAAATGGTGGCCCATAGTCTCTACGGACAAAGATCTTCCTCTACTACATAACAGACATTTAATGCCCAGCTATTCCAGGCAGGCCAACTTAAAGGACCGCCTGGTAAAGCTGGACATCTCAGGGTGGGACAGAGTGGCACCCTCTCATTTCCTTACTAGGATGAATGGGTGCTTTAGGTGCTTAGGGTGTGCTACCTGTAAGACCATGCAGATAGGCCCATGTTTTAAACACCCTCACTCGCAAAGGACCTTTTCTATCATGCATTGACGTGCAGTTCTATGTACGTCATTTATCTTCTTCCCTGTCCCTGTGGGCTGTCCTATGTGGGGAAAACCCAGCGCCAATTCAAGGAGCGCATGGCCCTACATAGGACAGCCATCAATCAGGCCATTCAATCTGGCCACAGTGACCAGCCCTTTGCGAGACACTGTTTGTCCAAACAACACTCAGTTAACAACATTAGGTCTATCCTAATTGATCATATTCCAAAATCCCTTAGGGGTGGTAATAGGAACAAGGCATTATTACAGAGAGAAAGTAAGTGGATCTACACGCTGGGGACCTTGGCCCCTGGTGGTCTGAATGAGACCCTGGGGCTGCAATGTTTCCTTTAGTATGTGGATCCCTTAATAACATTCTCATGCCATTTTTTTGTCTTCTTTGAACTTGATGGATATATATACACATGTGTAATATTGGTATTGGAACATTGCCTGTTGGTTTTTATATATATTTTGTACTCCAATCACTGTGCTAGTGGATTTTGGCCACACCCCTAGCCGAAACAGGAGTTTGACTGTGTCGGAGGGGGTCTGGCCATTACCAGCATTACTATGCTTCTTCATATAAGTTTATTTATACAGCTTCATTTACTGTACCTTCAACTTTGTTTATTCTGGTTCTGTTTGTGTTTTAATATTTTTCACATATATTCACTATTTAGCGATTTGCATGTGATATTTAATACCGAATATGGGGGAAATATGCTTTATTTCTTCTTTTTCTTTAATATATTGTATGTCATATTATTAGTTTTTCATTGTTTTCTTTCTGTATGTATTGATACAGGTGCAGGATCCCGTCTATGAACAGAGGTCACCGCCGCACTTCCGGGTCTGGCTGGCTGGCCGTGAATATGCTGGTTGGCGGAAGTCCAGTGGTTTACTGCTGCGCTCCGTTTATACAGACATTTCCGGCTGGTGGCTCAATACCGCTGTGCAGTTTGTTATCCGGCTGTCTGGCGTGGGGGAAGACTTCAGCGGATGAACTTTCCTGCTCCATCCAGCATCATGGAGAATTCCTCAGCCCGACAGGTGTACGGGATTCTGTAATCACTGGGGGGTGGGGTTTGTTTTGGTATTTATACTGCTGTTTGTGCACTATGAAATTGTATTGTATGCTGTCTGTCCCTGCCCCGAAACTGTTGGAGTAAAGGACTTAATATTTACAGCCTGCTGAGTGCCGCCTCGTTTCTTGTACTTGTATTGGGAGGCCCCCATCCAGGACCTACCTAGGAAGGCACCGCAGCACTTGTCCTCTCTGCATTATCAAGCTCTCATTGAGCAGACTCGAGTGCCGGATTTTATATATATATAGATAGATAGATAGATAGATAGATAGATAGATAGATAGATAGATAGATAGATAGATAGATAGATAGATGTTGGTGGCACAGGACCAATTCAAATTATTTTGTGGTCAATGTAATAGGCGAAAACAGTGCTTGTGCTTGTCAATCCTAAAACATTTGGATAAACATCATTATTGTACTGCACACAAAAATCCAAGCAAAAACATATGATGCCATAAATCAAAAATATTAGACTCAAGAGTTATGATGACAAGGCAAATAATATTTAAAAATTAGCAAAAGTTTAAAGTACAGATCAATTAAACATTTTTCCAAAAAGTTGCAATCAGCAAGACAGAAAGGATGAACTGAATAGATTTGATGGGATGTGAAAGGAGAAGGTGTCAGACACAAAGGCCTGGGGAAATTGGTTGAAAAGGAAATATGACAAAGCACTATATTCTACTGGATGGAATAATGCACAGGAAACATTTACCATAAAATGTTGGCATTACAGCTAGGAAATAATGAAAAGGGCTAATAAATCAGATCACTCCAGCCAGTCTGTATGGGTATACTGTAGAACATTTCTACACGAGATGCATTCTTTATCTATATGGCCCAACTGACATAAATGAATGGGCTATAAGTGAGTGACTTACAATCTGGAGAGTTGTTGAATTTACTGTCCTCATCCAGACAGATATAGCGAGTTGAGAAGTTCACCAAGTTTTTTCTTTTATCCCTTTTGGCAACAGACCGCACTAATCTTTTTCTAAACCATACATTACAACTACTGAAATACACATTTTTAGTACTGGCAGTTTTAAAGTGTGTTACATTAATTGATAACACATTAACAGACATTCTTGTACCTTGGGGAGAGGAGGTTATTATAAAAAAAATTGAGAAAAAGAAATTCACAAACCATATTTTAATCATGATTTGCTTTTAGAACTGAAGTCATACAGTATGACAATGATAGCTTTGCCTTATTTAGAGTTATTCTAACGAGATGCTTCAGTGACATATACTGTTTGCTAAGTTCCTAAGAGATGACCTTGCACCTTTTGGGTGTATTGTAAAAGTAAAACCCATTACAGAAACCTAATGTATTTTAATTAAACTACTTAACAGTTTTGCTGCACTGGCAAGTCAGCCACTATAACGCATTAGCTAAAATCCTTGTGTTTTGTGATGTAGAATCTGCAAACTTTTTGAGGGGTTATTTTCTGCTACTGTGGATATCAGCAGTCTACATGGTTTAAAGCAGGGGTGTCCAACCTTTCACCTTCCCTGGGTCACATTAGAAGATGAAAATTTGGTTTGGGCCGCACATAAAATAACAGTAACGATACCTGATCATCCAAAAAAAAAAACATAGAAAACATAGTTAACATATTAAACTTAATTGGAAATGAAGTTAGTGAGATGTTTGACATTGTTTCTCACATTCTGACACAGAGAATAGGCCGAAATTCACATTCTGACACAGGGTGCCAGATGACACATATGCCCCCACAGGGTGCCAGATGACACATATGCCCCCACAGGGTGCCAGATGACACACATGCCCCCACAGGGTGCCAGATGACACACATGCCCCCACAAGGGTGCCAGATGACACATATGCCCCCACAGGGTGCCAGATGACACATATGCCCCCACAGTGCCAGATGACACACATGCCCCCACAGTTCCTCTTCTTCACCACCCCCCAAACCACGCCACCCCACCCGTATTAGGTCTGACTTACTATTTTTGCTGCGCCGTCCGCCCCTCCACCTTCAGCACTGCAGCAGGACCCAGTCTTTATGCCTCCAGATATGCCGCCTTGTCTCCCTATGGCCGCCGACTGCACGTTGAGTGCCAGCCTCCACCGACTCCTTTTGGCGCCTGACCATCCTGTAAGCGCCGTACGTCAGTGCGCGGGTGTGTGGTGACGTCACCCGTGCACCTGCGCACCTCCGCAAAGGACTGCTGGGACCGGGCTTCAGAAGAAACATCATGCCCCATTGAAGCCCGTTCCCAGCAGGTTTTATTGCATTAGGCCGCATTACTAGCGGTCCTGGGCCGCATGTGGCCCGCAGGCCGCGGGTTGGACAAGCCTGGTTTAAAGTATAAAAGAATGAAGATTATACAGTGACTTGGAGGACACCCTTAGTGGTAGGTATGTATGTATGTATGTATGTATGTATGTATGTATGTATGTATGTATGTATGTATGTATGAATGTATGAATGTATGAATGAATGAATGAATGTCTTAAGTAGAGGCAACATAAAGAAATGTTTTATGTGGTATGCTGCCATTCTGATTTATGGCCTTTCTGGAGCAAATTTTGATTTGGGCAATTGTGGTTTTCAACCCCAGAACCACTGCACGATACCATGCCTCCATATTTGCCACCTGGACTGCCAGAATCTCATTTTCCTAATATATCGCGAAGTACAGTCTCTGTTTAGCCATATTATTCTCATTTTCCTGAATTTGGCAATATTGTTTTGTGCAATTTGGCATCTTTTTTTTATTGCAAAATGGCAATAATATCATAACAAATAGCAAAATACATTCTACTGTGAGAATTGATAAACACAATCAATTTACTAAGTCAAAACAAAAGTAAATAAACCTATTAACTGATACTGTTACCTTTATCTATTTTGAGACAATATCCCACAAGTCACAATCTTCAAATAAGGATGCTGACAGCGGCATGCCAGTAGTCAAAACTCAAATTATCTAGGCAAGTATTTTAACCATACACCTAACCCATTCCTCCCACAGCCTAACCCTGAACCATCCTCACCGCAGCCTAACCAACTTCCCTCACCAACTTCCCTCACCACCGCAGCCCGAACTCTAATCCTATTGCCCAACCCTAACCTCATATAATAACTAGGAATGACTGAAACCATGTATTATGGCATAAAATAAAGATTAACAAAAACAATGAAAAAGCATACATAAAGGGCAGAACAAGAGAAGGGGAGAAATGGAAAGGTTATGGGAATAGGGGGAGAAGTGTTTGGAAGGGATAATTACAGCTGCAAAAATCACAATGGATCAAAAAGGCAAAATTATAAAAAAAATTGGCAACGAATAGGGAGGTTTTTAAAATAAAAAAATTAAAAAAAGTGATTGTCGTTATTTTTGTGAACTAATCATGGACGGTAGGCAGTGAGTAGACTTTCAGCAAAACAGAGACAAATACACTATTGCTGATTAAACAGGTTATAGATTTTTTTTTCTCCCTAATGTAGAATAGTCCTACAAATAGATCTGGTCTGCACCATAAATTTTGGCAGTAAAATATTGATTGAGAGTCACCATGAACGATGACGGACAGATATTCCTAGCACTTATGGGCTTGGAAAATTATATTTTAAGAAATTCAGTTTGGTGGATAATATTGACACTTTTGCTGATCAAAAATCTAGGAAAGTGTCAGAAATTTAAATGTGTTAGAAGGAATATGCTAATGTTCTCTTCCTCATTATTAAGATGAGAAAGAATATATTTCCAATTCATGTGTTTTCTTCTAATGGTTTCCTTTTTATTTATGTAATGTAGAAGGTTTGCTAAAAAAGGAGAAAACCTCCTAAAACACTGCAATTGAAAATCAAATCTTAATGTAGTTATCTGCATCAAACCATGTGTGGCAATTTGGAGGAAGCTGCTATTAGCCATAATTGGAGGGTTAATTTTGTAAAAATGAATCTACATCCATGGTGGTTATCAGAGTTTCACAGGGCCGATGCAAGGTTTTTCAGCACCCTAGGCAAAAACTTCTGCTTACTGTTCCCACTACCACCCCAACACCAATACCGGCTTTCCAGAACTTCAAGTGAAAGTGGGGACGTGGTTCCACGGATGTTTAACACCTGAAGTCATCCTTCATTTTGTGATCGTCAGACTCAGGGACACCCCCCAAATTCTGGAACCCCTAGACAGCTGTGCAAAGTTGCCTTATGGTAGAGACCGCCCTGGAGCCACACTTCTGCAACTACTGCTGAATGGAAATGCAAGAACAATAAAGATCCCACTGGTTCAGCATACTGCTATTGTGTGGAGGTCACTCCACACCATTCTTCTGGAGCGAGGCTGGGATTCAGATACTCTTCTTGATCATAAAGAGGAGCATGCAGAGCCCTCCTCACTGCAAATTACAGAGGTGTGGGGGGAGTGGGGAATAGTGTCCCTTAGACAATTGTATGAATTGTGACTTGGATGTTTTTTTTCTCATCTTTTGAAGAGCTACCACATGACTTAACTGTACCAAATGCTTACTGATACAGATATTACTAGTTTCAACACACCACAAACAGCCAAGTCATGGATGCTCCTCCAATGCTACAAGACTCTCCAGTTAAAAGATTGCTGCAATCCCAGGTATCTAGACATTTAAAATCTATATTGTATTCTGGCTTAATACATGCCAATCATAATACAGATTTACCAGCTCTTAAGCTGAAATGGGAAGGGCACTTATGGGCAATACCAGAAAATATTTGGAAAGATGCTTTAGGTGTCCCATAGGTTTCTACCATCGCAGTCCGCTATCGGCGAACTCAACTTTTCCTGATTCATGGGGTATATATTGCACTTGTTTGTCTGCTTAATTTGGGGAACAACTGAATTGAACTGTCCAAAATATAACTCATCTGACGGTCACTTTTGGAATTTACTCTGGTCCTCTTATTGTATAACCCAGAAGTTCCCAAATGCGCTATTTTGCCCCCTCCAGTAGTGGCAGCCAGCTTCGTGCAGCATTTGTTGAAGCTGCATAGGGGTTGGGGCAGTGCAACTAGTATAGGGGCTGGTAGAGGGGGCATAGTAGAATCTTAAATAGTATAAATGCTAAAACAACATGTATTAAGCCATGGTGAAGTGATAAAGTAGAAGGTGATAATGCACCAGTGTGCTCCCAACCATCATTTTTCAAACCCAGCCTGTATCTAGACAGGAACTGATTGGCTTGTGCATTATCAGCTTCCACTTCATCACTTCACCAGGATGAATACATCTTCCCCATATTCACAACAGATCGGTGCAGAAACGTTTTACAAAGACGGAGGCCTTATGCAGCACTCCTCCATAACCCATCATGTAGCTCCCTCAATACCTCTGGTGGCACCATTAATGTGACTTCTCTTATACTTGCTCCCAGAACTGCAATCATCATTTCAATTACATAGTTTGAAAAATGGTGCGTGCTCAGAAGTGTCCTGTCTTTACTTTGTATCTGCAACATCTTTACAAAAACATCACCAGAAATATGGCGCCACCGGAAACAAGAATAGGGAGTGGACACCACAATAGACAAACTAGTGAATCTACCCAGGGCCCATCCTGTGCAGCACAGGACACCCTTGAACCATGGGCAAATGTGCACACACCACACACAATGTACCCATTAAATATTTGCTACTGGATCACTGTAACCTTGGATCACTTTGCAAAAGTCCTGGAATGTAGAATAAAACATTATATTTGTAGAACCAAATTTGCAAATATGTTATGTGCATTTAATATGAGAGGTGATAATACTTAGGGGGGGGGGAGTCTTAAATCTAGGATCACGGCTGTCGATCCCTGCCAACAGCCATTGGCGGTCAGCCCGACAGCTGAACGACAGGCGGGATTCAATGTCCCACCTGCCGATCTGCGCAAAGGGGGTGTGGCCATGAAAACGGACCTGGATTGGCGATTTGCGTCCGGGATCGCGACAATCCCCGGCCGTTTACGGCAGAAAGGGCCCAACAGCTTCTAAACTCTGCCTGTTCTGCCGTGACCCGCTTAAATGCTGTCACTAAAGACAGCATTTAATAGGGAGCCTCCGCTATTTCCCCCATCAGAAATAGCGGCGGCACATTGAATACCCCCCTTAGTGCTTAGAAAAAGTACAGTAAGTAACAAATACATTTCTTACTTCAATAAATTATGTTGAATACATTATAACCATAACTAAGAGTACAGAATTATGTATTTAGTATGTTGTAAAAAAAAGTACAGTACAGATGTCTTCTCATACTCTTGCTTCTGAGAAAGCTGGGAGACAACAACAACATTTTAAAGCATTTTGAGCATTTTAAAAACATTCTTGCCACTTGCCATTTACTTGGGGAATTTCTGTTAACTTGGACTATGGGGGAAATTTAATAGGATGAGAGAGTCAGGAAGTGAGAGATTTGGGAAGAAATCTCCAGTTTTTTTAAACCGGCAATCACTTACACTGCAAAACCAGTTTGATTTTGCAGTGTAAATGATTGCTGCTTTAAAATAACTGAATCTCTCATCCTATTAAATTTCACCCAATATATCGAGCTCCATTTGGATAAGGACATACACTTCCTGACCAATCCTAGAGCTTCATATATTAAGGACTAGGGTGGCCAATCCCGTGACATTTTTTCAATCCCGGGTTTCAGGATTGAAAAGATATAAATCCCGGGATCCCCGCGATTGGCCACCTGACAAGGAGAGGGCAGTCAGAAAGCACGGGGTCCGGCGTAAAGCATAGCCAGAGGCACAGCTCACCTGGGGTGGTTTAAAAGTTTAGACCATCTGGAACACACAGGCAAGTTGCAGGCACTTTCAACTCCATTACTCCACTTTAGGTTCCAGGGCCGCGGCGACCTCTCACCTCCCTGACGAGTTCCGGCCAGACCGAGTGAGCCTGTGCCCCAGAATCCAGAAGCAGCCTGCGATTCCTCCGTAATAGCACAGCGCAGCGCTGCCATCGCCTGCACTGTGATTAGGGGATGGGACCCTGCTGTGTATGAGCCAGCATCCGTGGAGGTGACCGAGAGCTGCTGCAGACACGGAGCACTATATTCAGGTCAGGCAGCACTGTGTGAGGCTGTGAGCCGGGCAGTAAGGGATGAAATGAGCATGCGCATTTCAATCCCGAAATCCCGGGATTGGAGAGTCCAATCCCGGGATTGAAATCCCAGCCAAAATTGCCCAAAATCCCAGGATTGGCATCCCTACTAAGGACATAATTGCGCTTTCAAAATTGGGGTAATATTTTATGCCATCACCCAGTACAGCACCAGCATACCATTAAATGCTCACTAACTTTGTATGGATGGATATCAAAATCAGATTAAGTGCATCATTTGATGCACTTACTTCCAATAGAAAAATCGGAGGACATCTCAGTCCTTAACCCAGACCCAGATCCAGATCTAAGAGTGGTCTAATAGAAAGTGAAATCTCACCGTGTGTATGCACCTTTAGGAGCATACTTTACTATATACACAACCAAGCATGTGGTGGTAACTTTATCATGGCCATTTTATGGTCATACATATGATGTATATCATTATTTGATCTGATACAAATTTGAAGATACTTGATACATTTTTTTAAAATATGTATGCATTATATTAAATTCATTTTAAAAGTAAACAGTTACACCAAACAGTCCCTCTTGGCACGTCAGGTCCTGGGGAATTTTGTTGGGTGAACATCTAATTTGCTTAAAATCTGCATCTTATTTAAATAAATAAAAAACCTGGAAGCAACAAAACTAATTAGCTAGACTGCAGTGATCAATTTGATGTGAATTGACTACTCTATTGATCGAAGCACAATATGGCATAAAGAAGTAATCTCCAGATTATTAAAATTAGAATTAGTGTCTTTTAGAGAACATGATTTTAAATGAATCAAAAGAGATATGTTGCCACCTAGTGGCTTCACCATATATTATGTTTAAAAGATCTAATTTTCAAGGTCAGCTACATATAAAATGCAAGTTTTAACATTATAACTAACTGGTCAACGCTCAGATGATACACACTGTAGTGATGACAATATATGTGTACACACACACACACACACACACACGTTCTTCATAAAAGGATACTGTACATTTTCACACACAGGCTATATGGGGAATAATTTAGGGCTGGGGTAGCCAACTCGGTACTTGTTTCCTAGCACGGCACCCACTAAGCAAATAGCTTAGTTGGCTATTCTGCGTAGGAAAATCGCATCGCATCACGTACCATGTATAGTGCTGTGCGATGCGATGTCCATGTTAAGTGCACAGGAGTGCTTATACAATGAAATATCGCATAGGATCGCATGGCAACAAATGCAATGCGATGCGATGCGATATTTCATTGTACAAGCACCCATGCCATGATACGTGATGGGTGTTTACTATAAGATGTGATGCAATGTTGTTTTGAGTCACCCCCAGTATCCATGCCACCCTGAAGTGTGGCAAGCGCAGCGAGCTCCGCGAGGGGCAGCGGAACACGTCCTCCGACCATTTCATACCCCCACTATCCACGTTGCCGTGGAGTTGATTTTATATAGTGTGGCAAGCGCAGCGAGCCACCGAGCCCGCAGCGTGGCAAGCCCCGCGAGGGAATGCGGAATACATGTAAATGAATCCGCGTCCTCTCACGGGGTTCGCTGCACTCACCACACTTCGGGCTCGGTGGGTCGCCACACTATATAAAATCAACTCCATGCCAACGTGGACAGTGGAGGTGTTTTAGGAACACAGTAATAACGACATGTGTTAACGCTAAACTGATATTTACTTAAATAATTTCATTAAATAATCATAACAATTAATGATAATATTAAGAAAACATGAACTTTTTAAGAATACAATATTCATCTACAAATGTAAACACACTTAATCGTCCTTGGGGAGCAGTTTAAGTGCTTCCACAATGCGTTTAAACGGCTCCTCAGCTCCTAATGTCTTTCGCCACATGAACTCGATTAGATATGATTTCAGCTCATGTCTCGCTGTTCCTCTTTGGCGCTTGTTGCGCCATTTACATTGGCCCCACAATCTCTCAATAGTTTGCATGTGCACCCCTTTTGCTGGGTCAATGAAATTGTACCTGTGATTGACAGTAAAATGGTGGTATCCTGCCAGTTGTAACTGTTAACTGCTATATGCCCTCCAGCAGTCTGTATACACATTTGTACTCGGCTCTATATTATGGATAATGCAGTTCATCAATGTGGTCGCATCACGGCTAGCCACCATTTCCACGAAACACTGTCCACTTTCCCGGCATATACCACCAAAAACCCACTGTTTTTGCAAAATCCGTCCAGCATTATTTTTTCGCTTGACAAATAACGTTTCGTCACATTCCACAATCATTCTTGGTCCACCGATTCGGCGCTGTGGCTGCGCCATTATATCAAGGGCACACGCCTCCAGCACCCAGCGGTTGTACAGCACTGTCGTTTTTTTGAAGATGTGGAGCTGCTGCGCACAATACTCTATAGACGTCAGCTCCTGTGCCCACGAGTACAAAAAACGCACCAACATAACAGCCTGGGAACCCACTGAGCTTTTCTCAGGCTCACCTTAAGTCGGCAGACCTTTACGTGGCACCGCCACATCGCCTCCTCAACTGAGAGGCGCATTATGTGCCCGTTTGTGCAATTCTGCGCGAATGGAACAAGTCCGTGGTCTTGAAAAAACCTTATGGCCTTCTCCTCAGACTGAGGCAGCATAAATATGTCCAACAATGCTGCCATATCAATATATTTCAATATCAGATGAATAAAAACAGCAGGAGCTCTGAGTGATGCTTCCACTACTCACAGAAAATCACCTCAGAGTGATTTCTGAGAGAATCCAACAGGGGGCGGGAATGACAGCGAGCGGGAACGGAATGGGTACTGAAATTGCATCCCATGACTCTATAACGCGGCATGCGATGCGATTTCAGTACGTACTGTACATAGAAAATCTGGGCGCCGTGCTAGGAAACAAGTACCGCCAACTCCAGTCCTCGAGAGCTACCAACAGTTAATGTTTTCCATGTCTCCACACAGAATCACAAGTGAAGTAATTAGCTCCACTAGTGGATCTTTTAAAAATGTGTGAAGGTCCCTATACAATATCGCATCTCATCACATCTTGGTTTTGCGATGAGATCTAGTACAAAAAGTATGTGCTTTTTGTACAAGGGGCCTTATTCTAGTTCACTCTTTCTGACAAAATCCTTCTTAGATGGACAAAACCATGTGCACTGCAGGGGGGCAGATGGAAAATGAGAGAATTAGATTTGGGTGAGTTATTTTGTTTTTGTGCAGCGTAAATACTGACTGTTTTATTTTTACACTGCAATATAGATCTCACTTTGAAGTAAAACTCCACCCAAATGTAATTCTCTCTACACAAGTAACATCTTCCCCCCCATACAGTGCACATGGGGCCTTATTCTGGTTGAGGCGGACCGTTCCGAATTCTTTCGGAGGGTGCTTTTTAGCTATCTGCGCATGCGCAGGCAACGCAATGCGCATGTGCAACGTAGTGTCTGCGCACTCGTTCTCACCAATACCGTCTACAAATGTACACCGAACCCCCTCGGGACATATGGGTGTCATGTGGGCGTACACAAGGGCGCGGCTTCAAAGTGGGAAAAACTGGGCGTAATCTGGGCGTACAAGTGGGAGTGCACGAACAGTGGTAGGCGTGCATTCGGCCCGGACACCGAGTGCAAGGGAACCAACACGGCAGAAATCTGCGGAGTCCATAAGCAAGTTTCAGTTCTCTGAGAGCAATGGTTCATGCGCTAGGCATTCGGATCGCCCAATTAGTACGGCCGCACCTTAAACACTCGCAGCTGACCACAATACAATCCACTCCTCCACTCTTTTCAGGTAAAGGGGCAACAATGAAAAAATAACACTTAACATGATGTAAGGGTTAATCTAAAGTGCAAGTAATGTGTTTAAGTATCAATTAGGAAGTAATTGATCACATTTAAAAATAATCTATGTGTTATGAGGTAGGCTAATTGGATAAGTGTGTCATGTTGCAGAAGCATGACATCCAAATAGATTAGTGAGGTTTGCGGAAATACATCAACTCAGTGCGTACGGTCAGCTTCCCGTCCGTTCGGACGCAGTAAGACCGTGCAGAATCTTTGAGTTCCCACCGCACACACACGTTTGGATGCAGTCTGAAGACACTCCCTCTTCTTAGCGAGTCCATCCGAATGGATGCGGACAACCTGTGGGTGTGTGTTCTTAGAATGTCCGCCGTGCGTGGCGTTCGGTCATTTCCGAAAGAAGTCGGAATGGACCGCACCAAGCAGAATAAGGCCCATGGTTTTGTCCATCTAAGAAGGATTTTGTCAGAAAGAGTGAACTACAATAAGGCCCCAGATCTCATCTCATCGCAAAACTGAGATGCGATATTTTATACAATAATTGTAACGTGTATGGTCACCATTAGTGAGTAATGAGTGCACCTTTGCAGCAGCTAGGTTGTCAGGAAAATGTGAACTGTTGGTAGCTCTCGAGGACTGGAGTTGGCAACCACTGATTTAGGGATATCAGTAAACTGTAGGGATTTGGCATAAAGAAATTATTACTCTATAGCTAAGGGCCTATGTTTTCTCAAGAACCAGGTTACAGTACTTGGTGCACCACTGTAAATCTGCGATATCAGAGTTAACACATTTAAGGTACCCATACACGGTCCGTTAAACGGATCCGTTTGGGTCTTAATTAGCATGCATCGTATCGGATAGCATGCCTAGTGCATGCAATGCGATCCGATACGATGTTTAGCTAGTACAAAAAGTATGTGCAGCACATACTTTTTGTACCGTACTATGTGATGCGGGAGCGCGCATCGCATAGTACAAAACGGACGGTCCGGGAACCCATCTGGGTTGTAACACATATTACCATTCTCTCAATGTGGCAATAGGGGCATAAAAGTCACATGGTGCATGGACTACTATTTCAATTTTAACGTTTATATCGTATTGGGAGGTTTGCAGAATTTTTTTTAAATCATGTGGTAAGTTAGGAACAGTGGTGGGCTAGGCCGGGGTACAGGGTGCCATGTGCCGCTTTCTCGATTAGTCCCACAGGCCACTAGCGCAGAAACCCCCCATGACAGATGATTTTTCTTTTTTGTTAAAATAAGTGCTGCCGCATTTATTTTCAAGAGTGCAGCCTCCTTCTTCTCTACCCCGAGCAGGTGCAGCTGGGATCTGTTTATATATAGAAGCAGCACTCCATCCGTATAAACGGTACGACCTATCAACTGTGATGGAAATGGAACGACTGATAAAAGAACGGATGGACGCCCACCGATCGGCCATAAAAAAAAAACAATTCTTTAGGGTCGCAGTGAACAACCGGTGGTGCGGCACTTCGCGCTAGTCTGACATAATATTACAACATTAAAATATTGAATGATAGATTGCATTCCAGATACCCTTAGAGGTGGGGACTGTGGGTTGCGTTTGCTCCAATGTGAAACGCGATGGTTAATAAAGCTAGATACGGTACACCCAAAGGGATTAAATGAAGCTATACTGAAGGGCTAAAATGCTTGGGTACTTATGTAGTATCTGGGCTGCCGATTTTGTGATTGTATGCCTTACCTCAAGGCATACAATCAGATGCGATGCGATTCGATGCGATTTTGCACAGGATTCAATGTTAAGAAGGTCCTGTTCATTTCCCCAGTATCCAAGTGGGTATAGAGTTGATTTTATATAGCGTGGCGAGCGCAGCGAGCCACCGAGCCCGAAGTGTGGCGAGCGAAGCGAGCCCCGCGAGGGGACGCATATTTCTTAAAAAGTATTCTGTGTCCCCTCGCGGGGCTCGCTACGCTCGCCACGCTCGCCACGCTTCGGGCTCGGTGGCTCGCTACGCTCGCCACAGGTTTATATCCAACTCCATGCCCACTTGGATAGTGGGGAAAGGAAAAAGACCCCTTTTTCCCATTGAATTCTATGTTAAAATGGACTCAGACCATTTTAACATTGAATCCTATGGAAAAATCTTGACCATCGCATCGCATACGATTTGGTCGCATGCGATGCGATCCGATTTCTAAATCGGACGCCCAGATACTACATAAGTACCAATGCTTGTTATAATTAATGCCTGGATTTGTATAAATTATATTTATCTGCGACACAGGCCTTGTTATTGAAAGTAGCTATTGGATTGAGATATATTGCTATATAACTGAATTTCTCAACTGACTTTTTATTTCCTTCAGTGTCGGCCGAAGATGGAGCGGGCGCTGGCATCCGGGGACGTCAGCTGTCCACCCCTGGCAAGCATCGGCCGTCTATGTTCCCATGGGAACACCCAGCATTTTCATGGGGACGTCCATAGAACGCTGGGCATTCCCATGGGCAAGCTCTATATCCGCCCCTGTCTGCCCCCGGCCTTCCTTCCCTGCAACGAACGGCCTAGTGAGTGTGTAACTCGCCGAAGCCATTCATTGCCGGGATCTGCACATGTGGAAGTGTGCACTTGCACACGTGCAGACCCCCAAACATCAGAATGGGGCCTAATTCCACCTCTTAAACGTGTTGCGGAATCAGGCCCTATATGTGTTAGAAATATCAATGTATTATTTTTTTTGTTAATTTATGACATGAGGATTTGCCTCCGCGGCGTCCCCTGACTGCACGCCCCGGGTAGTAAGTAAATACAACAAAAAACTGAACCCTTTGTGACTCTGCCCATGTACAACTGTAAAGTTATGACAGCCAGATGTATCAAGCTTCACAAAGTGATAAAATGGAAAGTGATAAACAACCAGCCAATCAGCTCCTACCTGTCATTTTTCAAACTCAGCCTGTGACATGGCAGGTTGGAGCTGATTGGCTGGTTGTTTATCACTCTCCATTTTATCACTTTGTGAAGCTTGATACATCTGGCCCTATGTGAGACAGTTAGGAGGTATGAGTACTGGATTCAGCATTGTCCCTGTACAAAGTCTCAATTTTAGTTACTGTATGTAAATATAGTCAGGGTTTGCTCTGTATTTCCTCTTATTGCGATACCCCTATCAGATTAACAGCTTGATGGTGGGAGTATATCCCGCAGACATTACATTTATGTTGTATTCTTAGAAAACCGTACACTATTTGTATGTGGGCAGATCCTCCGGTTTGAATAGACTTTCCAAAATGAAACTAAATAATTTTTCTTTACAGAGTCCTAGTTCTCTGCCATGCAACATCATCACTGAAAAGTGCTCTGTGAACAGTTACATATATCTTATCTCACCTCATGTTTCCGGCTATAAGAAGACAAATATTGTAGATATGGGAGAAGATGAAGAGGAAAAGTATTGTGCTAAAAAACATGGTCATCCATGACCCATGATCATCTCTAAAGACCTTCAGCCGTAGTAAGTGACCTGCAAGAAAACAGTTAATTAATAATTATACATACTTTAAAATGCATAATATAATATATACTAGATTTAATCTCCACATATCTGCAAAGTGGCAGTACAGTAGATCCTATGTAGGTCAAAATCAGACAAAAAAAGAACAGTGTTCTCTCTAAGCTTATTTTACAGGGTGCTGCACCCTGACCATTATTGAAACCTCAAAATGCACCCTGCCCTTTTTGTGTGTGGCACTGTGTGCCCTTACACTGCCCCCCACTGCGCTGACATGCTGCTGAGAACTTTCGGTGTGTGCGCCATCATGTGTAATGGGCATTATGGTGAGTGGTATAATGTGTAAGAGGCATTACAGTGTGTGCCATAATGTGTAATTGTCGTTAAAACAGAATATATGTAATAGGCATAGCAGAGTATGACAATGTTTAATGGGCATAATCCTAGTGCAGTGTGCAATTTTTTTATATACAGTACAGTATGTTCTTTGTTTCTAATATGTGCTTTCCCGATTGAATAAAGAGCCCTGTGCGGTGGTCAGCACCCTGCCCTAAAAAAATCTAGAGTGAACACTAGAAGAATATCATACTGTGTCTACCAATCTGTAGTTTTTATATAAAAGTGGGTCCAAATGCGGTCCTCAAAGCAACCTAACAGTCCAAAATGTAAAGATATCAAAGCTAAAGCACAGGCGACTTAATTAGTACCTCAGGCAGTTTGATTATACCATCTGACAACAAGCATTGATATCCCTAAAGGTGCCCATCCATGATGTGATTCGCTTCATGTATTTTCACCTAGATGCAATCTAGTTCACAATGTACTTTTTCTACCATGTATGGGCTGCTTAAAAGTAGGCGTTTTAGAAGGAAGAGATTCGGCCCATAGCAATCGATCCGATTTTACTTATTAATCTAGGACCTTCTTGATGATATAATCTGATTGTTTGCTATGGGTTAACATCTCTCACTTCTAAAAAGTCACATTTCAGTACATTTACCCCTTAGGCTGCATTGAGGATGATATAATCTGATTGTTTGCTATGGGTTAACATCTCTCACTTCTAAAAAGTCACATTTCAGTACATTTACCCCTTAGGCTGCATTGAGGACCGTATATGGGAACCACTGATCTATAGTAAATGTATATACTATGGGATTGATTTTAAACTACCGGTGCATTCTGCATTCCAGCTGTACACAAAGATTCCAGAAAACTCTACATACATGTATGCTATGTTGTGTGTGTCTAAAGAGATATCCATCAGTAGTAAGACTGTGGTGTTAAAGGTCGAGTCTCTGATAGCGATATGTATTTTGGATACCTGAATATTTTAATTTAATTTTTATCTACACACAAATTGCCATTTTTTTTCATATACACCTTCTACATATTGTCAGTGGTAGTTCTATACAATATTTTTTCAATAATTTATGTCATAGTTTGTGTAAATTACATCTCAGATGGTAAAATGGGTCTCCTCTGCATAGAGCATTGTCAGATAAGGGAGACTACCTGTAGTCTATGAAAACAGCACATTTTTTATGTAAAATGAATACAAAATATCAAAAATATTGTAGTGCAAATTGAAGTGACAGGTCATCTTAAAAGTCAATTGTAAGATAGCCAATTCAGTATTATTACCTGAAGTGATCAATAAGCAAGAACAATCAGAAGCAGCTACAGTAGATACTACATACTAGTAAGCCAGCTCCAAGCAAAAGCTTCAAAAGTTAGTCTGTTTCCTTCTGTGTTTGTGCATGTGTGAAAAAGATGTAGTTTCACTTTCTGCCAACAGATGGCAGTGTTTCAGAGACGCATGGACACTAGACATATATACACATACATATATAATTCTGTACTTAATTACATCAGGCCATCAAAAGCTAATAAAATGGAATACTGCTTTGCAGCATTTCTAGCAGATCATGACAAATGAACATAGTGAAAAAATGGCAGTAAGGATGGTGTAATGGTTAACCTTGTAGCCTCACAACATTAAATTTTGATTCCCACCATTTATTTATTATCAGTTTCTTATATAGTCCAGCAAAATCTGTTGTGTTTACAAATGGAAACAGTGTTACAAAAATTCGGGAAAAGAAAAAGAGCAGGGCCTTCCTACTTTGAGTATATTTAACTACCCAATGGCTGCAATGCTAACTATGACACCGTCCTTACTGCCAGTACTTTTCTGTTTTAGACTCTGCATTTGTCATAATCTGCTAGAAGCTAGCAATCTATATGGAAAATAGGGATTGATACACAAAGTTAGGTGTTATCTATTGCATAACGGACCACCAGATTTTTTCAGTGGGCTGTATGGTGGGCTGTATGGATTTCCGGCGGTTGGGATACCAGCAGTCAGATTACCAGATAGAGGGATTCCTGACAGATAACCGGTAAGTAGCCTAATCAAACACACACCCCAGCAGCCTAATCATAAGTACATCCTAGGCCTAAACAGAACTCCATCTTCTTGGGCTTCAAGATCCCCCTCTGTTCCAAGCAAAATCTCCATTCCAGGAAACTCCTTGCCTACAACCAGCACCCAGCATGTGAAGATCTACAAATAGTGCGTATCTGAGAATCACTTTTGGAGGGACTTTTCAACACGGCCGGAGGTCAATATAGGAACGGGACTTTGGTATTTGCATCCAGTTTTTTTCAAATTGTGAGAGACTGGTTTCCCAACACGGTACAAATGTTTTTATGTTGATTTTTTACTATATTATTTTTTTAATTGCGTTAAGGTGCCCACACACGTTACAATTATTCATACAATTGTATGCTATGTTGTTGAAGTAAAGGTGTATCTTCAGGGATTGTAATCTTAGGCAGCACTGCGCCACGTACCCACTGTCATTTTTGTTTTTAAGTTACAATTATTGTATACAATATCACATCTCATCGCATCTCAGTTTTGCGAAGAGATCTAGTACAAAAAGTATGTGCAGCACATACTTTTTGTACTAGATCTCATCTCATCGCAAAACCGAGATGCGATGAGATGTGATATTGTATACAATAATTGTAATGTGTATGGGCACCTTAAGTACTATGAATCAAATAAATGTTTTTTATTAATATCCCATGGTATTGAAATTAATTTATCCCTCCTCAAACTAGCGCTGTGTCAACACATTTGCCATGGCTTAGGTCGACAGCTGAAATAGGTCGACATGGATGGAAGGTCGACACAAGCATTAGGTCAACAGTCAAAAAGTCAAATGGGGTTTTCACTTTTGTCCTGAATGTCGACATGGTCACCATATCGGTGCACTGCTGCACTCTCCATGCTTCGGGCTCGGTGCCTCACTCCTCTCAGCACACTATTCTATTCAACCTCCATGCCCTAGTGGATGGTAAGCCATGGAATAAAGCCTGTCGGCACGTCAGCTCAAAATAAAACAAAATAAAAACCCATGTAGAGCTTTTGACTGTCGACCTAATGCTTGTTTCATCCATCCATGTCGACCTTCGGCATATTGACCTATTTCAGGTGTCAAACTACAGGATGCTATGTTGACCTTCAGTGGTATGACCGTATAAAAGAAGTCTATTTTCATTTGCATGGATATTATTAGAACAGGCGCCTCTGAACATACCCATTTTTTAACTTCAGTGTATGTGTCGAGGTGAGAATACCTCTTCCCAAGGAGGACCACTAAGGCTGCCTTGGCACATTTCTGATACATTTCTTTTTATTGCTGTGATCTTGTGTTTTCCATTAATAGTGTTACCGAGAAACAATCAGGTAACAGGTAAGCTTTTAGTGGTAGACAGTGCTGGCCCCTGCAGGGCTGTTTGCACACCTGTTGAGATGTCTGAAAGTAGCAAACTTACCAATGTAGCAGTCTGAAGACCCTGCTTTTGTTTATACGGAGGCAAAGAAATATAGAAATTATCACGCTTCATGTATATTACCTCGGTCACATTAACTTCCGGGTCATGTGACCCTTAGTCCAAAAGGTTTTGTCTAGCTTACAAACAGTTTTTGTGCAATTATGTTTTTAAAAACTATACACTATTGGTCTATACTGCCTCCTAGACTAATATGTTATTGTAATAAACTAATTAGAAGACTGTCATATTTTATAATGGTTTTTATTTTGTTTGACATGTGCACAGGTGTACCAACTGAGCAATTAAGTCACTGCTATATATACTGAGCCTTGGGCTCTCATTCCACACTTGCTCCTGAGGAAGCCAGGACATACAATATCCGGGGAAATGCGTTGAGCTTATTACTGCTGTTCCTGTATCCATCCAGTGTGACCTGTCCCTCTCCCACTGACATTTAAATCATCCTGATTGATCTGGACTCTCGAATTTGGGATATCTGCATTATTCCTAACACATCAAGTCTACAAAGGAGGAAAAACACGCCAATCGGGAGACTTGAGCTCTTGAAATTATAGGACAACCCAGGACAATTGTTTGACACCACTGTCACCACTGCAACGGATGGTAATATACCAATTAATATCATCTCAACCAAAACCATATAGTATGGTGATTTCAACTATACATTATATATCTCTGTGATATCATATCCATATTGTTCATTTTTATTTATTTTCAGTTCATTTTATTAATGTGATGTATGTATATTAGTATGTATTAAATATTTTTTATTGAGAACAGTCTAGTCTACATCATTGGTACAGCCAGCGCTGGCACATCTCCTTGATACTCACGCCTGCGAATGGATGATTGACATAACCATCCATTCGCAGGCGGGGAGAAATCATTCAATGGTTGGCAACAATCCAATGATTTCTTCAGCGCTCGCAGTTCAGAGACACCTATATGGTGACTCTAAACTGCAGGCACCCTGTGCGAGGACATCCTGTGATGTCAGCTGCCTGCCCTCCGTACCCAGCTGGGCGTTCCCATATGCTGATAGGGCCACCCGGCGCCCTTCTCCGCCCCCTGTGTAGGGTGCGTGCAGGTGGCAAACAGAATGTTCGCCGTGGGTGCACACACCCTGCATCTGAACAGAAATGCAACTGTGCATGCACAGATGCACACCATCGGTCCTCTGTGCGAACGCACGGAGGACCGAATAAATCAGAATAAGGTCCATACAGTAAAATATATACCTGTCTTCATTTAATAGAATTACCTCATCCATTGATGTTATGTCCCCAATGCAAAGGTTTTTGTTGTTATACCTTTACAATTATTATTATTATTAATTTCATTATTTTATTTAGCCTATTACAACCCCAGTTTTTGGCATATAAAAAGATCACTTCAACCATCATGAGTGATGCTGAATTTAAAGCCAATTTATTGTTATCTTAAGATGAGCAGTAACAAGATTAGGTTTGGATTAAGCAAGGTATTATCACCACATTTAACCTTTGACATAACACTTCTCGATATACACCGCAGTTATTGGTCAACATTGCAAAAAATAAAAAAGGAAAAGGCCTTAAATAACAAACAGATATTCAAGTTAAGCATCACGCGAGAAAAGATATGAATAATGTAAGGATATTGAAACTCATGCCTGGAATGCAATGCAATCGGCATGGTCGCCCAATTGGAGGTCATTGCTACTGACATATTTGTAACAATAATCTCGTATAATAAAATAAAATTTGTATGATATATTACAGAAGTAATTGGGGACAAGTGGGGAGAATTTGCATACTATATATTGCCAGTCGCTGGAAAATGATACCTTCTGCACAATTTAAAGATTATATACTCTTATTCTGAAATGTGGAATAACCAACCTTATACTTGCTGGGTAAGATCATAGCGACCATGATATGCTAATCTGCTGGGTAGGGGACTGGCTGGATTCAAAGCATGGGCAGCTAACTACAGCAAACTTTGTTCACTCTCCCTACTTTATCCTCCGGCTCTTGACAAACCACATCTGCTGTATATAGAATGGGCTTTTACTTTACAGCAGTAAACAGATAGTAGAAACCTTTGTGTAGATAAATCCAGTCGGCCTCATTAAACCATGGGTGCTATGGAACGCAAATGTCTATTCAGAACTCTAAAAAAGTTTTCATGTGCCTGAAGCAAGTATGCAGTAATATACTTAGACAATTCTATGGGCGGTATTCAATGAGCCTGATTCGCCATGTTTTTATGGCGAATTTGTGCTGTTTAGCGAATTTTGGACTAAAACGGTGAATCACCCTATTCAATGACCACATGGCGAATACATTTGAAGGTTTTTTTCACCATGATTCACCGAGTAGCAATCGCTATCTTTTGATGGAGAAGTGGAATGTGAACTTTTAAAATAAAGTGTTTTGTTTTTTACATTTGGTGTAAAAAAATCAGGAATTTTATTCTGAGGGGCATGCTACTTTTATTCATGTGCTGTAAGCACATGAATATATTTAATTTAAAAAAAAATATATATATATTTTTTTTTACACAGCAGCCAGCAGGGGGCGCCGGAGCCGAGCCGCTCATTACATATTCATATATTCACTGCACCCGATCGTTACGATCGGGTGTAGTGAATATAGGTCCCCTGCTGGCACCCCCGGGGGGCAGCCTGTGCTGCCTGGCACCCGGGGAGCCCACCTCCCCCTCACAAACGTTCTGGGGCAGGCAGAGAGACTTCCATCTCTCTGCCTGCCACCGTCCTCATGCTCCCTGCGGCATTCGCCGCAGGAGCTCATATTCGCTGGTCAGGGGCTCGCTGCCCCTGACTCGTTGAATACCGGAGCCGGTGAGGCTCCAGAACGTGGCGAATGTGCAGCGAATCCAAAATAGGATTCGCTGCACCTCGCAGGTATTCTCATTGAATACCGCCCTATGTATCTACCCATATAAATTATATATTTTACATACATGCATTAAAAATGAATGTCAGATGTAGTGTAAAGATTCCCTAAATGCATTAAAAAACAAACATTTTGTTTTTATCCATTAGGTTTTGTTTTTATTAAATGTTAAGGATTTTTAAAACCATTCTTTATGCATGTTGCTGTGATCTATCATCACCCTAGACCCTGACAGTTATTATTACAAAATGATTACAGGACCCCAGCAAGTTACCACAGAATGGCTACCACACGTGTGGTTAGCAGACTGCACATGCACAACAGCATTGCAGATGAAAAAAACAAGTGAAGTGACCACTAGTGTGACAGGGAGGCAATGAGTAATGGGGTATGGAAGAGGGAGGCAGTGTACCTAATTTATCCCTACCCCCCCCCCCCCCCCTTCCTTTCCACAGGCACATACTATAAAATCTGTGCTCACTGCTCCCCCCTCCTTACCCTCCATGCTCTCCTGATGCTGCTTTCCAGAGGCACCTCTTCTGCACATGACCCTACATGCTGTACTTATAAGAGAAAGACAGGGTGGTTTGAAATATAGCGCACCAAGCAAAAACATGCAGCAATTGGTGAACTGTGTTTTTTGTCGAAACACAGAAATTAGACAATGGAGTGCAAAGGGGTTGTGTTCACCAAATAGCGCTATTTAGGGATGTTTCCCAATAACTGACAATCACACCAATGAGTGATAAATCATAAATAACATAACTTTCCTGGAGATAATTCCCAGCAGATTGTTCACTCTGAAATGAAAATACCCCTAGTGTGTCCAGCCATGAAAATGGGGACTTGCATAAGGGGTAGAAATCAGAAAAACATCATTGTGTAGTGTTAACAACAAATGAAAGTTTTAATAGAATGAAACACTCACAAAGGTAGACGATATAAAAGCAAGATATGGTAACCCAAGGCTAACACTGCTCACACGTTCCCAAATGTTCCTTAATCCAGGTTTGAGCAGAGTCCAACTCCGGAATCGGTCCTCAGCCAGTCCTGGAAGGGGGGAGAACTTCTGAAGAAGGACCACTGGGGTCCGAAATGCATTGAGTGTTTGTGCTGAACGTTTGGATCCCTATTTGGCTCACTGGCAAGAACTCTCCCCCCTTCCAGGACTGGCTGAGGACCGATTCCGGAGTTGGACTCTGCTCAAACCTGGATTAAGGAACATTTGGGAACGTGTGAGCAGTGTTAGCCTTGGGTTACCATATCTTTCTTTTATATCGTCTACCTTTGTGAGTGTTTCATTCTATTAAAACTTTCATTTGTTGTTAACACTACACAATGATGTTTTTCTGATTTCTACCCCTTATGCAAGTCCCCATTTTCATGGCTGGACACACTAGGGGTATTTTCATTTCAGAGTGAACAATCTGCTGGGAATTATCTCCAGGAAAGTTATGTTATTTATGATTTATCACTCATTGGTGTGATTGTCAGTTATTGGGAAACATCCCTAAATAGCGCTATTTGGTGAACACAACCCCTTTGCACTCCATTGTACTTATAAGAGGTTCTTCACATATTCATAGTCATGCTTATTGAGCATTGGGTCTGACTGCGGTCTGCCTGTTTAATATGTAAGGTTTTTGCAACTCAGAATCCCCAGGAATGCCCTTGCTGCCAGCCTTCTGTCCCCTGTGAATATCTGCATGTAAAAGAGAGGGAGAGCCTATTGCAAGGAACAAAAGAAAAAGGTATAGAAGTGCTAATAACAAGGATAATTAGATCAATATATTATTTAATTATCTTAATTAATTTGCCTAATTGGACCCAGCTGCTAACTATTAGGGGTTACCACACCCTATAGGTAAAACAGAAATGGAGACAAAAGTAGAAAGAGCTCAGGTTTTAGGCAAGGACATAAGCCAGTTCAACTTTTTTTGTAAAAAAACATATACAGGTTGAGTATCCGGTATCCGGACATCCCTTTTCCGAATTATTCCAAAAACCGTGGTTTTTGGAATCATTCGAATTTTTTTTTTTTTTTTTAACCCCTAACCCTCTTTTCATACTTACCAAGTCCCCGGGCGTCCACAGCAGGCCTCCGGCATCTTCTCCAGGGTCTCCAGCGGTCCCAGGAATGCATTGCGCGAGTGTGACGTCACCGGTGCGCGCGCACACTCGCGCAATGCATTCCTGGGACCGCTGGAGACCAGGAGAAGATGCCGGAGGCCTGCTGTGGACGCCCGGGGACTGCGCGGACGCTGAGGGACGCCCGGGGACCATCAGGGGACAGGTAAGTATGGCTGCAAAAAAAATATTCCAAAAACCGGAAAATTCCCCTATCCGAAATGCTCGCGGTCCCGAGCATTTCGGATAGGGGATACTCAACCTGTATTATTTATGAACACAGAAAAATAAATAAACAGTACATCAATATACATATATCAATAATACTCAAAGGTACCGACTTTTTAGGCGTGTATCCAAACTGGATAGGTATTAAAAAAAGAAATCAGATTGAAAATTGTTAGTACATCCGGATTGTTCCAGGGTTAATACCAGCTGTAGGAATTGTGTCCGGATAGGTTATTAGTAATATAAGTACAGCCAATTTGTTAGTCAGCATTAGTAAGCACAGTCCAACAATATAGGTGTTTTTAGTTTGTTTGGATATGATCAATATTAGACTAACTTATAATTACCAATTCCTTAATGGCTTGTTTAGTAGTATGTAGGTGTAAGGGGGTGCATCCGCAGAATAGTCCCCAAAACCTGTTATCCGGATTGCTGCAGCGTCAGTCAAACTGCACTTGAAAGTACTGTTTGGGAATCCAAACGGAGGCCGGCTATTCCTTCGGGCAGAGCAAAGGTTTGCAGATCGACGAGTTTCCCCGCCTACTTATCACGGCGGCTTCTTCAAGGATCAAGTGTAACACTCTGGGCGGTATTCAATGTGAATACCTGCGAGGTGCAGCGAATCCTTTTTTGGATTCGCTGCACATTCGCCACGTTCCGGAGCCGGCGGGCTCCGGTATTCAACGAGTCAGGGGCAGCGAGCCCCTGACTGGCGAATATGAGCTCCTGCGGCGATTGCCGCAGGGAGCCTCAGGACGGTGCCAGGCAGAGAGATGGTAGTCTCTCTGCCTAGCCCAGACCTTTGTGGGGGGTTAGGTGTGCTCCCCGGGTGCCAGGCAGCACAGGCTGCCCCCCCAGGGGTGCCAGCAGGCGAGCGTATATTCACTACACAGGATCGTAATGATCGTGCAGTGAATATATGAATATGTAATGAGCGGCTCCGCTCTGGCGCCACCTGCTGGCTGCTGTGTAAAAAAAAATAAAAAAAAATATTATTTTTAAAATTAAATATATATTCATGTGCTTACAGCACATGAATAAAAATAGCATGCCCCTCCTCAGAATAAAATTCCTGATTTTTTGACACCAAATGTAAAAAACAAAAACACTTTATTTTAAAAGTTCACATTCCACTTCACCATAAAAAGATAGCGATTGCTACTCGGTGAATCATGGCGAAAAAAACCTTCAAATGTATTCGCCATGTGGTCATTGAATAGGGTGATTCACCGTTTTTGACAGAAATTCGCCAAACAGCACAAATTCGCCATAAAAACCTGGCGAATCAGGCTCATTGAATACCGCCCTCTGTCTGTTCATTCATCGTTTAAATAGGCTGTGGGGTTTCCCGTATGTGTATGCTTCCGGTCATGGGACCGGGAATTCCCTCAGCGTGTCAAGCCTCGCTTTCATTGGCGTCTTTCATTGGGTGCACAATATACATCTGTCCAAGTGCTGTGATGACAGGAGCTGTGTAGAGGTCAGGTCTTGGCTATGTTGTTCACGTGATAGAAACCAGTCACTCATTGAGTATATGCCGATCATGTGAAATAATGGCAGTATCTTATAGTTCTCATTGATTACGTATAGCACAGATGGTGCATTTCTTGAATGAAGATTTTAACAGCCTACATACTACTAAACAAGCCATTAAGGAATTGGTAATTATAAGTTAGTCTAATATTGATCATATCCAAACAAACTAAAAACACCTATATTGTTGGACTGTGCTTACTAATGCTGACTAACAAATTGGCTGTACTTATATTACTAATAACCTATCCGGACACAGACCCTATTGCAGCCTGATTGTGGCAGCAGTGACTGCTGGGCAGTACATATGGGTCAGAGTACTGGAGTAGGGGCGGAGCTGCCTGATGACTTCATGGATCTCTCAATCAATGATCCAAGGGAGTTTGAAGTAATAAACTATTTTAATGCTCTTGTAACCTCTTGGGTCACTGGCTGAGAGTGCAGGAGTCATTAGTCTGAGATCAGCAACATGGAGTTGCTATAATGGTCGCTACCCACATATCACTAAAACCTGCACTGTTGGTGTGCCTTGAGGACCGTGGTTGGGAATGCCTGCTCTAGACCAGCGTTTCACAAACTATGGGTCCTGACCCCAAAGTGGGTCCCGACCTTCTCAGCATGGGGTCACGACTCCACGTTGCTGACCATCAGGCTGATGACTTTTCAATCTTAGTAAGTGATTCAAGGAGTTTGAAACATCTGTTGAATGGTCTGTTATTTTAAACTCCTCCCATCATTTTGTGACTCCACAATGCTGCCATGTATGTGCTGTCTGCTGACTACACATGTGACGTGATGACCTTCTGCAGTAACTTGCTGGGGTCCTGTAATTATTTTTATTTTCTGATGGGGTCCCAGAGCAAAATAGTTTGAGGACCCTTGCTCTAGACCAGTGGAAGCCAACCCTAGCCCTCGAGAGCTACCAACAGTTCACATTTTCCAGACAACCTAGCTGCTGCACAGCTGCACTCATTAATCACTGATACATTTTAAAAGATACACAGATGGAGCTAATTAGCTCACTTGTGATTCTGGGAGGAGACCTGCAAAACATGCACTGTTGGTAGCTCTCGAGGACTAGGGTTGGCTACCCCAGCTCTAGACCAATCAATTTCTTGAACATTTTTCTAACAGGCTCCCTTATTTCAAACAGAAGTGCAACTGTATCCACCACCACATAACTGAATCTATTGATGACTGTGATCTATTAGAAACACTATTGATATCTAGAAAAGTGTTGATGAAAGTATTTTATAGAATATTCCATATAGTGATCAGCCTTCCTGACTTTTTTTTTTTTAAAGTTCTGCTTTTCATTTATTGCCTGTATTTTACAGAGCCTTAAACTTGGAAACCCACACAGCATAGCTAGGATGCTATGGTAAGTCACTGGAGATAGTCTGGAACTGATGGGTATTGCAGAGTTAGCTGCAGAGAGTCAGGCTGTGCACAGAATGACAACAGCACTGGTATGATATATATAATATCGCAGGAACAGACCCAAGGATACTACTATGCTGTAGACATCGTTGCACTGACATATTGCTAATCCAGATTCAACATACTTATAGTGCTTCCTTTCAGTTTATAGACTGGAGCAGAATTGGTTACACTGGGTCGGCTGTGGAAGGTCATATGACAAAAGACCAAGATATAAGCCCATGTCCGTGTACTGGAGGGAAATCTGGCTTGGTAGGAACAGGCCCGCGGCCTGTAAGTAAGGGAGATCATCCAGATGCTGTGGAGTACTGAGACTGGAGCGGAGGTAATGAAGAGGTGTGCAGGACTGTGGCAGAATGGAGGAAGCTAGATGGCTAGGGGAAGCACCCGCCAGATGCCAGAATGCATTATGTCTAAATACAGCACAGGTTTCAATTGGAAACAGTCTGAAGAGCAAGCCGGGAGCAGCACTTAAAAAGGTAGAAAAATGCTTCTAAATTGTGAAGATCGTGACACGTACTTCCTTCTAGTTCCTGCTGGAAAATAGCACTGCATTAAGGGGGTGATTCTGGTTGGTTTGCAAAAGCATCTCCTCCTTTAATGGACAAAACCATGTGCTCTGCAGGTGGGTCTGATGGAACATGTGCAGAGATTTAAATTTACAAAAAAAGAGAGAAAGGCGTGTCACTGGGTGATGCATCTGAAGAATGATTCATTTAAAAATGTAACCTTTATTAGTTATATAGTAAAAAAATGTAGCGAACTATTAGACACACAAATCACACAATACAAGGTGCCCGGGTGCGGTATCAGGCTTCTGACGTGATCTCTCACTTCATAGTCAGTTCGCCTTACCGCTACTTCCTAGGTGCACACGGTTCCTGCTGCCGCCCGCTGTATGACAGACTGGGCTGAGGCGCATAAGATGAGCTCCAGCAGTCTCAAATCTGTCACAAGGATCAGTGTATATCGGTGTGGACACCACACACCGCGACCTCTGACGTGTGCCCAGTGGAGACTGGCGCACGTGTTGTACTGCGGCTCAGGCTAAATTACAGTTTTTCAAATATTTACACATTGGTATGTGGGGAGGGGAATAGGGGAGTCACAACAGATGGTAACCGGGTCAGCGTACGCTTCGCTTAGAGAGCTTCATCAGGGCACAATAAAACACCATACTGATATTAGTGGGAGATCAGAAAGGGGAGAATACAGAGTTGGGGTATATTATCCCTTTTAATTCACTTTGTATTGTGTGATGTGTGTCTAATACTTCGCTACTTTTTTTTTACTATATAACTAATAAAAGGTTACATTTTAAATGAATCGTTCTTCATGTGCATCACCCAGTGACACACCTTTCTCTCTTTTTTGTAAATTTGTGTCTTTTGGTGTCCAGTGATAGCACACCCTCTCTCATCTAAGAAATAGTTCAGAAAATAATATATGCGGGTCCAATAACAAATCTTAAACTTTTTATATCCCTGTGCGACCTTTTCACCCCCTTTTTCCAATAATGTGCAGAGATTTACATTTGGGTGAGTTATTTTGTTTCTGTGCAGAGTAAATATTGGCTGCTTTATTCTTACACAGTAATTTAGATTTCAGTTTGAACTCACCCCACTCAAATGTAACTCTTTGCATGTTACAACAGCCCCACCTGCAGTGCACATGGTTTTGTTCATTAAAGAAGTTTGCTTTTGCAAACCAACCAGAATTACTCCCTTAATTCAACCAAATATCCTTGGCAACTAAACATTTTTTGGGGGGTGGTGGCTGTGTAACAAATAAATGCTGCTTTATGTAGATACATTTTCTATTCAGCTCCCATCACACAAGTCTACAACATGTTTGTGCTCATGTCACACTCCAGACTGATGAGGTCAGGACATGTCCCATGCGGTGTTACCAAAGACTGTTTATGTTTCCACACATTAAGCTGCTGCCAGGACATGGGCAATCTGCTGATTGCTTCTCAACCAATATCAGGCCAGATCACCTGCATATAAAACTCTACTAGTGACTTTTCTGCAGAGATATCTAAGCTATCTAAACACCATCTCCCTGGCCATTTCCCTTTGCCAGAAAAAACTTTTGCTTTAGTCACCTTATTATCTCCCACTATTCAGTATTTTCAGAGATGGCTCCAAAGATCAGTGCTTACTCAGTACCAGTCATTATTACTACTTGCTTATCACCACAGTTTCCAGTGTGTTCCTGTGATCCTCTCAGAGGGAATCATCATTGCTGGGCACTTGTCACAGTTTTCAGTGTAAACAGCTAGCCAATCAGCTAACTGCCATGTTACAGACTGAGGGGTAGATGTATGAAGCAGTGATAAGGGAGATGTGGCCCATGGCAACCAATAAGCACTGGAGTAACATCTATAATTTGCATAATATAAAATTATACAGAGCTGCTGATTGGTTGCATGGACCACTTCTCCTACCTTATCACTGCTTCATACATCTACCCAAGTTTGATAAAATGACATATAGGAGCTGATTGGTTGGTTGTTTATCACTCTCCACTTTATCACTTTTTGAAGCTTGATACATCCAGCCACTTATGTACTGATCATCAGGGACTATAATATTGTGCCCCTCAGATCACTACCTGTGTCTGCCAGTAACTACTGTATTAGCAAGTTCTAATCATCTATGAGGAGAAACCTCATTAAAACTCCAAGATTTACACATACAGCCTACAACCATATACAAACCTGAGGTCCTACTACAAGTCTAAAAAAAAACCCACACATATTCTTCTGACACCCTGTAAATCTCCCGTCATTTTCCTGATGTAGTGGTCCTCAGTACTCATGTGAACTTGGGCCCTTTATAGAAAATCACAGCCGTCTGCCATAAATATAGTTGTGGCTAATGTGTTAACACAATTATAATCCTACCACTCAACACTTTTGCTTATTGAGCACTTCACCAAGAAGCCCCTGGGTATAAGTATTGTGTTTTACAACCTTTAGCAAATGCCTCGTATTCCAGTGAGAAGATTAGGGGAGCACCAACTGATGCACTAATCAAGGAGGTACATGTAGGAACTACATGAAACATACCAAAGAAAGGTGGCAATTTCTTACATTGGGTTCCACATGAGTGGACTGTGTAAACATGTATTGTACTTTACCTACTGTAGCCCCTTTCCTTCCTTCTGTAAAGCCCAATAACATACTGGGAAAAATAAAATCCTCTATTTACATAAAAGCAAACAATTGTTCTGAATTGTCTAACAAAATAACCAATAAGGCTTACGCAAAAGGGATTTTTTATTTAATCAAGACAAAAAGTCCAATTTATTTAAGCAAATAAAACCATCTGAATTGAAAAGTCAATATCCGGAGAACGTCATTCTCTACAGTAGTATGCCTGCAGTAGTCAAGAAAAACAGATCACTTTGTAATCACCTTTGCCTGACAACTAGAACAAATCTGAGGCTGCATTACGGCTCTCATCAGTCAATTTTATTAAGCATCTACATTCAGCAAATTAATTTAAAAGAAAACAAAGTGTGCTGTGAAATGGCTGAAAATCACCCATCAGGTTTACTAGAATGCACCATAACGTACATGGGCACCAACAATTCCCATTGCTTAAATCAAGGTAAGCAATAATTTCCAGTTTTTAATAACACTGTTGATAATCTATATTTTTGTCATAGTACATCAAATACAAAAATGTACAATAAATCAAAAATAATCTGGCCCCTTGCCAGATATGATGCAATAAATATCCATTATAAATCTATAAAAAAAAAGTATTAATTGGATATGATTATTATAGTTTTAATTGTGGTGATGTTGATGGAAATAGATTTAACAATATGGGGTTTATTCTAGTTCATTCTTTCTGACAAAATCCTTCTTAGATGGACAAAACCATGTGCACTGCAGGGGGGGCAGATGTAACATGTGCAGATAGAATTAGATTTGGGTGAGTTATTTTGTTTCTGTGCAGGGAAAATACTGATTGCTTTATTTTACACTGCAATATAGATCTCACTTTGAAGAAAAACCCCACCCAAATCTAATTCTCTCTGCACAAGTTACATCTGCCCCACCCGCAGTGCACATGGTTTTGTCCATCTAAGAAGGATTTTGTCAGAAAGAATGAACTAGAATAACCCCCTCTGTGTGGTTAATATGGCAACTCCTTTATAATAAATAATAGTTAACGAACCTAATAACTGCACTATTAACCTTTTGGATACAATTTCAGAAAAAAAAAAAAACACATCAGCATTAAATAAATGTGTAAATAATATTTTTTTGCCCATTATTGAAGCTTATATCACAAATATTTATGACTTAATAGTTTTATTACGCGTCTGATATAATTGACTAATGTACCAGAAGTATATTTGTTGGTTTACAGTCTGATGCTCCTGGAGTTGGATAAGGAGACGAAAAGTGCCCATACTGTACATCCCTGAGAGGTATTGCATGCCTCCCTCGCATGAGATACCCCACCAACTGTATGTCTGGGAGCAGCTGAGCTTCTGGGCGGCAGGATCACATGCGATATAGCATATGCTTACCATTTGCATACAATATTTTAATCGCATGTGATTCCCAGCAAGGGCTGCAGGATCTGACAAGTCCTAATTGCCGCCCTTGCAAACTCTGTCTCTGATCTAATGCGCATAGGACCGCGCATTGGATCGGAATCATAGGTTAGGCTCTTACGATTTGGGCACTTTTTACCCAATTTCTCAGTCTGATGTAATCGTATAAATATTTGGGGACTTAATATGGCATTGGAGCAGGATGGGTGCACTGGGAATGGAGAGCTAAGGATGTCAGAAGGAATTGGCAATGTGGTCATGAGAAGTCACTGAGACACAGTACTATCACTATCACATTAATAAAACACACAAACAGAGTAGTATTCTATTCAAAGATCAATGTTGTCTAGGGTGACATGCATTAAATTGAACATTACAAAAGGCCGACATTTTGATGGTCGACAGGTACAAAAGGTCAACACATTAAAAAAAAGTGTCATAGACATGGTCGATAAAAGAAAAAAAAACAGCCAATATTTTTCCCAACATTTTTAGGGTTAAGGTGCCCATACACAGTACAATGGCGATGTGCGATGCGATGCGTGATTCTGTAGGCATCCCATCCCAGCATTTTTTTTTATTATTGTTTCCTAATGGAAATATTTGTTTATTTTATTTTTTTATCCCAAAATCTTTTTACATTTCAAATTAATATAAATATACATACATTGAAAAACATAAATGTGATTTGTAACAAAAGTAGAATAAATAATAAGGGGATAGGGGAAAAAAAAGGGGGGGGGGGAGTATAGTTTGCAAATTAAGGACACCATCAGAGAGTAGGCACATGCCTTCAAGATTCAGACTGCTAAAAGTCCATACTAATAGAGTCCACCTCATAGTTGTATATAATATGGCCACTATGAGTTATATTTCCAAAAGCAGTATTAAATCACTGAAGAAAGCAATCGAAGAAATCTTAGAGCTAGAAGGAAAAAAATGTAACCAAATTTCCCTAGTGTAGAACTGTACTCGAAACACTACAAGAATAATTCAACCATGTCAACCATTTACGTAGAGGACATAAAATAGTGATTGAATATTTACAGCCTATAGTTTCCATGTCAAAGTTGCATTGGACCTTCTATATATTCTTTGATGAAGTTGGACAGTTATCAGTTATTTTCCAATATTGAGCTAAAGCAGCCCTGGTAGCTATAAGGATATAACCAATTACACAAGTGTGTTTAACTGGGGCAAGAGGGGGAAAACTATGTAAAAAGACAATTTTTGGAAGTAATGTGAGGGAAACACATATAATTTATTTAACACCTCAACCCATAGGGTCTTAATTTTGGGACCAAAATATATGGGTTAAGGTACCCTCTAAACCACATTGCTTTCGGCAAAATTTTGAAGATTCCAGACAAATTTGGGGTAGTTTCACTGGTGTGGTAGAGACAGTTTATAAATTTGATTAACATTTCAGAATGATTTATGCATCTGGACTTTATTCCAGTCATCCTCCATCAATCAGATATTTAATTCTGATTCCCATCTAATGAGTACGAGGGGATAAGAAAGTAGTACACCATAAAGAAATACCTCCTTTGTGATTAGGAGAGGAGAGAATTTATAAAAAAGTAAGAAGGGAGAAATGAGGGGGGGGGGGGGATGTGAAGGAGGGGCATTTCTGTCTCCATACTGTCAAATTGCTTTTATGGTTTTTATTGGCAACAACATTCTAGCACATTAGAAATCAATACTAAAGTTGGGTAGGGTATATACTATACAGTAAATCGGCCCAATTCCAAAACATTTGTTCCATGTAGTATCTGATTGTGTGTATGGTGCATCTGGTATGGTGGAATACAGTCAGGCCAAAACCATGCGGTAGTGATAAGTGCTTCACAACATTAGTCAGATGACTGAATTATCTGGATGAAAGATACAGTGTACAGCATTCTAACTGCAGGACTCCTGCTGATAATTCATGTTAAAAAAATCACCTCTTTGGACGGTCTTACTTACAGTAAATCAGCAATGATGTGTCACTTTTCGGCTCAATAATGGTGCAGAGTGTATGCCAGAAATTGGATGGTCTCTAAGGTCCAAAATTTGTCTAGTAACTAGCAATGTTTGATTTGTCAGGAAAATACCCAGTTTTAGCTTAAGTCATGTTGAGCTTGCACCAGGGCCGGCTTTACCATTAGGCAGCTGCCTAGGGTACCTGGATCTTAGGGAAGGGGGGGGGGGGGGGAGCACCGCCGCTGTCTGCCTATCACAATATTAAGGATATATATGGAGAAAGACATCCTTGTTGTACTTGATAAAGGTGGCAGCTGTGGAAGTTCTAAAATACCACCTCCAGACTTAAAGAGCGAAAAACAGGGTACTGGTGGTATTGTGGGGTTGAGGGGCAGTAGGTTGAAGTTTTGCACCAGCCCTGGCTAGAACATGGTAAAAACAGTAGTGAATTATGAAGTCCAGAGCTTTCAAAATGGTTGTGATTAATCAGAAAAGGGGAGTGGCTATAAATTAACACCTTGTTTGCTTTACTTTCCTACTACAGGGACTAATCACTGGAAGAGAGACAATATCACATGCATCTATTTTTTCTGCTCATCAGCGGAGAGGCTTGAATGGTACTGCTATGTTCTCATCGGCATGTGCTTTACAGCACTGGTTTTTGGATTTGTAGGAAATATAACTGTTCTCGTCAATTATGTTCATTACCCTAAATCATGGACAAGTAGTACTATTTTTCTATTCAATCTGGCGCTCTGTGACTTTACATGGATTATAATTGTCCCACTCTCTATCTACTTCAGCACTAACAAAGGGGTCTTGTATTCTGCTCCTGCATTTTGCCAGTTCAAAAGAATTTTTTTCAATCTCACCATATATGGAAGCATTTTCTTCTTAATGCTCATCAGTTTTGACAGATACCTTTGTTCCGTACATCCCTTGACATCAGCAAGATGGTGGGACAAGAAAAAAGCTAAAGTCTGCACTACAGCAATCTGGCTATTCATTTTTCTTGTATCAATCCCTGAAATTTATTACATATTAAAAACAGAGCACACAGGAAAGACTGTAGCATGTTTGGATTACATAGAAGAACCAATGAATTTTGTAGTCCCCATTACAGTGTGCAGGCTTGTGTTTGGATTTCTCATTCCGGGCATAGTTATATTCACATGTTATTTCTGTTCCTTGCAAGTGCTAAAACATCTTAAAGATCAGTGCCATAGTAGGAGAGCCAGGAAGCCTCTCATGCTAGTTACAGCCACAATGTTAGTATTTGTTATTGCATTTGTTCCATATCATGTGATGATAATGGTAATCCTGTTTTACAGATTTAACTGTTCAATAGACTCGAGAAATATCAACTTGATCTTCGCACTCTATGAGATTTCTGTGGTAGGCTGCAGTATAAGCAGCTGTGCAGACCCAATCATCTTCATTTTGGCCAACAACAAGTTTAAGCATCATATAAAAGCTATGAAATGTTTTTCCACAAGATTGTGCTCTTGCTGGCGTTCTAACCAGGTGGGGAACACAACCAGACAAGAAGCACCTTAAAAGCCATTTCATTATTAGAACAGTGTTGTGTTCAGAAAGGATGTTTCAAGTGTTAACATTAAATGAAATGCGTATGTTTTCATTTTATAAAACTTATGGGGCCTCCACACGGGGAGATTTGCTGAATGTTCTGAGCAATGCTAGATCACTCAGAAGGCTCAGCAAGATCACCCAGCACACAGCGATGTGTCAGCGCTGTGTGCTAAGTGATTTGTCAGGGCCTGTGTTCTCCGCTGAGTACAATGGTCCTGCCCAGTGATCTTACTAGATTTATCCATCATGCTAGATATTAAATCACCGGCGATGGCAATGCGTGGGCCGTGCATTGGTATCACTTTCGCCCTTATGGGCCCCATACATCAGCAATCACAATTTATGGATTTCCAGATACATGGATTTTTTGGCCAGATAAATGGATTTTACAATCTATCTGACTTTGCCCACACATTACAGATTTATTTCAGTGATCGGCAGATTTTTCCATCTAAAGATTGCATCTTCATATCTGGAAATTGCCCAATCGATTGCTGTTCATAATGTGAATAGATGAAGAAGACAAATTGGGAATGCCCACACATTAAAAAGATCTGCAGATAATACCAGATTATTAAACATGTTTAAAAACCTGATTAAGCAATCGATTGGCGATTTTGATTGGGATTGCCAAAAGGGGCAGCCCACACATCTAAAATTAATTGTGGCAATCATCTCCATATCTGAAAATTGTCACAATTAATTGCTGATGTATGGGGCCCTTTACACACGTAGCGAAGTAGGGGCATTTTCTAAGTGATCTAGTTCGATCACTTGGAAAATGCCCTGAAATCGCCCCACGTGTAGGCCCCATTACAGTCACACAAGCATATTAAAAAGGAGAAACCTAATAATAATAAATGATTATAATTTTTATAATTATAAAAAAAAAAAACTAACTCTAGGTAATAAACTGAATTTGAATCCCATATATTTGCTGGAAACCAGTGACATATTTACAAAAATATGAAATAGTTAAGTAAAAGTAAATACATTACGTATGTTTAAAAGTAAATATTAAAGCTATTACTTAATGTCTATACACACTGGGCAATTTTTCCAAGCGTGTATGGACAGCGATGATAGCTTTCATCGCTGGGGGGAAAGCCAATCAGTGCATACACACTGAGCCGCTTCCCCCCTGCCTGGTGCCAACAACGAGGGGCGGATGGCTTTGCATAGCGCAGCTTAGTGGCTTTCCTGGTGATGATGCAGGAGCGTGCAGCAATGCTCATTACCGGGCCATACACTTGCTGTTTTGAGCGGATTTCAGCCCAAAGTCGCCCAGTGTTTTTGGGCCTTTACTGCATTGATATTTTATTAAATATTGGTAGATCATTGGGCACACAGGCTACATGCGATTGAGTATTTAAGCTCCAATTCATCAAATATTACTAGAACAAACATCTAAAATAATGAAAAAGAAAAAGAAAAGAACACACTGCAAGTTTTCTTAATTTTATTTATTACTGTTTTTTAAAGAAAAACAAATTATTATTTTTTTATACTTGTCAAAAAGATTACATGGGACAAATTTCTGATTTCTCCATCAGTGCATTTTTCATATACCTATACTGCCTTCATCACTTGTATGAGGAACAAGGACAGCTTAAGCTGGCCATACACTACTGCAATATATTGCAGCAGTGTATGGTCTACCAATCCACCGTGAGCAGCCTTTGTGATTGCATGCGACCCCCGTTTCCCATCGCCGGGAGGGTCCAAGGTCGGCCCTGCATGCAGGTCCGACCTCCAATTCAGGTCTGATGCGCACGGGACCGCACAACGGAGCCAGACGGCCATCTAAGGCATCCATTTTGGGCCGATTTCATGACCCGATCCATCGGGAATGGGTGAAATCGACCCAAACCACAGATGCAAGAGACATAAGATAACATAACTCTAATATGGTACAAGGCAAAACAAATCACCCCCAAAAGGTGGTGACAAATGGCAAGATTGCAACTTAAATTGCAGCCAAAAAAATGATAGCCTTGAAAAGTAAAAAATTATTTTTATGTATAATATTATTAATAATAATAAATAATGGTCTAAATTGTTTTCTATTATTATCAAGAAGTATGGAGTATAACTGAAATAACTCATGTCCATTGACCATAACAAGCCACACATCAACAGCAATTAACAAGATTTAAAAGACAAAAAGGTCAGTCTCAGGGCTAATACGGAACAAAGTACAGTACAAACCTTCCTGAAACCAGCAGTGACTTATCTAGTGTCCAAATAAATGAACAGCAACTAATGGCGGAAGCTACTTTGTTTTACCTTTGAGAATATGTGCATTATTAAAAGTTCTCTCAATATGTAATGTCAAAATGAGGAAAGCAGAATCTACAGTCTGTAAAGGACAGACATTGTTTTCCCAATATAATTTTGCAATGATGTTAATCATTACAATGTTTGATAGTAATGGTGAGTAATGTACGGTTTGATCCATTTGTTTGATCAGCTTCCTCACCACTTGAATTTCCCTTAGCTCCATGGCACCTGAATAGGAGGTAATCATTCAATGACACTAATAATTTCCCCTGCATTCTTCATATCAATTACGTAGATAATATCTTGATTAAAAAAAAAAACATATAAAAAAAAAAAAAAAAAAAATCGGTACTTGTTTCCTATCTGGGCGCCCGCTAAGTTAATTGCGCACCATGCTATTCTCCGTATAAAAATCGGATCGCATCGCATCGGATACCACAAATACACATAAACGATAATGAACGATGCGATCCGATTCGATTTCCCATAGGAAACAATGTTAAATGGATCAATTTACCCAAATCAGCATAGGGAAGAATGGTAAATGGGCCAGAAACCCCAAAAAACCCACAGAGCAGTGGAATGTCCCCCCAAAAGTAGTTGACGCCACCCCGCCATCAACGTGAACCCGAAGCGTGGCGAGCGCAGCGAGCCCGCGAGGGGCGGCGGTACGCGTCCTCCGACCTTTTCATGCCCTTCTATCCACTAGGGCGTGGAGTGAGAATAGAATAGTGTGGCGAGCGCAGCGAGCCACCGAGCCCGAAGCGTGGCGAGCGCAGCGAGCCCCGCGAGGGGACGCGGATACCTTCACAGGTAAACGCGTCCCTTCGCGGGCTTCCCAGGTGTCCGCGTCGCCATGGACACCTGGGAAGCCCGCGAAGGGACGCGTTTACCTGTGAAGGTATCCGCGTCCCCTCGCCACGCTTCGGGCTCGGTGGCTCGCTGCGCTCGCCACACTATTCTATTCTCACTCCACGCCTTAGTGGATAGTAGGGCATGAAAAGGTCGGAGGACGCTTACCGCCGCCCCTCGCGGGCTCGCTGCGCTCGCCACGCTTCGGGTTCACGTTGATGGCGGGGTGGCGTCAACTACTTTTGGGGGGACATTTCAATGTTCAGGGGTGTTTTTGGCCCATT